>NW_022103900.1:47721683-47728432 GCF_000313985.2 Echinops telfairi
GGGAAATCATTCTGACCATGGATTAACATAATATCACAAGCGACCAGTTCCTAGAGGAGGACATCATGCTTGGTAAAGTGGAGGGCAGGGGGAAAGAGAAGGGCCCACAAGGAGATGGATTGACATGGTGTCTGCAACAATAGGCTCAAACGTAAGAACAATTCTGAGGAGGGCACGGGACCAGGTGGTGCTTAGTTCTATAGTATAAGGATGTTTTGAGTCTGAACCAACTGAATGGCACCTAATAACAACATAATCAAGCTAAATATTTTCCTCAATATCTTTGAAAATATAATGACATTTCTATTTGGCAGAGAGAAATTGGAGGATGTTGCCATATTGATGACACATATACAGATAAGTTTAAAATTTAAAAGGTAAGAGTTCTAGTGCATGCAAACATGGGTTTATTATAAGAAAAGCATGTTCAAACATGTCTCTGTGATCAGTAGATGGCTGTAGACAAATCCTCTCAGTAATATATTTATCTCCATCACCTTAGAGTGCCTTCAGAAAAGTTCCAATCACCACAGTGATTTTCACAGGGATCTGCTGGGCCAAATTCAAGGCAGAGAGGTCAGTTTCGGGAAATCTCTAGGGGGTTGTCTTGATAAGAGTTTCTAGAAGGACATAGGATGATCATTTGAGTTTATTATAAAGGCATTTTCAAGAAAATGGAAAACTACAAAAGGATGGAGTGGAGGGAGCCAGGAAAATTGTCCTGAGGAATCTTTTCTTCATCCTGGAAATGCACCTGCTCTTTATTCAAGGGTGGCAAGAGCTATCCTAGGAGAATTTTGTGGGGGAGTCATGACTTTCCCACCTTACAGGTCTGATTTTGTTCCAAAAACTCCAAGAAGATTTCAGGGAACACAAATTGAATTCATTGAGGATTGCATTTTGTCATGATGTAAATTGAAATGCACAGAATTATTTAGGGAAAAGTTGAAGTACCGGAAACCCTGCCTTCAGAAGTGTATAGTCCAATTTGAAGGATATGTCGAAAATAGCTTCCCATTTTGCTTTTTTTGTTGTTATATGATGACAAAAGGGTTTGTATGATATTGTAGCAATTATTTTTACTTATCCTCATATGTATGTCCCAGCAGAACTAAGAAACTAAGGTTCAAAGGCATTTCTGCTCTTCTTTAATAATTAATTGGAAGATAACCATTTCTTTTCTATGAAGTTCTTTAAGCTGGTAAGCTCTAGTATGAAATGTCACTTGATTCACTTTGTTAGAAAACTTACTTTTAAATAAAGCCAACACAGAGAAAACTAGAGGCAAAAGTAGGGCAGAAGAGTTGGTGGAGGTCATGAATCCAGCTGGCCTCTCTTTCCTTTAGAATTTAAGCTAATTTCAGCTGAGTTTCTGTCATTACTGTAGCTGAGAGTTCTAATTCCCAAAGCATCGCTAAAGTAAAGCAAGCATGAGGCGAGGGATGATGGCCCTAAGGAGAAAGAGAGAGGCGAGGGGAAAATATGGGAAGTGCGAGCACTGTGTTCTTCTAAAGAAATATCTATATCTAGTGTCTACTGTTTAAAGAACCATCTGTATCTATTGTCTACTGTCTTAAAAATTGTCTATATCTATTGTCTAAAGAATTATATCTATTGTCTAAATAATTATGTATATCTAATGTCTATTATTTAAAGAATTGTCTGTGCGGTGTCGAATTCACAAAAGCAACTTGAAAAGTTAAAGAAACAAGAATCTATGTTAATGGTGGAGGAATGATTTGGGGGAAAAAAGGATAGAGGTTGAAAAAAAAGAGAATCATCGTCATTGAATTACACATGTGAAATTGTTGAAATGCTGAATGCTTTGTCATACATATTGTCAAAAACAGCAAAAATAAAATAATTTAAGAAAATATGGAGGAGAAAAAAGTATCTCTAATGATGTTATACTTTTTAGCCCTTTTGAAACCTCGGCATCAAAATGAACAATGATGTCTTAATTAATGATCTGGGATTGCATCTATTCCCTTCTCTCTCTCTCTTTTTTTACTTTATCATTTTATTGTGGGACTCTTACAAATCTTATAACAATCCACCACTCAATAGCATTAAGCACCTTTGTACATATGTTGCCATCAACATTTCCAAAACAATTTCTTTATACTTGAGCCCTTGGTAGCAGCTCCTCTTTTACACACCCCCCTCCCCTCCATGAATCCTTGATCAATTATATATTATTATTTTTATCTCATGTCTTACACTGCCTGCTTTTTCCCTTCACCCACCTTTCTGTTATTAATCCCCAAGGGAGGGGGGGTTTATATATCCAACCGTGTGATGGGTTCCCTCTTTCTCCCCCACCCTACCATCCCCCTACCCTCATGACATCACTACTCCCACTACTGCTCCTGAGGTTTTTATCATCCTGAATTCCTTGTATGGAGAGCTCTTATCTGTACCAATGTGTGTATTCCAGTCTAGCTGAATTTGTACGGTAGAACTGAGTGATAGTAGTAGGGAAAGAGGAAGCATTCAGGAACTAGAGGAATGATATGTGTTTCACTGGTGCTATGCTGCACCCTGGTTGAATCATCCCTTCCTTGTAAGCATCTATTCTTTTGAAAGTAGAATACTTCATCTGAACTCTAAAACTTTGGAGGTACAATGAGGGATGGACAGCCAAAAAAGAAAGGAGAGCCATGCCATATGTATACATATGTGCATAAACACACATTTATCTAACACATCATGTAATAGGTGTTTGTTAAATATGTGTGTCAAGGTTAGAAGTAGAGGTGGATAAATTTATAAGTTCATTGATGCTATGTGACATACTCTAATTGAGTGTATTTTATTCTAAAAACTATTGTGTTCAAAGCCCTGTAATCCATGCTCTGAAGCAGTGGTTCTCGACCTTCCTAACGCCACAACCCTTTAATACAGTTCCTTATGTTGTGGTGACCCACCCCAAACCATGAAATTATTTCCCTTACTACTTCATAACTAATTTTGCCACTGCTATGAATCAGGCGACCCTGTCATTCCACCCACAGGTTGAGAATCGTTGTTCTAAAGGATATTAAAAAACTAAAACACATATTCTGTTTGTTGAGCGGGTATCAAGGTTTCCAATCTAAACACAATTTATATACAAGCACTGATTAGAATAGCATTTATCTACAGAGAAGGAAAGCACATCAGTTTCAAAGGTAGTCATCTGTCCCTGTTGCCAGAGGGGGCCCATCAGAGCAGTTCAAATCAGGAATTGGAATGGATGCTTCTCTAACAGTGCCGGCATATGAGCTGGGTATGGAAGGAAGTTAATCTTTCTCTATTGTTGTGGAGAACCCACATGTGCAGACTAGGACTGTGCTCCATAGGGTTGTCAAGCGATAACCTTTCAAAATCAAGCCACCACACGTCTTCCAAGGTACTGTTGAGTGATGTGGCATCTCCAATTTTCAGCTAACAGCTGAGTGCTTAACCCCTTGCTCCACCAAAGAATTCAAGTTAGTATTGGATATAGCAAAATCTTAGTCTAGAGAAGAAAAAATAAAACTAAAGATCCCTAGGTGGAAAAATACATGCTAGTTCAAAGAAATGGGTTCCCAAGAAAAGAATTCAACTCAGAAACGTGGCTAGAATTGGGTACCCTTGGAAAATTTGAGTGAAAAAAAATCTGTTGCAAATAAACGGCTTTAAAAATGTGCCAGCCAGAGTTTCAAGCTACTTCCAATATCTCTCATGTCTTGTATTTAAACCACAGTGACTTTGGGGCATGTGTTCACCGTCACCAGGGAAATGCAAGTTTGGAGAGTCAAAGCAAAAGTCATTTTCTGCCTTAGGGATGTTTAGGCCTGCATTCAGCTCAGATAATTTAAGTGCTTAACTTTTACAGGTTCAGTTAGGAAGTCAATGTTTAAAAGAGGTAGGTGGGGGAAGAAACGCTGAATCTCAATTATTATATGACCTTTGTGGAATTTAAAAGATAGTTTTGTCACTGGGTTGAAAAGCATCCCTTGTCCTTTTAGGAAAGTGTTTCTTCATGGAAGGCAAGGCTTCCCTCTCTTTATTCACAGTTGTGTGTTCTCTAATAAGTGTGCCTTTCCTTTAGGGCTGGCCTGCTTTCACTCCAGTGCATGTTGCTTTCAAAGAGTCATTTGATGTACAAGAAAGCTTTTCCTTAAAAATAAAACAGGAAGCCAGAAGAATGAAATAGAAATAAAGTAAGGTTGGAGGGAAAGAAAAAATGTTTTGTCATGTTAGTTTTACTTTTTATGGGTGGGAGAACAGAAAAGTCTAAGCATCAAAACTTGAATTAGAATGTTCTAACTTCTAATTATCTTGCAAACTTTGGGTGAGTATTCTTTAATTCCTCTTGAAATGCCCCACGTCAGCTAAGCCAAAAGGACATAAACAGCCACATTCACAAGAAAGCAATCTTTCATTTGAAATGAAATAAAGCCAAGACCAAGCTAAGAAAAGAAATTACCCTTTTATTGTCTGTTTATGGAATTCAGGCTCTTTCATATGACCTTTGACAATCCCCCAGGCCCACTCAAATATACAAGTATTTTCTTCAGGTTGTCTCTGGGTTTTAGCCCCTTGATTTATGGGACCTCTGCTCCGAGAGAGGTGACGTATTTATTGCTGTTTATGCGTGACTTGCTTTGGATCTTCTCAAAACTAGTATATAAACCATTCTTCACATCAAAAATATTCTCTCACTTCCTTTTATCCATCTATCTACTTCATCTAATTAAGATCTATTTTGTTCAGGAGACTTTCCTTGTGTGACTTTGTCTCTCTAAAGGAGCCTGTATGGAAATACCTTTGCCAAATTTATGAACTCCAGATTCCAAATGCTATAGTGATGGTACTCCAGTAGCACAGTGGGTTAAATGTTGGGCTGCAAATAACAAGGGCAGCAGTTCAAACTCGCAAGCCACTGTGGGAAAAAGATGACACTGCCTATTCTTGTAAAGCTTTACAGTCTTGAGAATTCCAAGGAGCATTTAGTTCTATTCTCTCTTACAAGCACCTATAAATTGGAATAAACTGATGACAGTAATGATTTCATGTGCTATGAATCCATATTAAGTAGTGCTCATTTGTATTTCAGATATTTTTATATCTTTAACAAAATAATAAGCTTTCAAAAGAGGCATGTTATATCCCTCTTCAATTTCTCTTTTTTTTCTAGCTTCTATTAATAAATTCCCATTTTAAGTTGACGTCCTTTCATGCTTATAGGAAGAGAAAGACCTGGTGAATCATTTTCTTTAAGATAAAGGTTACAATGGACCACACATAATTCACAGATGAAAGTACACACACTGACCAAGCTCTATTTTCTATGTGCTTTCAAATTCTCCTCTTAATAAGTATCATATTATACCTTTGGGACATTGTGCCAACAGTCACTTACATATGTATTTTTATCTGCTATGAAATGAAACATGTACCATTACTCCATCCACCACTCACCTATTCCTGTGGAGTCACTGTGCTCTGACAATAAACTTAGATCTTGCCTCTAAATTAATGCAGTACAGGGTTCTACAGGTAGGCATTTGCAAGTAATTGAAATTGACTTGAGAAAAAGATCCTATTTTCATTTCATTAAAAACTGTAGACTTGCTGATAGCAATCAATATATGCGGTTTATTCACTATATCAACGTGGATTGCATTTGGCTGCATATAAGGAAAACCTACAAGATAGGGTTAGGCAAGGAGTCCTGGTAGTGTGGAGGTTATCTATTGGGCTGTGATCCATATGGTCAGCAGTTCAAAACCACTACCAGCTCCACAAAAGACAGGTGGGTCTTTCTACTACTGTAAACAGTTATAGTCTCAGAAACCCAGGAGGCATGGGGGTTCCTATTAGTCAGAATTGACACAGTGGCATTGAGATTTGGATTGGTTAGGAGAGCTAGGCAAAGAGACCTTTTAAAAGTTGTCTTAGTACAAAACTGTGGATATTTCTAATATTGTCTTGATTCCTAAGGAATAAATCAAAGACCACACTTCATCCACTTACAATGGGGTTTCAAAACATTCATGGATAATGGAATGGAAGGACAATGTAATTTTTCCATACATGCTTGAAGTTCCCTTATGTATGTCTAGCAATTCTTGCTTTTCATTCTTATAAGGACAATATGGCTGTCCCAGCTCCAGGGATTACATATCAGTTCTACACAAGAAATGGGAAGAAAGGACAAAAGAGAAAAACAAATTAATTCTAAAAGACAAATTAGTTCTAGATATTTTAAACAGAACACTCATCATTTCCCTGGGAGCTCCATCCTAAAGACAGTCACATAAATCCAATTTGCCAACACTTAACCATACAGCCAACCATTGTTGCAAGGAATCCCAAGAAACCAAGTTTTAAAACAAGCAAACAAACAAGTGAAAACCCTAAGCACATTAGCCTAAGCAAGTTGTATCTTCTGTTTGAGAGAAGGAAGGAAAAACCCATCCTAAGCTGGTAAATGATAGCCTATTTTACAATGCTAAATTGTCAATACATAATGCCATGCCCATTGGAAAGTGACTCACTTGTTCACTACTGCACAGTCAGTGCCGACTCATGGCAACCCTATAGGAGTGGATAGAACTGGACCATGGGTTTCTGGGATGGTAATTCTTTTTGGGAGCAGAAATCCCCATTGTATTAGTCGAGGTACTTTAGAGAAACAAATCCACAGCAACTCATGTATAAGAGAGTTTTATGTAAAGAAAGTGTGCATCACGAAAACATCCCAACCCAATGCTGCCCAA
>NW_022103900.1:47734840-47737017 GCF_000313985.2 Echinops telfairi
TTAGCTAACAGCCTAAGGCAAAGAAAAGAAATCAAAGGTATTTGCCTGGGGAAAGAAGAGGTGAAACTATCCTTATTTGCAGATAATATGATTTTATATATGGAATATCCCAAATTTTTCACAAGGGGAATAATGGAAGCAACAGTGGAATGTAGCAGAGTGCCAGGATACAAGATCAACAAACAGAAGTCTATTGGACTGCAATACACATCTGCCAAGACCACAGAAGAGGGATTCAAAAAGGTAGCACCCTTCACAATAGGTAAGCACAAATTGAAATATCTAGGGATATACTGGACTAAAAAAACAAGATTTGTATAAGGAAAACTACAGAACACTACTACAAGAAACCAAGAGTGAACTTAACAAATGGAAGAATATCCCTTGTTCGTGGATTGGAAGACTCAATATAGTAAAGATGTCAGTTCTGCTCAGGGCACTATATAAATTTAATGCAATCCCAATACATTTACCATCATCTTTCTTCAAAGAATTGGAAAAACTGATTGCCAACTTCATATGGAGAGGGAAGAAGCCCAGAATTAGCAGAGAACTCCTCAAGAAGAAGGACATAGTGGGCGGGCTTGCTTTACCTGACTTTAGTACATATTATACAGCCACAGTTGTCAAAACCGCATGGTATTGGTACAATGACAGATACTCAGACCAATGGAAAAGAACTGAAAACTGGGAAATAAAATTTCCATCAACTGACGAATGGATTAAAAATCTGTGATATATGCATACAGTGGAGTACTATGCATCCCTAAAAAACAGTGATGAATGCCTGAAGCTCCTAGCTACATGGGAAGAACTGGAGGAAATTATGCCAAGCAAAGTAAGCCAAGCACAAAAAGACAAGTACAACATGAGTTCACTGAGATAAGCTTAAAAATGCAAAAGGGGAATAGGGGAAAAAAGCTACTGTATACATACATGCCTGTGGTAAAGTCCAGGTAGTATGGCAGGGCCAGACCAAATCCAGGGATACACATAGTAGTGAACTAAAAAAGGTGGGGGTGGGGGAGACATGGGTAGTAGGGAACAGGGCACTAAAGCACCCCAAGGGGAGGGTGTTGTTTATATCTATCTCCACAAGGAAAGAGGGACCAGACTTCACCCCAGTGCTCCAAGACATGAATGCAACATACTGGTATGAAGCAGGGAACCAATAGAGAGGTCTGAGGGGCTGGCCCCAATCCAAATACGTGGACAGCCCCTCCTCCCCCCAGAAGAATTCACTTCAGAGGACAGCACTGAAGTTACAGCTCAGGGAGAGGGGTGTGTCTGATCAGAGCACACTGGAGCAAATGATGGGGGAGGAAGAGATAGTGGAGCACATCCTGGCCCACCAAGCCTTCTCAGAGCAGCCAATGCACAGAGAGGAGAATAGGGCCAGCCCCACTATGAGACACAACATCCCTCACTGACCCATAGCTCTATGGGGGACAACACTGGAGACAGCGGGAGAATTGAGTCCGATCTGACCCCACTACACAGAGGTGAAACATAAGGGTGTGCAAGGTGAGCAGAGCAACAAAGTCCCCAAGGAATACCAAAAATAGACTTTGGGGCCAGGGTGTGGTACCCCATCAGACTACATCAGAAAACACTCCTAAAGATCAACAAACAGACCTTGAACTATTTATAGGCTTTTCTCTTCTTTTTGTCATTTTTGTTGTTTTGTTTTCTTTTGTTGCTTTGCTTTGCTCTGCCTTGTTTTTGTGCATATTATTATCTCTGCATGTTTATCTAGATAAGATAGGCAGGATAAACAATCTGGAGGAGAAAACAATGGGACTGATGGTACCTGGGGGACATGACAGATGGGGAGGTCAGGGTAAAGGAAGTGGGGTTAAAAAACCCAGGGACAAGAGAACAACAAGTGATCCAAAATCAATGGTGAGGAGGGTGTAGGAGGTCTGGTAGGGTTTGATCAAGGGCAATGTGACTGAGAGGAATTACTGAAATGCAAGTGAAGGCTGAACATGATAGTGGGACAAAAGGAAAGTGAAAGGAAATAGAGGAGAGAACTAGGAGGTAAAGGGTTTTATGGAGATCTAAATACAGGCATGTCCATATGTATAGATATCTATATATGACAATGGGGAAATAGGTCTATGTACGTATATTTGTAGGTTTAGTATTAAGGAAGCAGATGGACATTGGGCCTCTAC
>NW_022103900.1:47737793-47739419 GCF_000313985.2 Echinops telfairi
AGGTGATACCAAGGGCTCAAGTAGAAAGAAAATGTTTTGTAAATGTTGATGGCAACAAATGTACAAATGTCCTTGACACAACGGATGGATGGATGGATTGTGATAAGAGTTGTATGAGCCCCCAATAAAATGATTTTTTAAAAGAACTTAAAAAATGAAGACTTTATTTTCAATACACATAGCACATGATTAGGCATTTGACAAAAGTTTTCTAATACCAATGGTGAAATTTTTTGTTACCACCCCCTTCCCTTTCCATTACTTTCAATGGCTCTAAAACAGATCCACAGGAAAGTTGATTTTCTTTTTCTGTCCTGTGTCATGAGTTCTTTCCTAATAAACAAGGTGCTGTAGTGGGTATGCATTGGGCTGCGATACCAGATGGTCAGCAGGTGGAAACCACCAGCAGCTCTGTGGAAGAAAGACTGGGCTTTCTACTCCTGTGAACAGTTACAGTCTAGGAAACCCATAGGGGGTCAACTATGAGTCAGCGTTGACTCAGTGGCAGTGAACTTGTTTTTTGGGGGTGGGCAGGGATAAGGGAAGTGCAATTTTTAAAGAACTATTTCAATCTCTTGAAATGGTTGCTTGTATCTCAGGAATGGGCAGTCACTATTGAAATGTGAAGTGGTTGTTTGCACTTGTTAAGAGAGCAAGCAAGTGTAAAATCTATTTGCTGCTCAAAGACATCAGGATTCTTTAATCTGGAAGAGTTGCATGATTTATGTCCTTTCCTTGCAACTCAGAATTTATCCCATGGATGAAATGTTGTAGAAACTACATTTCTACACCGTGGAAAGTAGGTTTTACATGGATTTTTTCTTTTGAAAATCCTTTTTAAAAAGAACAGAACATTAAAATAATTTTAAAAAGGAAAAACACTGACTATTTCACATAGAAATAGGCATTCATGACAGTAAGTTAGAGTCAAAACTAAGAGATGAAAAAAATATCAAACATCTGTGTGAGCACATTCAGTGGATAAGATGAAATTATTTGTTTTGCACAGCACTGCAAGTAGGAAATAGATATAGAATTTGCTGGGTTCTAGGCATTGTTCCAATTGTTTGACACATACAAATTCATTTCACACATATAACTCTGTGAAATGACGACTATTATTACCATCCTTTTTATAATTGAGAAAAATGAGGCTTACATCACTTACCTAAGGTCAACCATCTGGCAAGTTTGAGCGCATCCTCAGGGCTCCTACCATGAAATCACACTGCTCCACTGTGACGACAGCCATACAATCTTGTGAGACCCTGCATTTGAGAGGAGTCACATGCTTTAGATCCGTATCAATTCTTTATAACAAGCAATATAGAACTACAAAAGAGTGAACACACGTCAGAACAATAACAACAGGAGTGGGAGCAGACTGCTTCTAACAAAGAGTTGCAGAAGATACCTAGACATCCAGGAAATAGAAACAACTTGGAAGTTATTTAAATGACTTGCTGGTATGTGCACTGTATATCTTAAATCCTTATATTCTGTTACTTCACAATCGAATAGATCACATTGCTAGATTATAAATTCATAAAACTTGAATAACACTAAGAAAATATAAGGGGCTTTAGAGAGTATAGAAAAAATACTATAGGACATAAGACAAGGAAT
>NW_022103900.1:47740421-47777815 GCF_000313985.2 Echinops telfairi
TTCCCTCCTGGCTCAGAGCCTGATTTTGGAGCAATGGACAACTCTGGTCCCTACTTAGCTACCTAACAAAGCCATAAGGGCTTCTACTCAGTGACTTCCAAAACTCAAACGGAAATGCACTACCATTGAGTCTGTGCTGACTCATAGTACCTCGCTGTGGATTTCCAAGACTGTAACAGAGTAGAAAGTCCAGTCAGTCTTTCTCCAGAGGAGCAGCTGGTGGTTTTGAACTACTGATTTTGCAGTTAGTGGCCTTTAAAAGCTGACGAGACAGAAAGCTGACGAGAAGTGACGAGTGGCTCTTGGTTGATGAGTGATAGGGATGAAAAGTTACTGTGCAATGGATACTGTGTCTTTGAGCGATGAAAGGGTTTTGGAAACGAATAATAGCAATGACTGCACAGTTGGAGGGATGGTAATTAAATCCATACAATAATTAATCCCACAAAATTTTACATTAAAATTTTTAAATGGCAAACTATATAAAATTTACCAGTGTAGAAAAAACAAAACAAAAAAGCATGGTCATAATTTTGTTTTAACTAGATATTGTCTTCAACTCAACTTTTTAAAAAAAATCATTTTATTAGGGGCTCATACAACTCTTATCGCAATCCATACCCACATCAATTGTGTAAAGTGCATTTGTACATTCATTGCCCTCAACATATCATTCTCAAAACATTTTCTCTCCACTTAAACCCCCAACATTACATCCTCATTTTCCCCTCCCTCCCCGCTCCCCCCTCCCTCATGAGCCCTTGATAGTTTATAAATTGTTATTTTGTCATATCTTGCCCTGTCCGACGTCTCTCTTCACCTACTTTTCTGTTGTCCGCCCCCCAGGGAGGAGGTCACATATAGTTCCTTGTAATCGGTTCCCTCTTTCCTACCCACTCTACCTCTACCCTCCCTGTTTCGCCACTCACACCACTGGTCCTGTAGGGATCATCTGCCCTGGATTCCCTGTATTTTCAGTTCCTATCTGTACCGGTGTACATCCTCTGGTCTAGCCAGACTCTCAAGGTCGAATTCGAGTCATGGTAGTGGGAGCTGGTGGACTTGTAAGTATGTACAACCACTATGGAAATTGATACGGCGATATCTAAAACAGATGGAAATTGAGTTACCATACGACCCAGCAACTCCCCTACTGGGCATCTACCCAGAAGAGGCAAGAAACAAACCAAGGCCAGGTATCTGTGCTCCAATGTTCATTGCGGCACAGTTCACAATTGCAAGGAGTTGGAAGCAACCCAAATTCCCATCAAGTGATGATTGGATTAAAAAACTGTGGTATATACATACAATGGAGTACTACCCATGACTAAAAAGCAGCGATGAACGGATGAAGCACATCGCTGCATGGGAAGAGCTGGAGGAAATCATGCTAAGTGAAGTAAGTCAGGCACAAAAGGACAAGCACAACATGAGTCCGCTGAGGTAAGCCGGGGGGAATGCAAAAAGGGAATAGGGAAAAAGCTACTATATACAAACATTCTTGGGGTGAGGACCAGGTACTATGGCAGGGACCAGATCAAATGCAGGGATGCACATGGTAGACAACTGGGGAGGAGGTGAGGAAAGGAAACAAAAAAAATGAAGAAAATAAGGAAGAAATAGGTAGCGGGGCACTGGGTGTTTATATCTCCACAGGAAAAGAGGGACCAGACTTCAACCCAGTGCTCCAAGGTGTGAAAACAACATGCTGGCGCGGAGTAGGGAATCAGTGGAGAGGTCTGGGGGGCTGGTCCCAGCACCAAATACTAAGTGGATGCTTGCCCCTCCCCCGAGAAGAATTTATTTCAAAGGATGGCACTGAATCTGCAGCTTCAGGAGAAGAATATATCTGACCAGAGCACACAGGAGCAGATGACAGGGGAGGAGGAGAGACTGGAGCACATCCTGCCCCACAAGGCCTTGAGGACGATGACCCCAATTAGAGCAGCCATTAGAGCAGCAATCATAAAGAAATTAATTTAATCTGACATAAATATGAATCAAAAGCTCTTATAGATTTATTTAACTATCTATTACACTTCTTTCAATTCTAACAATAAAGCAAGATATTGGAATTTAATTCTAAATATCGGCTTGTAAAAGGACAAACAATGGGGGAATGAGAATCTTTCTTAAATGAGTTCAGGTGAGCCAAGGTAAGTTGAAAATGAATCATTTTCTTAAAAGATTAAACTTCTGTTCTATGAAATTATAATTATTTATTTCTTATATAGCTGCATAATTTCTAAAGCAGGTGCAGGTCAAGCACAAAATCAATACTTGAAAAAAGATTTTTCCCCTTTTTTTTCCCTCTTAGTGAACTTCAGAAATAGAAGTAAATAATTTTCCTGACAATTTACACCAAAACAATTAGCCAACTTATTATTTTCTTTTTTTCTTCTTTTTTAAGCTGAAATATGCATCTAGATTTAATTAGGAAATATAAAAACAGCATCTGGAGAGGATCAGGCCAGTCTGGTATTTGAAATATTAGAAACATTAGAAGTGAAAATTCCCTTTATGCAAATATTCCACTTCAGAAAAAGACCTTCTAAATGAAGTTATAAAATGTTCCAGTCTGGCTAATATGACACTAATATTGTCTAATGATGGGTATTATAACCCATAAAGCATCTAGTTTCATAATTCTTAAATGCTTGGGTTTTTTTTTTTTAATAATTCAAGTCTAGTCTCAGAACAGAGCCAAAAGTCATTGGTCTGTGGACTGAAAGGAGCATGTGTCTCCCTCTGCCCATGCCTGATCTGCATGAGGTCAAGGCTGTCTTTCCATCATTTGGACCTCTCTTCGTCAAATCTACCTTTTCCCTTTTCTGTCAGCAGCCTCCTCCAATCCAAATGGGTGTGTGTACACATTCAAACATGTATATTAACTGCAACTCAAGGATAATAAGCCTTTATCTGGTTTGCTTCGGGCATGTCACCACAAAAGAGCAATTGCTACTGTTCTAGAAAAGAACACCTGCTTGAAAAAGTGAAGACATGGAAATGTGTCAATGAGATGAAGTGACACAATCACCTTAACAATGGGCTCAAACATGGCCAGGATCATGGGGATGACACAGGACTAGGAAAGGTCTCTGCTCTGTTATACATAAGATCGCCTTGAACCGAGCATAAAACGGAGCCTCAGAACTTCATGGAAAAGGTGGAATTAAGTGATAGTGGAAGCTGTGGTTCAAGATGGCTGACTGATCACTCAGGGGGTGAATCCCTTTCTAAGAACCGGGAGGAAGACATCAAGAAAGATATAACAAAGTGCAGCAATCAAAGAGAACAACTCAATAGATACGCAACCCTCGCCACCAGAGGTCTAGAGACGATGGGCGCAGCAGAGGGCAAAAGGAGAGGAGAGACACCTAGCCTGCCCTCACACTGAACCTGCTACTGATCTTGGGCAGATTTGAGAGGTCTCTTACCTACCAGCTACTGGGCATTCCATGCACCTGGCCTTCAGACTGCCCATGCAGCATCCCCATCTCTTGGTTGGCAAGTGCCCCTCAGTCAGTGAGCACCCCTAGTCTGGGGACCTCCCTAGCTGGTCACTGCACCTTGGCTAGTGTGCTAGCCTTAAACCTTGAACTCAAATGACTTCTGTAACACCCTCATGTCCCAGCTGAAGTTAGGCTAACCTAAGCACCCTGGCCCCTGTCACTACCCTATCCCCAACTCAGTGGTCCCATTTAAACCACCCCAGCACCCCAGGCTTATCCAGAGCAACAGCCTGTCATCTCAGAAGGCTTGCAATACACCCCCTCCACCCACCCACCACACCAGGTCTACCAGAAAAAATAACCTATCCCCCAAGAAGCTACCTGGCACTGTTCCCTCTTTCCAATCCCCTCTCGGACAGCCCATTTGACTCAGGCCCCTTGAAGTATATATAATAAATAAACAGTTAATTAATCTACAAAACAGTACAAATGGCTCAATGCAACTCACTTCAGTGAGACAGCTAATACACTGGCAGTCCTTCAAGTCTTGAGGGCCCCGGGATAGTCCTCTGCAGAGCAATTCAGGCTATCCGGGCACAAGCAGAAAACAGCAAGGCAAGTCACCAACAGTCAGCCAGATGACAGGGTCGGACAGGCCCCAACTCAACAGATGTATATTCCAGTAGTGTTAGCAGGTTTTGAAGGAACCTCAAATTACAGTGACACAGTCCACGGGTTAGATGTCCCACAGGTAGTGTAGCTTGCAAATCGAGGCATAGAACAAGAAGGCAGCCGCACACTGGTCCAATGATCAAAGAACAAGAGACAGGAAAAGTGAGGCTCACTGAGCCATTTATCTCTCTGCCCTTCAATTAATCCCACATGTGCTCACTGGCCATGTTGGCACAATAAACCTTAACTATCCCAGTACCTTTTAATAAAACAAAAAAACGTTTCTACCATTTCTACAATCCTAAAGTCAGAAATACACTGATCTCCCAGCCAACATAGCATTCAACACCCAAGGTCATTCAGAGCAATATCCTGCCAACCCGGAATTATTCGTGCCTTGTCTCCTTCCCCCTGGGCCATCCCAATAAAGGGGGCTGGTTCAGTGACCTCCTTGTGGGTCCTTCTCAGAGATCACTGAGTCTTGAAAGACATGAGCAGCACCCCCCTCCATCTCTCAATGTACCCAAACTCAAACTGGGGAAACCATTCACTTCACAAATGACAAGATCTCTGGTCAACTGACACCAATTCCTGCCAGTCCAAGGACCCAGATGGGCAGAGCCAATCACTTCTAGGCACTGATTGCAACTTCCAACCCATCTTTTCCCTGCTTATTCTTGAATTCTCCCAGGACAGAGTTCAAACCCTGTTTCTTCTTCTGATTATTCTTTTCTTTTTCCCTTCTTTAAAACAAAATTGTGGCCAATTTTTTGTAATTACTTTTCAATCGGTACTGTCCTTCCTTTGGTTACTTTTAACAAAAATATTGTTGCAACCACTTGTACAAGTTAGCAATTCCCCCATCTCTCAGACATCACCTCATTTAGACAGTCTTAGACCACCCAAGGTCATTTGGAGCAATAGCCTGCCTTCTGGAACTACTCATCCCTGCATCCCTACCCTCTGAGACATCCCAGTCAAAGGTGCATCACCTAGCTACCTCTTCACAACCCTTCTCAGAGTCCCCTGCCTCTTAGAAGGCATGAGTCTCAGCTCTTTCACATTCACTCAGCCCCAAACTGCCCTGAAAAATCTTCTCCATTTCCTGCAATCCCCTCACCTCAAAGCCACTGGAGAGTCTAAACAGACTCCAGCCACCCCAACCCCGGCCAGGTGAAGTACTCTGCTCGCAGACACTGATTGTAAGTCCTCAGTGGATATTTTTGTCCTTTGTGGCTCCAGCCCATGTCCAGAATCCAACCCTTCTCCTGTAAACACAACTTTCTATTGCCCACATCAAATACAAACTCCTGGGAAGAGTTTAGACCCCAAACAAGCACCCGTAGTTCTTCCTTTTGTTCCTATAGGCCTTCTCTTTCTCTTTTTCCTGAAAATAAAACTTTATAATACTTATAATTCTTTTAAAATTAGTATTACCCTTTTGTTCTTTCACAATAGGGAAATTTTCCTTTTTTGTTGTTATTTTTTACAATACTTAAATGCAACTCTTGGTCTTTCTTCATGCAGAGGAAAACATAGTGATGAAAATAGAAAGACACATGGAAACAATTAGTAATTAGTCCAATAGACGAACAGCCATACAAACAGCAGTCTCTACAGCACTGAGACCAGAAGAACTGGATGGTGCCCAGCTACCATGATCAACTACTTTGAAAAGAATCACTGTAGAAAACCATAGAAAGACTGGTAGAAAAAGGTAAAACAAAAGTCAAAATTATGAGACCAAACTTCCTGTCAAATAGAGACAGGTGGGACCTTCAAGATTGTGGGGCTTACCATTCCAATCTGGATCTGAACTCATGTTAGAATAATTAACTATTTATGATCAAAGGAGGCAGCATTTACCCAAGAACAAAAGGTAGAGGGTTAGGAAAGAAGTAGGGAGGAAAGCAGGGATCTGTATTTTTTGAGAGGATTGCAATGGGTGATTTGAATTAGCATGTGTATGAATTGTTGAACATAACCATATGATCTGCTCTGTATAACTTTCACCTAATTCAAAATAAAAAGTTAATTAACAAACAAGATTTCATGAATCTAAAATCAAGATAAATAAAGTTATTATAAGTTTCTGACCATAACTTCATCTCCAATGCATAACTTTGCCTTCATGCTTATATGATTGTATTCTTTCTTATTCCTAAATTGTTCTTATTTCCTTCAAAGTCAGGACATATTGTTTAAGATTCAGTTCAAGGCTCAACACCTTTGATGAAGTGAAACTGTGAAAATATGATTTTCTATCGATTGTCTCCAACTCCCCCCAGGCAAATAAGGTGTAGAGGACTTGTCAATCAAGGATTAGCCAGTTCGTCATTCCACTATGTATAATAGAGCCACCTCAGGAGCAAGAATAGAAAGAATCCTGGGACCATGGAGATGAAGCAGCACCCACTGGAGCATGTTTCTGATCCCTGTCTGAAGTAGTGTGAGCCTTAGAGGTCACAATGGAACCTTGATGATATAGGGGTTAAGTATAGGCCTGTAACCCACATGGTTGGTAGTACAAAATCACCAGGAGCTCCAAAGGAGAAAGACTGGGATTCCTATGCCTGTAAAGAGTTACAGTGTCAGAAACCAAGAGGGGTCCCTATGAGTCAGCATTGACTCCACGTTAGTAAGAGTTGGAGCCACAGTGCCGAGAAAAGAGAACACAAGACTGAGGCAAACTAGGAAGTCCCACTTCCTAGTCCAAAGATGTGCATTACTGAGAAACTAAGGATCAGAAAGAGACTTGTCTCCTGGCTGAGGAAAGGTGCTGACATGGACCAAAGCTTGTATTCTTTAATATTTTATGATCATGACTTACAAGGCACCTATCACCTTCCCTAATAAATGTGAAGAATGATGAGTGAAAACAATGACTTACTTAATGTCATTTGATTTGTGTTTTTCTATTTCTTCCTTTTCCTTGAAATGCTTTCCTAAATTTTCTCTGGTCAATAATTATTTTCCTTTCTTAGTCAATGTACTTGATTTCAACCTCCAGAAATAGGCCCTGAATGGATTAAGTATGCCAAGTGTCTCACCACCTGGCTATAATGACTGATTCATATAGTAATGCATAACTGAAATAATGCCAATAAGATATGGAGACATTTATCAAGGACTTCTGGAATAGAAATCTTTCAATCACTTCAATTGTGTTACCATTGCTGCCTGACTAGTTTGGTGCAAAATATGACATTTGGAATTGCAAAATTCATTTTGTTAACATCCAACAGGGTGCCTGGAGCTGCAGAAATACTCAAGGGCAAGAAAAAAGATGAAGATAAATCAGATCATGATTGAAATTTTTAGAGCTATTAGATCAAGTCTTCCCTTAAACCACACCAACTTCTGGGCCTTGAGTTACTTGCACTAGTGAATTTATTTTGTTACTTAAGCCATATCAATTTTCTCTCTTATTTGCACATCCAGAGTGATATAATGTATTTCAATCACTTTACTCACTCTATTTTATGGTAGAACCATTTTCACTAGTAAATGTTTCTGCCTTAGGGATGTCACAAAACCCTTTGAACCTCAGCTTCTGCATTAATTTGTTCAGTGGCCAATAATTCTCTCATATAAATACTTCTTTAGTAAAAATTCAGTAGATTAGGTTTATACTGGGGGGTACATTGCTTCTCCCCTATGATCTTATTTGAATGCACATTTTCTTCTGTTTATAAAATCACATTTCTGAAACTGAAAGGTTTCTTGGAGATTTCCTTATCCAATAACTCCATTCAGAATAGAGGGAATCTGAAGCCAGAAAGTTTAAATAATTTTTCAAAGGCCACAACCAAATAATAATAATAATTCAGTTGAAAAGAAACTCCATAGCATATTTATGCAAATAAACTATTTGCTTTTAATTGTGTAAACTGGTCATGTCTTTCCAACAATTAATTCATTTTCTCTCCATAAACATAAAGATTATGTTGACACATTATCTATGCCTGGGGATCTGAACAAGCATTATAGAATTTGGAAAAGTTTGGAATCCTTTATACCACTTTGTTTTACTTACTTATCTCATAATTCGCCAAAGATTGATCATGTTCCAGGCCTTCCAGATATTATTAATGAATTTTCAGGGATCAAGGTAAAAGTGATCTGCTTTTATAAATTGATTGACTTTTTAGCTAATTTGGATTAAAAGATAATCCTAGAAAACAGAATATATATTAGCAAAGATAGAAGAGAGGGAAAATCAGACAAAGTTAGAGAAAATAAAGCAATTCTTTCTTTCTGAAACTCATAGTAGAGAAGAAAACTGATCCAGGTATGAGAGACCTAGAAATAAGTGAGTGAATGGTTCAGGCTACAATAAATATTGGCAACATATACAGAACACGTGCACTGCAGCTGAATGCCTGGCCTTATTGTGACCAAGACAATGAGTGCTCTCTCACATATGAGTGTATGTCACATGCTGATCACTCAACTGGTCCTTTCTATATAAAATATCATAACTACAACCACACTGTGAAATAATTGTATATTCAACATATGAATGAAGAAATTGAAACCAAGATAGAATCAGAAAAGTTGCCGAGGTAGTTTGATCTGGAATAATATTCTAAAATCCCAACCTCTTTTATTGAACCTAAATACAACAAAGGAAAATCAGGTCATGACTAAACTTTTCCTATTGGCAAATTCAAGAAGGTCAATGATTCATCCCACCACTGTACATGAGCAGCATGTTTTCCTTTGACTTGAAGTTACCCTCTTTTCTATTACACTGAATGTATTGAATATCATGCCTACTGGTTAATCCCAAACAAACCTGCTGACATTGAGTCAATGCACAATAGGATGCTCTTGGCTAGAATCTATACAGATGCATATGCCCAGAGAACTCCACGGAAGCACTGCCGGGTAGGTCAGAAACACCAGCCTTTATGTTGACAGCAGAGCACAGGTGTTTCTGTCACCCAAAGACTTTGGCCGGTCAGTAGGAGCATCTATATATTTTCTGACTGCTTTCTACTCAAAGTACAGGATAATAATTTTAAGGTGATGTTGAGTAACCCACTAAGATATCATCAGTAGACTTTTAATCCCCACTATACGGGGTTTTTTTGGCTTATAATATTGGAGGCTGGTTTGTATTTGCTGCCTTTTCATAAAAAGATGCTAGGAGAATGCCTTGGTGACTGCAGTGCAGAGAATGTTGGTAAAGAATCTTCACATTACAGCAGAGATGAGAAAAATAAAGATTGCTGTGCTTGAAGTTCAATGCAAATTCTATGATGTGATTTCCTACCATTTATAGCTGTTAAAATGGGAGAAATGTAGAAATAGGAAAAAAAAATTTTTTACAATCCTAGTTACCATTACTGTCAGAAACCAAATTCACATCACTGTTGTTCCAAATATCAGTTTTTAGCAATGATCATGATATATCAGAAAGTACACAGTGCCCGTGGGCTATAATAAACTACTTAACACGGCCCTGCTAGCAATCGTCCTTCCTTTTGTGGTGAATTGTAAATTCTAGCCTCTTTGGTTATAATCTCATTATGGATGGAGTTATCTGCTCTGCTAATTAGTTATCTGCTCTGCTAATAAGCTGGGTGTGTTTGGAGTTTTCTATGTTATTCAAATCACCACCCTTGGGTTATTTTAGAGGTTTGGTTTTCAAAGGCAAACACACTTTTAGGAAAGCCACCACAGTGACCTCTGCTTCCTGACGGAACGAGACAGAAGATCAGTGGTGAGTCACTGATGATGAACACGAAGGAGAACCCAGTTACTATCTCTCCTGGCAAAAAACATCTCCTGCTCCAGAACTCAGGTACCATCTTGACATGAGACCCAGCAGGTTTGTGGGCTTGTTTAAGGAAATGAGACTTGCTTCCACATTCCCACATGTCACTCACTCTGTACCCGGTAGCTGGGTTACCTCTGCCTGGACTCTGGTTCTTGGGACTTGAGATGCAGCCTATCCCCTGACCGGCTCTCATCTGCTTCTGCTTCCTGGTGGATGAGGAAGTTCGTGCAGATGGACATCTGAAGATCCTGAGTTCTGCGAGTTGTTGCAGAGAATTTCAGATACCTGGAACTTCAGGGAATATACCAATATACCATGGAGGGGATTGGTGATCTATGTTAAGATAATGGGGCAGGGTATTGTTTACAAAAAGTCAGACATTTGGGACATCTTAAATATTCACAGACAGGGACAGAACAGGGGCTTCTGGTCTGCCTCTAAGAAAATGGATGAAGGGCCCTGTTATGAACACAGGGATCTATGAGTACAGGCTGGGTACACACCTGTATTAGTCTGGGTTAGTCCTCCTCCATCTCAAAAAACACATACAATGATGCTGACTTCAGGTGGAAAGCCAAATCAGTGAACGTGTAAGCATCTCAGCACTGGCAGGGGTCTCCACACAGCTGCTCCAGCACCCAGGGCTGCATCGGGGTAGGTCCATGTGGCTTCTCCTCAGGGATGTCTTGCAGGAAGTGAGCCTTGCAAGCTCAAGCAGAGAATTGGCTAAGGCAGCTGCACCCTAGTCGGACCATCAGAAAGCAAGAGACCCAAGAACTAGAAAGGCTAGGCTCACTGAGCCATTTATCCCTCCACCCTTCAATTAACCCCACATGTGTTTATCGGTCAGGTTGGCACAATAAACTTTAAATATCTCAACACCCTAACCTTGAAGACAGCCCCTTGTGAAGATCATAACACAAGTCCCTGAAGATAAATCCAAAAGCATGCTGACTCTGAGCCAAAGCTGAGGTAAATTTTAGAGATTCCAGGACAAACTGAGCAACTAATTAGAAAGTTGCTTGACATTCTGCAGAGCAGCAATCCCTTCAGCTTTGAAAATGCCATTTAAAAAGCAAAAGTGCCCCAACTACATGGACATCCTCCCTCTCCACAGAAGAAATATCTTCAGAGGACAGCACTGAAGCTACAGCTCAGGGAGAGGGACGTGTCTGATCAGAGCACACAGGAGCAAATGAAGGGGGAGCAAAAAAGAGTGGCACACATCCTGGCCCACCGAGCTCTGGGAATGATACTCTCACTCAGATCAGCCAAAGAACAGAGAGGACCATAGGGCTGACCCCACTAGGAGACACAACGTCCCATAGCACTATGAGAGACAACACTGGAGACACAGTGCAGGCAGGAATTGCGCCCCACCTGACCCCACCACACTGAAGCAAAACACTAAGGGTATGCAACAGAAGTACTCAAGGAATGCCAAAAACAGACTTTGGGGCTGGGGCATGGCACCCCATCAGACTCGACCGGAAGACACTCCTAAAGGTCAACAAACAGACCTTGAACTATTTACAGGCTTTTCTTTTTGTTGCCATTGGTTTTTATTGTTGTTTTGTTTTCTTTCATTACTTTGTTTTGTGCATATTATTATCTCTGTATGTCTATCTAGATAAGATTGGTGAGATAAACAAGATGGAGGAGAAAACAATGGGACCGATGATTCCAGGGGTTGGGGAGGGGGGGCCATGGGAAAGGAAGTGGGTGTTAACAAAGGCAGGGACAAGGGAACAACAAGTGATCCAAAATTGATGGGGAGGAAGGTGTAGGAGGCCTGGTAGGATTTGATCAAGGGCAATGTAACCGAGAGTTATTGAAACCCAAATAAAGGCTGAACATGATAGAGGGGCAAGAGGCAAGTAAAAGGAAATATAGGAAAGAACTTGGAGGCAAAGGGCATTTATAGAGGTCTAAATACAGGCATGTGCATATGTAAATATATTTATATATGATGATGGGAAAAGAGATGTATGTGCATATATTTATAGGTTTAGTACTTAGGTGGCAAATGGACATTGGGCCTCTACTCAAGTACTCCCTCAATGCAATAACACTTTGTTCTATTAAACTGGAGTTCCATGAAGCTCACCTTTCTGACAGGATCACTGAAGACAAAGAGGGTGCATAAGCAAATGTAGTGAAGAAAGCTGATAGAGCCTGGCTATCAAAAGATATAGCATCTGGGGTCTGCAAGGCTTGAAGGTAAACAAATGACCATCTAGCTGAAAAGCAACAAAGCCCATGTGGAAGAAGTACACCAGCCTGTGTGATCATGATGTGCCAATGGGATCAGGTATCAGGCATTAAAGAACAAAAAATCATAGCATTGTGAATGAGGGGGAGTGCATAGTGGAGACTCAAAGCCCTTCTGTAGACAACTGGACATCCCCTTACAGAAGGGTCATGGGGAGGAGATGAGCCAGTCAGGGTGTAGTATAGCACTGATGAAACATACAACTTTCTTCTAGTTCTTTAATGCTTCCCCCCTGCCCCTTTATCATGATCCAATTCTACCTTACAAATCTGGCTACACAAGAGGTTGTACACTGGTACAGATAAGATCTGGAAGCACCAGGAATCAGGAAAGATAAACCTCTCAGGACCAATAATGAGAGTAGCGATACCAGGAGGGTAAGGGGAAGGTGGGAGAGAAAGGTGAAACCGATCACAATGATCTACATATACCACCCTCTCTGGGGGACAGACAGCAGAAAAGTGGGTGAAGGGAGACAACAGACAGTGTAAGACATGAAAAAATAATAACAATTTATAAATTATCAAGGGTTCATGAGGGAGGGTGTGGGAGGGGGAAAATGAGGAGCTGATACCAAGGGCTCAAGTAGAAAGCAAATGTTTTGAGAATGATGATGGCAACAAATGCACACATGTGCTTGACACAATGGATGTAAGTATGGATTGTGATAAGAGTTGTACGAACCCCCAATAAAGTAATTTTTTAATATATAAATAAATAAAAGCTAAAGTGTTCCCCAAGCAAAATCCGTTCTCAACCTCGCTTCCAGAGCTTAGTGTATCTTACTAATACTTAAAGTGTCCTTCTTACCTGAAGAGAAGGACCTGGTTCATTTCTTTTAAAGTGATCCTAAGCTTGAATAACATTGTGGCTTAACTTGTTGCTGGTGAGTGTGTGAGTGTAGTGTGTGTGTGTGTGTCTGTGTCTGTGTCTGTGTGTGCCTGTGAGTGTGTGTGTGCACACATACACACACACACACACATGTGTGAGTGCATGACTGTGTGTGTGTGAGTGTGAGTGAGTTTGTGAGTGTGTGTGTGAGTGCATGTGTGTCTTATCTCTGGACCTTTACAAATCACATGACTCTGGAACTTGCTAGTCATCAGTGGACAATAGCCCTAGCACTGAACTTCACATTCACCTCATTGGAGCTAGTCTTTTATCTTGCTAAAAGAAAAAAATCTTCAAAAATAAATAATTTTTGCCACACAAAACCTTGGGAATATTACCAAAGAAATTACACTGTGACACCCTGAAATTCACATTGTCCTCCTTTACAACAACCCCTGAAGTGGCATTCCCCACCATGCTGCTGAAATAAATTACAGCCTATCCACTCTCTCTACAGTCCCTTCCTCTCTTTACAACTCAGCCCCATTTATAATGCCAACAAAACAATATCAACCGCAGCATTTTAAAAGGCAGTACTCTTTCAAATCAAAGAAAGACATTGAAGTCTGCATGAAAATTCGGTGGTTCTAACTTCAGAGCTCAAATTACACCACAGAAATATGTTCCCAAACATGCAGCCCAATCCTTTCAGAAAAATAATGCAATATCTTGTATTTGCCCATCACATAACAGGCAGCTCAAGCAGAAGGCTCTAGCAATTACTGTGACAATTAAAAACATACAAATACCAAGCTGCTGAGGGAAGATTATCTAAGTCCAGTAATTTGCTGTTCTACTTAACAAACAGGCTGCTTAAGGGCATATCTTAAGAACATACAATTCGTTGCCTCGTGGTAGTGACATTTTCAGCCATCATTATTGCTCTAGATAAAAGTCAACCAAATGTATTATGTCAACTGCTAAGGTGATGCTCGTCTGAATACTAATCGCATATTTAAATAAGAACTGCTGAACGGATTGCGAAGAAATCTGATTTCCCCTTTATTTTAATAGCAGATCATTTGACTTAACAAGCCAAGGTTAACATTCCATAGAGATTAACCTGTAAATTCATTTCCCACTGATGGTTAATGGAAAATGTTTTTATTTCACGTTTATCGAGCACCTACATTGTTATACTGAACACCAAGCATTTCGAAGTTCTGAAAAACGATGTGTCACAAAACATTCTCAGTAATTCTACAGGTTCCTGCTGGTAAATAATCTAGAAATGTTGATAAATTTTCTCTCTCTCATTTTTGCCAATGTGAGAATCCTAGTCAATAAAGATGTGTATTAGCATAACAAAATATCCTGCATACCATTTTCTTAACTGTGATAACGTGGAAAGGATGCAGGAAGAATTATTAGTGTCTCTTCATGAAAGGGTGGAAGACTAGTAACCATAGTACTCACTGCCACTGAGTCAATTCCAACTCCTCGTGACCTTGGAGGACAGGGCAGACCTGCCCCTTGAGGCTTGCCCAGACTGCAGGTGTTCATAGGCCCAGACAACTCCTCTCTCCTGGAGCAGCTGGTGGGTTTTAACTGCCAATCTTGACTTACCAGCCCATTCAATACATAACTCACCCCCCCACCCTCAGGGTTCTCTCAGAAGAATACCGTAATATCTATAATAAAAACTAAAACTTTGCTACAATCCAGACACAATGCTGAGGACTTTGTTCAGTCACTGTCTTAAATTTAACAAATAAATGAAGTTGAAACTATCATTACCATTTTATAGGCGAGGTTACTGAGATATAAAGAAACTATGTCTCTCCTGTAATCACCCAGGTGCTAAATGGGGAAACCTAGTTCAGACAAAGGAGATGGATACCTGAGAGTCAGTGGGGAGGGGAGGAAAGGGAAGCCGAAATGGGAAATGAGAAACTGACCCACAAAAGAACCTCAAAGAAGCTGACTCATAGCTAAGGGAAGGTGGGAGAGAGGACCATAAAAGAGAGATTCCCGGGGCAGGTAGAGCGTGCAGGTCTCTTCTCTGGGCTTCCCACACTGAATTTTTCTTCCAAGAAGACTAAGAACCAAGGCCCAAAGCCAGCCCTGGATTCACTTAAGCATCTCTAACGCTGTGACTCAGGTACTTCTCTTGTGGCCTGGTAAGGAAGTCCTGGCCGTTCTAGGCTAGAGGAATCTCTGGAAGCCTTTTCTTTGCTCTACTTGTGCTGACGTCTGGCCTGGGACTCCCTTCACCCTTTCTCACTCCTGGAGCCTTTTTTCAGCTCTGCATTTTCCAGGACCCTTGCTTATTGCAGCAGGCCTTCCGAAGCCTGCACACCGGTACCCATCCGCTCCAAGTGGGCCCATCACCCTGCGCTCTTCACGGCGCTCATTCGTCAGGTCTTCCCGGCCAAGAGGCTGGGCTCTTGGACCTTGACGGGAGAGGGCACCTGGGGGCGGGCAGACAGGGACCCTGGGACAGGGGAGGTCCTGAGGAGTTCTAGTTTGCCACTGGTCTGTGTGGTCCCATGGGCCAAAATCCACAGTTCCTTAGAATGGTCTGCGTGGGCTTGAGGAGCCATAAGCAGCACCTGGGAAGGAAGGCAGGGAGCAGGCAACTGTCATAACCCTGTGGCTGGAGGAGCGCAGGCCAGGTGTAAGCAGCCTAATTACAACTTGTTAAGAATTTCCTTGTTACTGGCAGACTCCCTCACGGCTAACTCCCCAAGTTCAGCCCACTGTTAGCAAAGGTTACTCTGCTACCTAGCACAATTAATCATTGTAGCAGTAAAGATGGTTGACTTAGGTTTAGGCCTTAGAGAATCTGTTAGTCCCCAAAGATAGAGGGCACAAATATATGTGATATTATTCTTAATTATGAAAAATAAAGAAAACCACATATATAATATATGTATGTATATGTATGTATGTACAGATATGTATATATATATATATATAAAATCACAATCTATTTTATTGCCTTAGCAGAACAAATAAGCTACTTAGTTTGTGTTGGGTGGTAAATTAACATGTGTGAAAATCTTGAAAATCATGTATCCAGCCCCCTGCTCCTTGGCAGTGGAAATGACTCCAGCCAACACCAAGCAATGCATAGAAATTCAAACTAACCTGTTTCCACATCAGTAGCTCCCCAAATTGTGAGAAATAAATAACTTTCTTTTTCCTTAACACAAAGTCAGATTAAAACAAAAACTCACATATTTTAAGGAGTCCTGAGTCAGGAACTGGTACTTCAGGAGCAATTTTCTCCTTGGGTGAGGTGGGGTCTAGGTTGATGTCTTTCAAAAAGCTCTAAGTGCTCCAAGAGAGGGGGGTGGGTGCGTTCTATTACATCTCTTTGCCAATGATTGCCAGTTGTGTGTGATTGGCTGGTAAGATTCTTGCAGGCCTTTTGTCCTTCTGTTCAGCATAGGAGCTTGTAGTTCTGAGCCCCTGCCCTGTAGGAGTGTGATGGTTGCAGTTGGGTCCACCTTTCTGGGATGACATGAGGACTTAACCTGCATAGCTAGAAAAGGCCCAAGAGGTCTCTAAAATTTTATCACAAGAATTAATCCCGAGATCAAGCCTGCCCAGATCCCTCAAAAGTGGTTATGATCCTGCCTTTCCCTCTTATGTTAGGCAGCAAGTCAACCAAGCCGTGCATGTTCCATGGCAACTCCAACCAAACGTACACAAACTCTTCACAAATTCTGCCAAGAAACATTCGTCCTAACCCTAGCCTTGAGAATGAGGCCCTATCCCACTGCGCAGCTTACGCTTAACCCCCTTTGAAGCCTTGCCTGGGTAGGCCTGTCCAGTGATCCACTCTGGTTTGACGACGACACTAACCAGATGGTTACGTTTTTCTCTTTCCTAGCAAAGTATCAAAGCGTGCTCCAGGGGGCCATAGACCATCTCCCTTCAGGTCCCTTCTTTGTATGAACCTGTTACCCACGTCCTCAGAAAGGCATGGACAGATGGGTCACCCAGATCCCAACTGACCCCAATATGGAAGGTCCCCTTTCATGTCTGGATCAGCCAGCTGGATTCATACAACCCGTATCAAACTTATAAATCCCCAAAGAAAGACCCCCTTAGCAGAGGCCCATGCATCAAAAAGCGCCTTGGCCTGGACCAACGAAACACTCATGGGGCCGAAGTAAATTTTCTAGAAAGAAAAGATAAGTACTCCTCCCACATGAAACTCCTCTACATCTCTGTGCCTCGCCCTTTCAGGTCTGGGAGATGCTCCTTGGGGCAAAACTCCCTTCATTGCCTTGATACTAGGACTGTGAGCTTTTGATTTGGGTCATTGTATAACTTTATTTCTTCGTGTTTAGCTGACATTGAGCTCCAAATGGTCGGGGAAAATGGATACTATATCATCCTCATGGCAGCGATCTGGGCTCCTGAACAACCATCATGTGACTCAAACCCCTTAGAGAAGCTGCCAGCTGTTGATTCTGAGCCCAGTAACAGTCCTTCCCTCCCCAAACTGACGGCAAGCGAATGGGATCAAAATCCCTCGCTGCCCCAGCTCAGCAGGAAGTAGTTTCAGAAGAAAGATCAATGGCCCCATTCCCTAAATGAATTGTGGTCCCAAGCTCTGGAGTGGGAAAATGTTCAGTAAGGAGTTTAAATTCAGGGGAAGTTCGGAGGACAGTGAACTCTGTACCAAGAATGAGAAATTGACCAGGGAAACAACCCAATATCCGAAGACTGACAAGCAGAACAACCTCAAAGATGCTAATTAAATGGTTTGAGGCAGGTCAAAGAACTATAAAAGGGGAAACAACCGGGCAGAGAGGGTATTCAGGCCTCTCACCTGAGCTGTCCCTTTGATCCTCTGCCAAGTGTGTTAAAATGTCCCTATGCTTTGCTGAATCATTGTACTTGGAATAAAACTTTGCTATGCTTTGCTGTGTGCTCTTCATGAAATTCTTCCTCCAAAGAAGGCTAATATCAAGCTTTAGAACCAGCCTGGGATGCAAAGCTAATATGAAATGTGGTTGTTACCTGTCACGGTGTTGATACTCAACTCTTGGTGATGTCATGCTCAACAGAATGATAGGTGACTCTTCCGCGTCATTTCATGATTGATTCATGATCATGATTCATGATCCTTGACTGATTTTAGGAAGTAGGTCACTTGTCCTTTCTTGCTCAAACTCTAAACCAAGCTCACTGTCTTCCAGTTGATTCTGACTCATAGTGACCCTACAGGATAGGATAGAGTAGAACAGTTTCTTTGGATTTCCAAGACTTAATCTTTATGGGAGTAGACAGCCTCAGTTTGGGGCCAGTGAATTCAAACCACAGACTTTTGGCTTTACAGCTCAATCCATAGGCTACTATGTTACCAGTGCTCTTAATCTAGAATTCCCATTCTAATCTGTCTGTAGAGCCTCCAGTGCTGAAAACATGGGTATCAGCTGTGCATGAAGTGAATTGGCCAGGAATCAAGCCCTGATCTCCTAAAGGGACGACCTACCCACCAATGCCTCCATATGTTGAGGGGAAAATGCATCCATCCAAAAATAATATTGCTAGAACACCTCAACACTACCATAAGAAATAAGGGAAATTCTATAATTAAGCAAAATTTCTACCCTCACAAAGCTCCACAGGGGAAATAATTGCTAAATTATTTAATACAAATGGGGTTTTCGTTTGTTGTATTTCATAACATTGCTAAGAACTCATGAAAAACAGACTAATCTCCCTCTTAAATATGTTTTAATATATTGAGAGAGGCTCTGGATTAGGATAATCTTAATGGTCATCAGAAGCTTTGGCTTTGAATTCAGAGATCTCAAAGAAGTGGAGCCAAGAGGGGACACTGGGAAATTAGTTTCAGAGGATTCTCTATGATTTATTCTGTTTCACCACCCTAAATGTAGCAATCACCCACAGAATATTCTCATTTCAATCACCAGTTTTTATAGTAGATATCTGGTTTTCTTTTGATTACAGAATGAACGGGATGTATGTATCGGCATTATATGCAAAGCTGTTGGTTTTTATTTTTATTCTAGGTATGATTAACTAAAATCAATATCCAGAAATAAAATTGGTGCCCAATGACTGCAGTAACACATTTAGGAAGTCAGAATAGTGAATCACTCTGTGTATTACCTCTTCACATCCAGCAGGTAAGATCTCCTTCATTCTGGCTCTTTCTTGGTGTCCGTCCCTTGTAAGCATTCCAGTACATGTGCCACAGTGTTTTCTCCTCCGTCACCCACCTGTCCACCATCTGTGCATGCCATTCATTCGGAAGTACATGTAGTAACTGTTAGTGACTTCCGAATACATTTGTGTTTTATTCTGGACTTCCACTATCTTGAATCTAATGACCAAAAATTTTATTTATATCTATCTATATCTATCTATCTATCTATCTATCTATCTATCTATCTATCTATCTATATATATATATATATATATATATAAAATTCCTGGCAAAGTTGGAAGGTATTTTAGTTGAAATATGTTAGCCATCCTCAAATCATAACTTGTAATTTTTTATCATGTTAGGCATTATTTTAAAGAAAGCCAAACAGCCATCAAGTCACTGTTGACCCATCATGACCCCCTGTGGTTTCCAAGACTATAACAGTTTATGAGCAGAGAGCCCAGTCTTTCTCATATGGAGCTGCTGCTGGTTTCGAACTGCAGACCAACTCACAGTCCAACTCAAAACTGCTACACCATCAGGGCTCTCTTACAAGAAGCATACAATTATCTGATTCAAATATTCAAAATTCAGGCTTCCTAAATATTTTGCTATTTTTTACTATTACCTAGTTTTCTAACTTAATCACATTGATCTGATCTAAATCACGTGTATTTTCAACCACCATTATTGCTCTAGGAAAAGCACTCTGTCCCTCTTCTCGATTTCATATTCATTTACTACTAGAAGATCAATGTTACGCTGCCCATCACTTAGGAAAATGATCATTTGAGATTTCTATTTCCCTCGATATCACAATTCCATTGCCAACCACAGTCCTCTTTATACTTTTCATTGATCCTTTCCCCCATGCCATCATCAAGCATTTCTCACTTCCATTGCCTTTCTTCATCTTTTATTTTGCAGAAAGTTCAACTACACAGATTATTCCCTGTAATATTTAAAATAATTTTATCTGTTATTGGGAAAATACATATATTTTCTCCACAGTTTACACATATAATCTAGGTCAACATTTCCTAAAATATGTCTTAAAAAGAAAAAAAATTAAAAAACAAAATATGTGCTATATAATTATTCTCTGATCAATTCATTTGGTAGCACTACTCTGTGTCTTTATTAGGCTAATATGCATGGTGTATCATGAAGATGGTAAATGATAAACAGCTATTACTTTGGAAGTTCTGTTTTTAATTAATGCTTGACTACTCTTGCACTGAGTGTACTTGGAGATTTCTAAACTGAAGGGACAGGAAGGAAGTTTTATGGATTCTGGTGCTCTCTGACATTGAAAATTATGGTTTCCAGTGATTGTATCAGGAAAGTGGGCACCCACTGATATGATTTTTAGTTCTTTGATGTCTGATAACTGGTCCCTTCTACACCTCGTGGTCAGACAGGGTGATGTGCTTCTTCCATGTGGGTTTTGATACTTCTCAACTAGATGGCCACTTGTTTATCTTCAAGCCTTTAAGACTACCGACACTGTATCTTTTTATAACCGGGCACCATCAACTTTCTTCACCACATTTGCTTATGCACACATTTTTCTTCAGCAATCGTGTCGGGAAGGTGTGCATCCTGGAATGCCAATTTAATAGAACAACGTGTTCTTGCAATGAGTAAGTGCTTGGGTGGAGGCCCAAAGTCCATCTGCTGCCTTAATACTAAACCTATAAATATATGCACGTAGATCTGTTTCCCCACCCTCTTATATAAATATATTTACATATGTACATTCCAGTCTTTAGACCTCTATAAATACCCTTTGTTGCCTAATTCTTTCCTCTATTTCCTTATTCAGGTCTGAGAGCAATTTTTATTAATAAATAATTTTATTCGGGGTTCTTTCAGCTCCTATAACAATCCCTACAAAAAAAAAAAAAGAAATTTATGGTTTCCCAACCATCCCCCTGGTTGAATTACATCTTTGACCCCTTAAAAAGAGTAAAATTAATTTGTAATAAAGTTCCATGTCATAGTCCACCATGTGGTCTGTGAAAAGACATTATGTAATGTAGACACTGTGTGAACAATATATTATATAGAGGTAGTTCCTGGATTGTGAATTGGTTCCATTTATAAATCTATATCTGTCAGATTTGTACTTAAGTTGTAGCAGATAATGATGGTCTGTATTTAATGTCAATTAGTCAACCGTTTATGTACAATGGGGCTTTGAAAGTTTGTGAATAAATGGAATTAGAAGATGATGAATTTTTCCATGAACATTTTGAAACCCACTTGTGTTATATAGTGAATATCTCTATGCATAAAAATACATATTTCCAGAAATGATAAAAAAATATTTAACATAAAATACAGCAATAATAATTATAATGGTGTTTTAATGCATGAAGCAAAGTTGAAGCCATCTGTTATTATAAACCATCATATGTACCTCATACTTTTAATATACTTAACTTTATAGGAGTTGGAATCATGGACACATAGTGCTCTAATGTTGCCCACATCATTGTTATGCTGTTATGACTATACTCTAAGTTGTAGGCAGGAGGTAAAAAGATGGAACCCCAGAATGGTAGGTGTGATATGAGGGAAGAATTGACCAGGGAAACCTCATTTGGGAACCAAGGATCAGGTGGATAAGAGATGCTAAGAGAGAGACATGTTCAGAATTGTCATCAGCATAAAAATGTGGAATTAAAACAGAAAGATACAATGCTAGAAAAGACCTGCAGTATTTGTTATCCATTTAGGACACAATTTTTCATTCATTTTGACTATGTTTCTTAGCATAATCAAGGTAGAACTCTATTTTTATTTAGATTACTCTAATGTTTTTAAGTGAATAATATACTTTAAATGAATGATATAGAATAATACAGATATGATTATTTGCTTAATATGAGCCATTAATTGTTTTAAACAAAAGTTATATTATTTGATATTATTACTCCAATTTTAATGAAAGTAACAGAATCAATTGTCCTTGGCTCAAATATGGCAAGACAAACATTTTGTTTGTCAGCACCAGGTAGGATTCCAGATTTTTGTTGCTAAGGAAGCAGATAGCAAAAGAATGAGACTTGCAACATCATTTTCATTTCTAGAAATTTTTCTGTCTTAAATTTGAGTATGTGGCTACTGCTGATTTCTCCTGGTTTGTATTTCCCATGTTAACATAAATTCATAAAGATATTCATCTGTATTTATTAAACATTGATTTTTTTGGTAATATTTATTTTTGGTGAAAGTTTACATGGTAAATTAGGTTCCTATCTGACAATTCCTAGACAAATTGTTCAGTGTCCGAGTTATATTTTTTGCAAGTATTTAATCCTTCTCTTTAATTTCATCCTGGTTATAGTTCCACTACCCCAGTTCCTCTGCCCCCTTATCTGCTCACTGTTGCTTTAGAGCACATGCTGACCTGCGGGTCTCATCTAGATGTCTTTTTAATACAATGCTCTATGCATGGGCAACATCCTGTATGTGTGCATCACTTTGTTGTTCTGAAGAGTGAACTTAGAGGATATTTCTGGTGCAAGTTTTAAAGAGCGGCTCAGAATATACCTGGCCCAGTACATCTGGACATATACATTTTTTAAAAAATCCTGGTCCATGTTTATCAATCTCCCTTTTTTTCAGGGCCCATCATTTGTGCTCCTGATCCGTTGTGGCCCTGATCAGAACAATTAGTAGTGGTAGCCAGGCGCCATCTAGTTCCTCTGGTTTCAGGGTAGTTGATGCTGGTACTGGTGTAAACTAATAACCTTGTAGACTAGTTTCTTCTCAAAGACTTTGGCTTCTTTCTTACTCTTTTGGTCCTGATGAATAGAGACTAAGGGTTGTAGCTTAGATGCTACAAGCTTTCTTTTTAAGGGCACAAGAGATCTAATGCTACAGTCTACTGCAGGTAAAAAAGAATGCATACCATTACCAGAATTCAAGTTATTTTCTTACCAAGGGAAAGATTTACTTTTAGAAGATAGGGGCATCACAAGCTAATTCTATTATGAAACTCTTAATAAGGAAGAGATCTTTACCAGACAGCATGACTAGAAATCCTGATTTCTTCTTTCCTGCATGCATACTCAGCCGTTTAAGGGATCCTGAGTGTATGAGATTCTCTGCAACATCCAACAGCAGGAAAACCAAGGGTTCTGGGAAATATTCCAAGTTACTGTCACAGACACCACATATGCTCTGTCTACCTTTGGTTCCTTGCCCTTTCTGACACATACACAGCTTTTTAAAAGCTTAAAGCATAGCATGAAGTGTGACAGAAAGAGCAAAGAAAGTAGGAAAAGAAGCGGTATCAGGTAGGATTGTCAAGAGAAACAAAACTAGTGAAATCAAAATACGTAGAAGAAAGAACTTCATATCAAAAAATAAATTTATATGAAGTAGGTATCTCAGCCCAGTTCACCTCAAATCTATGGGTCTCTTGCGAGCTGGGCCCCTCTTCAAACCCATGCAGCTTCAGGCCCATGGTGCTGAGAGGTGAATGGGGATACAGGGAGCTCACTGGCCAGTGGATGCAGTCTTGTGGACCCAAAGTGAGTGCGAACACAGCGGGGCCCCGGAGCACCTAGATTGGTAACCTCATGTGGATGGGGCTGCCTCTGGAGGCAGACAGAGTCCCAGGAAGGAGGAAGGTAAAAGGACCAGAGAGAGGAAGCAGTTTGCCTGCATTTCTTATTGAAAAAGGTCACAGTCACCAGGAGCTACCACGAAGCCGTGCCCTGACTGATAGGCTCGACTCCACCCCTACACATTTACAGGTGCAAGTTGGCAAAATCTAACCAGCGCAGAATTCAAACTACATATTGGTAGTGGAGGAGGCTGGGTTTTTGCTGAGAAAGGAAAAATGTGTAAAAAGAGACAAATGGAGGAGCAGGAGGAGGCTGTGTTTTTAAATTAGGGAAAGAGGAGTAATGTGAACTTTGGCAAAAATCTATGCTAACCTGTTCATAGCTGTGAAGTCAGTAAGACCAACAACAGCTTGGATAAAGCCCAAAGAAAAGAATCAATGATGGATCTGTTTGCATTAGGATTTCTGGGTCTTAGCTGAAACACTGAATTCTTTTTTTTTCTTTAAACATTTTATTAGGGGCTCATACAACTGTTATCCCAATCCATACACACATCAATTGTGTAAAGCGCATTTGTACATCATTTCTCAAAATATTTTCTCTCCATTTAAACCCCCGACATTAGGTCCTCATTTTTCCCCTCCCTCCCCGCTCCCCCCTCCCGCATGAGCCCTTGATAGTTTATAAATGGGTATTTTGTCATATCTTGCCCTGTCTGATGTCTCCCTTCCCCCACTTTTCGGTTGTCTGTCCCCCAGGGAGGAGGTCACAAACAGTTCCATGTAATCGGTTCCCTCTTTCCTACCCATTCTCCCTTTACCCTCCCTGTTTTGCCACTCACACCACTGGTCCTATAGGGTTCATCCATCCTGGATTCCCTGTATTTTCAGTTCCTATCTGTACCAGGAAACACTGAATTCTTATCAAGGTCTTTTCTTATCTTTCACCCTCCACCTAGGCTTCATATTCTGTTGGTTCCACAATATTAATCTTCTACCTTTCTTCATTCTGCTCCATAGCCCAGTGGGTAAGGTAGGCTTTCTTGCCCTCCAGAGCCTGGCTCAATTCAGCCAAGGGAACACCTTGGAGTAGATCAGATAGTATGATGAGAGAAAGATCAAGGTATCTACCCCCCAGCTCCCTCTCTACATGTTGACAATGACTGAGCTATTCTGCATAAAGAAGCAGATCCGCCCAACTCCTGCAAATATGCCTCTTGCCAGGTTCTGGAAAGGCGAAGAAATCCATCAAGAAAATCTGTGAACTTCCCTTAGATCAATCTTTCTTTTTCTCCTTTGTGCATTTGACTCTACCTTGTATACTTCTTAGTACAACTAGACCTAGATCGAGTAACAAGTGAAGGTGAGGGAACAACCAAGTCAGCAAAGACGGATCATAAAATAAATGAAGGCAGAACCGAAAGCCAAAAGTTCAGTGCACTGACTGCCAAATGGAATGGAGATCAGACAAAGAAAAATTGCCCATTTTGTTACGTCTTTGCAACCTTGCTCTCCTCTCCTGGCTTAGTGAAGGAATAATCAGAGCTAGAAGGGATTTCAAAAGCCTGAGAATAATGCTCCCACTTAATGCCAGTCCCAATGTCCATTTGTCTCTAAGAGAAGACCAATCATTCATCTTTGAAATTGGAGTTATCGGCATGATAAGAACCTGGAGAGGTCTCAGGCCAACTGAAGCTCAGGATGCCCAGGAGGAAAAAGAAAAGGGAAGATTGATAGATAAGTTAAAGAGAGGCAGTGTAATTTTAGGTCAAGGCTAGCCAGTGTTTCAAGCCTCACTCACCCTCAATTGACCTCACAATTACTCCTGTCCCTCTAAGCGAGAACACAATCTTGCCCTGCAAACATAATGAAGCCCCTTCACTCTCAATTTACTCCCCCCTCCCCATTTTGTCCTACTTACTTCCAATATACAATATTTTATATACATTTTCTAACCTTACTAATATCTAGAATTGTCAAGAAGACATTGTTAAAATAACTAAACTTTATGTGCAACATCTATCGCTACTCAAAATCTGGTCAAATAGAGACAGCATCCCAATGAAAAGAATAATGTTATTTACTTTTTTCCCCAATAGTTAACAAATTCTACTCTCTGTGAGTGGATGTCTTCTTTCCATCTCCAAATCTTAAAAAAATCTGCTGACATTAAAAATCTAAGAGTAGTAAGCTAAACAGAAGAGTTTAATGCTAGAAAGAAGTTTGGTGGCAAGATGAAAAACATGGATGCAATTGGCACAACTGAAATGGGATCAGAAAGGGCGTTTCAAATAACCTGGAGAAAATGAATCCACTGAACAAACAGAACATATCTGACAGGCAACAAAAAGTTTGGGACACAAAAGGTGCTAAAGGACGACAGACTTGTTTTAAAAAGTATCAGGGTTATTTGTTCCAAATATTCATTTGTGGCCTATTTTCCATAAATTTGTATAAATGTGTTGATAAGCTCCTAAGTCCCAGTCTGAAATATCAAATCAAGCATATTAATTAGTGTGGCTGACTGGAGCTGAGTCCAAAGCCAACATGGTTAGTTAACAATTACCTGCTTTATTGGAGAGAAACAGCACAAGGGGCATAATCCCCTAAGTATTTCTTCTGGTGTTAGTATACATTATATGCTAGATTTGGGAGGATTTCTTGTTTGTTTAGCAATGTTTTTCTTCCCAGTTATTTTTACTTAAGTCTAACAAAGTGATTGAACTCACAGCACCAGTTGGCTGAATGCTAACAAGGGCATAGAAGCAGGATCATGCTTAAAATGGGGTAGGAGGGACATCTGGCCAGAGTTGCTAGACATGTCCCTTTCCAATGCTGAACTCTCCACATGAAAATGAACCTCCAGACTCCCTAAGGTGAACTCTTACTGACAACTTTCAGGCTCTCTCTGGGGGATGGGATCTAAATGTCATCCAATTCAGTGACTGCTAACCATCACAGAACATCAAGATAACTATTATATGATCCCAGTCAACTTCTTTGTCTGGCTTAGATACATAGATAAGTAGAATGGTGACATCAAGTAGATTGTGACTTATGATGACCTTAAATATAGTAGAGGGAAATGTTTCCCAGTCCTGTGTCATCCTCATGATCACTGACATGCTCAAATTTATTATTCTATCTATTATGCCTATCAATATCCTCCATGGTCTGCCTCACAGATGGTCGGCCCTCTATCTAGTTCAGCTAACATGAAGTCCTCATCCACGGGTGGATTCCTCGTGATGATGTATCCAAAGCGGACCTGTTGGACAATGCTCAGTTGCAATTCATAAGATTGTCTTTGGCTAAATTTTGTAAGGAAAAATGCCAGGCCTTTCTTTCATGGCCTGGCTCAATCTGGAAGTGCCCTTGACACATGTCCACCAGGGATAAGCATGCTAGTATTTGAAATAGTGGTGGCCCGGTTTCTAGCATCACACCCACATGAGAGCAACTACAGTTTGATGAACTGAAAGAAGAATGGTGGTTCTCCAACTTACTCTTGGGTAACTCTGAGGTCTGATTAGTTCTTCTTTCTGATGTTCCTTACTCCCTGGAGAATCCTGGTACACGATGATATACATTGAAAGTTTAGCTGGAAGATTTGATCTAGTATAGCCTTATAGTAGGTCAAACCTCTAATTTGACATACATGAAAAACCTCCTGTTTGACATCTTACTCTGTAAAGAATCACTAGCTCAGTCTATGATAAGTGACCCTTCCCATCAGGAACATCCACAGATTGAGCCTTTACCAAAAGAAATGGCTGTCTAATGGGGATGTCTGCAACCACTATACATATTCAAACCCAACTCTATGGCCATCAAGTACATCTCTCTCATAGGGCCTCTAGAAGACAGAGCAGAACTTCCTTAGAGGACCGCTAAGGCTGTAATTCTTTACAGAAGTGACTTCATCCTGCAAAGTGGCTTGTTGGTTCTGACCACAGACTTTTCCATTAGCAATCAAGTGCTTAATCACTGTGTCTGCAGAGCTCCTTGCAAGCACTATAACAAGCTGAAATAAATTTCAAAAATGTTCTTTTCCTGTTCTAATTTTGCAAACAGGGCTTTGGACTCTTAGAGCACTCTACATGCTGCTTCCCACTACATTCAAATGATAGTCCTGGCATACCGTGAAAAGGGAGATTTGACCTGGACCGAAAGCATAGACCTATATTTCTCAGGTATGGATCAAAAGGGATAACAGGGGTTAAGTGAACGATGAATGAATCTAGGTGACAAACATGATGACTATCTAGACAGCTGTTCTTATATAAAGATTTTTAAATGGAAGATGAACCAACACAATCGGCAAAATAAATTGAAATATACACATGCAGTTATTGTATATAGTAAAACAAACACAAAATTTAAAAATAAAGTTCTGTAGTTAAAAAATAAGTGTAACAATAACTTTCTCCTACCTTAAAAACAGCCATGACTTCCTGATATGCCAAGAAGAACTTCCAGGGTGCATGGCCTGACCTAGAGGCACTGAATGAATTATATCCATCTTTCTCAGCTTCCAGCTCGCCACCATACTTATCGGTTAGTTTTTAGCGTCCTTACACATGTTGTTTCTTTTGTATGAAATGATGTCAACCTCATAGTAAACTCAGTATTTTTCAAATCTCAGGTCAAATAGCATCTAACACTTTGAACATCTGTGATACTGTGTTATTCAAGGCTAACTGGCTATCAATAGACTATTGTATAATCACTTTACGACATGAATTCCAGCTAATAATAATATTCCAGTAGTACCTAGTTGTTGAATTTATTCTAAGCCGTGGCAACCCCACATGTGTTCCAGTCAAACTCTTCTCCAATGGCTGCTCTCCAATGGCTCGCTTTTCAGTTCATCCCCAGGTCTTTCTTCCAAGGATCCTTGAACTTAAATCTTCTCTGAGCATTTGGACCAAGTGTCTCAAGGTAGTCAGTTGGAGATTATATTATCTTTTATGATCTAGACCAGCGGTTCTCAACCTGTGGGCCATGACCCCTTTGGGGGTTGAATGGCCCTTTCACAGGGCTCGCCCAATTCATAACAGTAGCAAAATCACAGTTATGAAAATAGCAATAAACATAATTTTATGGTTGGGGGGTCACCACAACACGAGGTCGCGGCATTAGGAAGGTAGAGAACCACTGATCTAGACTTAGATGCCACAAAGAATCCCTACCACTATAAGTCTGCAAGTCTGCTTTCAGTTAAAAGAGAAACTCATAGACACCCCCTCTGAGATACTTAAGGTTTATTGTGCCAACCTGGCCAATAAACACATGTGGAATTAACTGAAGGATGGAGAGATAAATGGCTCCGTGAGCCTCACCTTTCTAGTCCTTGGATATCTTGCTTTCTGATGATCAGACCAGGATGCATCTGCCTTAGCCAGTTCCCTGTTTCAGCTGGAAGCCTCACTTCCTGCAAGACATCCCCAAGGAGAAACCACATGGACCTACCCTGACGCAGCCCTGGGTGCTGGAGCAGCTGCATGGAGGAGACCCCTGCAAGTGCTGAGATGCTTAGATATTCACTGATTTGACTTTCCTCCTGCAGTCAGCATCATTGAATCTGTTTTGTGAGATGGAGGAGGACTTTGTAGATTGGTGTCGAACATATGGGCTAATGTTGGACTTATGGGCTTGAACAGCACTGGGTTGAGATGCTTTCTTAATGTACACTTACCTTTTCTATACAACTCTCTCTCATTCATATGAGTTTCTGTGGATTGGTTTCCCTCATTTACCCAGACAAAATTAAAGTTCTGAAGTAGCAGTGAAAATAATTTTATGGTTGGGGGGGTCACCACAACATGAGGAACTGTATGAAAGGATCACAGCATTAGGAAGATTGAGAACCACTGATCTAGACTTAGATGCCACAAAGAATCCCTACCACTATAAGTCCACAAGTCTGCTTTAAGTTAAAAGGAAACCTCATAGACACCCCCCCCCCAAATATCTGTCTATGGAAAATGTCAAAGTTTCATTATAAGAGGTTTCTATGATTAGAGGAGCTAATATTGTGGCTTAAAAAAGAAAAAAGATTTTCCTTCAGATCTTTACTAGAAAATATGTGGGCATGGTAACTATCCAAAATTGGGTTCGTGAGACAAGCAAAAGTTGTGACATTTATATATATGGTGAGAGGAAGAGACATTCATATGAAAAGAAAGAAGCTGATGCAGTTGTGGAAGAGGGAAAGTCCAAATCCAGGCAGGCTCCAAATCTGTGGGGCAGGTATTAAGCTAGCAAGTTCTCCTGATGATGCCTGTAGTTGTCAGGCTGATGGACGGAAGAGCAAGATCACAGACAATGACTGCAGAGGCAGATGAATCTGAAATCAACCGGTCAGGCTCCTGGCTGCAAAAAGAAACTAATCCATGGTCAGGTTAGATGTCAGGTAGATGGCAACTCCCAAGATTAGGAGGAAATACGGCAAACCATTGGCTCATGTCCAAAGAACAAGAGGTCAGTGAGCCAGATACAGGATCCAGGCTCAGCCAAAAAAAGGAAGCAGTTTTCCCCAGAGCTTCCAGTTATATTGGAAGCGGACCACTCAATGAGTGCAATTAATGTCACCAGGGCTGAGATAAGGGTGTTGCTTTCTGATTATGAAGGTTTGTGTTTGATTGCCTGTGATTGCATTGTGTGAGGTCTGATACTGGGGGATTACTAGTTAGCTGTTACCTATATAACCACTAAGAATTTTCAGTCAGCCAAGTTGACACAAAACCTTAACTATCACAGAAAAAAGATATCATATCTTATATCTAATAATGGCATTAACTTTTATAAGACTACATTTAACATTTTTAGTTAATGCTTAAATTATTCCTATAAGGCATATCAAACTACTTCTCCTATTTTATTGAAATGGTATTTCTTATGTTGAAGGTAATATACTTTTATTTCAGATAGTATCTATGGAGCTTAGCTCAGGATAATTTATTTTAAATAGCTTAAAATCAGAAAAGGTATGCCTCAGGATTATGTCCTTCCACCATATTTACTAAACCTGTATGCAAAGCAAATAATCCAGGAAGCTGGACTATATGAAGAAGAATTATGCATCAGGATTAATGGAAGACTAATGGACAACCTGCTATATGCAGATGACACAACCTTGTGTGCTGAAAGAATAACGGACTTGGAGCACTTACTGATGAATATCCAAGGCTACATCTTTCTATGTGGATTATAACTCAACATACAGAAAACATACTAGATCAAATGGATAAATGAATAAAAGATTGAAGTTCTCAAGAATTCCACTTTACTTAGTTCCCTACTTTACTACCATGGTACCAGGAGTCACAAAATCACACAACATATTACATTGGGAAAATCTGCTGGAAAAAGAACTTATCAAAGTTTTAAGAAAGTAAAGATGTCACTTTGAAAACTAAAATACCACTGACTCAGGCTACCAAGTTTCAGTAGTCTCATCTGCATGTAGAAGCTGGCCAGCGAGTAAGGAAGGCCAAAGAAGAATGATGGTGTTGGAGAAGAATACTGAGTATCCCATGGACTTCCAGAAGTACAAGCAAATCTGTGCTGGAAGAAGTACGACCAGCTCCTTAGAAGCAAGCCTGGTAAGACTTCACTGCACTAACTTTAGACATGTGATCAGCAGGAACCAGAAGGACGTAGTGCTTGGTAAAGAAAAAGAGGCATATCCTCAAGGAGATGGATTTATACAGTGGGTGCAACAATGAGCTCACACATAGCAGTGATTGGCAAGATGGTGCAGAACTGGGCAGTGTTTTGTTCTCTGCTCAATGATTTGAACAACCACATTACCCCCAAATTAATATTCTAATTTTAGTCGTATTTTAGTTAAATCCTTATCTCTAACCATTTTTAAGTCATATAAATTATTCTGATGAGGACAATCATTGACACTAAAGGGTGCTAGCATTGCTAAGCTTGCTTCAGCTATCTTGTGCCATTTATATTATTCTAAGTGCATGTACCACGCAGATAATCTGTTTACTGTCAAGAGTCTGAGTAGTGCATTTATAATCTCCCTAGAGTATTTTCCAGTTCAAAATCATCATCCTTTTATAGGCTCCTTAAACATCTTCAATTTTTTTCAAGAAAGGAGAACTTTCCCTTAATACCTAAATATAAGAGACTGTCTGACAACTCCACAGACAACTCATCAAAATAATTTTTAAAAAATAGTATTTATATAGCAAGCATGAATGTTTCTCTTTATAAAGCACAGAATGCTTGACAAAAAGAGTACCTCTTGTTTCCAGCACCACCACATCTTCTGAGCCCTGGGTTGTGCTGAGTACTGTGGTAAAGCTCTACAACTCTTGAATGATGTACTATGAGATAGCGGTGGGTGCTCTTCTGTTCTCTCTCCCAACTGTGGTGTTAGCTGTATTATTCTAAAGGCTACTTTCAAATCTCATGAAATAGAGCCAGGCAAGAAATGGATGCTGATTGGTACTAGTGATGGATCCTGGATATATCTAATTAATGAAAGATCTGATTCTCTGAAAATATTATTTTTGATGTTAGGTGCCATCATGTCAGTTCCGTTTCATCACAACCCTTTGCACAACACAGCCAAGCACTGCAGGTCCTGTGCTATCCTCACAAGTGTTCCTGTTCTTGAGCCCATGGTTCCAAATACTGGGTTAATCCATCTCCTTGAGCGCCTTCCTCTGTTTCATCCCACCCTCTACTTTACCAAACATGATGTCCTTCTCCAAGGACTGGTCTCTCCTGACAACATGTATGTAAGATGAAATCTCACTGTCCTTGCCTCTAAGGAGAACTCTGGACATACTTCTGCCAAACAATTTGGTTTGTCCTTTTAACAGCAAATGACACTTCCAATATTCCTCTCCAGCACCCACTTCAAATGCATTGATTTTCCTTCAATCTTCTTCATCCATACCCAGTTTTAACACATGAGGCTTACTAGCAAAAGAAACTTCATTTTTGTTAGCTGCTGAATGACCTGGCTCCTTCCCCCTCCCATCTTGGAAAGTTCCACTAGTGAATGATTTTAGAATGTACTTTCATGTTTTCTAGATCAGAACATTATAATTAACAATATTGTTCCTTTTGATGTTGTGACCAGGAATCAGGTTGTTATAATCGATGCTGTACCCTGTAGCACGCACTAACTGTGAAGAAGAGTAACATTAAATTTGCTTTTTGCTTCTGCCCACACTTGCTTAGGTCCTAGACAAATGATAAATGAGTTTTTGCCTTTAAAGATCGACTGAAATTTGTACTTGAGACTGCAATCAAAGGATCGTTTTTAGATTCTAGCAGTCCAGTTATAACCGAATAAAGACTCTTCTAAATTATCAAGACATTATAGTGGCTGTCATTTATTTGAACCCATAACACATGAATATGAGACAGTTTAAAATACGATGGTCTGGGGTAGGTGCACCTTAGTCCTCAAAGTAACATCATTATTTTTCAATACCCTGTAGAAGTCTCATGCAGCAGATTTACCTACTGCAATTGGTTTTTGATCTCTTGACTACTGCTTCCATGAGCATTGATTTTGGATCCAAGCAAGACAAAATCTTTGACAATTTCAACCTTCTCCCCATTTATGAGACAAGAGGTCAAATAATGCATTGCACTGAGTAAATCTGCTGCCCAAGACCCCTTTCAAGTATTGGAAAACATCAGGTCTTGTTTCATATCTCTGGTACCATTTGTTAAAAAGACTATCTCTTCCCCCATTTACTGGGTTTCAGACATTTGTCAAAAATCAACTGTCCATAGGTAGATGGTTTTACTTCTGAGTTCTCAATTCTTTTTCATTGGTGTTTATATGTCAGTCATTAAACCACCACCTGTTTGACACCACTGGCTGTGTAGTATGTTTTTATACCCAAAAGTGTGAGGCATCCTATATTTTTCTTTTTCTTTAGTAATTCTTTGCATCTCTGGGGTCTCTTTCCTTTCTATAAAAAGTTAGTGTTGAGTTTTTCTATAACTTTAAATGAGGATGATGAAGGGTGGAACAAAATTGCTTTATATTTCTAGATCACTCTGGATACTGATATTTTTTCAATCTCTTCCTATCCATGAACATGACATAGTCTTCATTCATGCAGGCCTGTTGTAGTTTTTATATTACTGTTTTTTAGTTTTCTTTACATAAATCTTTTGTATCTTTGACCATATTTATCCTAAATAATTCATCTTGAAGGTGGCTATTATAAAGATTTTGTTTTCCTGATTTTTTCTCAGAATCCCTTTATTAGTGTAGAGGAATTCACCTGATTTTTGGTTGTTGACCTTGTACCCTGCTACTTTTATGAATCCTTAGTTGCAGTAGTTTTCTTGTTGAGTCTCTGCTATTTGATATATGTAGTCACGTGGTGTAAATTTGCTTCACAAGATTTCTTTAAAGTGTTGAACAGAAGGATGTTGCAATGAAGACTACATGCACCTGATCCCACTCAGGGTATTTTCAATTGCCTAATATGCATGTAAAAGTTAGACTTTGAATGAGGAAGACTAAAGAAGAATCAATGCATTCGCATTATGACACTGGTGAAAAATATTGAAAATACCATGGATGGACAAAGGAACAAACAGATACAGCCAGTGTAGTCCTTAGAGGTAAGAATGACAAGATTCCCTCTCGTGTAATTTGAACATGTTATCAGGAGGGACTGGTCCCTCAAAAAAACCATCTTACTGGGTAGAGTAGAGGGGCATTTAAAAGTAGGAAGACCTTTTGGCCAGATAGCTTGGCACAGTGGCTACAACAATGGGCTTGAACATAACAATTGGGAGGATGCAGCAGAGCTAGGCAGTGTTTTCACTCATAGGGTCACTATGAGTTAGAACCTAGTTGACGGCACCTAACAACAGGGTAATATCATTTATAAATAAAGTCAGTTTGGCTACTTCTTTACCAATGTAGAAGCCTTTAATTTCCCTTTCTAGCCTTATTGCTCTGGCTAAGATTTCTATTGTAATATTGTAAGGAGTACTGATATGGGGAATCTTTTGTTGCTTCCTCAGCAAAGGGAATTCATTAAACATCTCTCCACTGGGTGTAATGCCCATTGATTTGAAAACATACCCTTAATTATGATGAGAATTTTCCCTCCTACTTATATTTCTCTGAGACTTTTTATCATAAATGAATATTGAAATTTATCAGATGTCTTTACTTTGTCTTATTTATGTGGTAGATTTCATTGATTGTTTTTCTAATGATGAACCATTCTTACATAACTGGTGTGAATTCCATTTGGCCATGATATATTCTTCTTATTGTCATTGTTGATATTGTAATATTCTATTGGCTAAAATTTTTTTTGAGAATTTTTGCATCAGATTCTGTCTTAATTGAAAAGCACATCTAATAAAATATTTTCCTGATAAATGTTATAAAAATAATACAATTTCAAATGAAACCATATTTTATTTGAGAAAAAAAATCATCTATTTTATGTATATCTGATTTTTTTTCAGTGAGCATATACTTATTGCATAGTTAGACTAAAATAATGTAATTTTGTAAACACATAAAGAAAATATAGTCCACAAAATAAATAGATCAAGGATTTAAACATCTTTACCAGTAATTTCTTTTTTTTAACCAAAGTAATTTTTAGAAACCTTATAAAATTATTTTCAAGGGCTAAGAATTATTTTATAAACTTATTTCATGACATGAAAACAAATTTAGTGAAAGGAAAGATTAGTAAAATGTATGTATAGTATTATCTTTTTATAACCAAATTATTAATGGTGGTTGGGTAATTTTTTGCTCTTTTATTTATCACTATCTTTCACTCAATATTTACTTTACATTAAAAATTACTGATGTATGCCTATTATGTTCACAACATACAAGTATTAAACTAATTGTGGCTTTGATAATGCTAAGAGAAATAAATAATAGTGATTTTTTTTTAAAGGGTAACTCTCATGGTATTATCCATAAAACAGCAAATCAATGATCCAGTTTCACCCTCCAGTCCCTGTCAATAGTGCCGGTCCTGGTTGGATAGTATCACTGATAAGTCCTTTTCATAGAACCTGGTTCCTTGTTCTCCTTTCTTGTTAGGAATTATAGAGTGGTCATGGGTTCTTTAAAACTTTTTTTCTCAATGATTTCCATCAACTTTTATGTGTGCATAAAGTATCGATCAACCCGGTCAGTGTTTCTTATTCTCAAAATGTGATGTTCACAATATTCTCCCTCATCCCAAGTCTATTTCAGTCCTATCCCATTTGCTGATAGAAATTAAACAGATCTAAATCTTGCAGGGTCAAGCAGAGCATGCTTTATAACTTCCACTTTGAATCTGATATTTCTAATTGAACTATAAACTGAAATCATGTGGATTGAAATAGTTGCCAATATTTCTCACTCACTCTCACTGCCATCCAGTTGATGCCAAATCATAACAACCCTATAAGACAGGGTAGAACTTCCTTTGTGAGTTTCCAAGACTTTAACACATATTCTCATAAAGCATTTAAAAAATTACGTAAGTTTAAGCTGACCATAAAATTCACATTCACCACATTCTTGATTTAATTTGATTCCCTTCTTCACATTTAGACAAAATAATACCCAAAGTTCAGTGACAGAACCACTATGAGTTAGTGAAATTAGTGCAAAATACAAGAAAATTCTATTGTTTTTCTTATAAAAGACATACATGCCCAAGTCTGGCTCATTCCTCCCTCTGCAGTTGTATCCAAGCTTCACCCCTCCCTCATTGTAGACTTTCTTTGGCTTGGTTTGTTTTTAAGTGTCAAACTTACATGAGATTAAACTTGATGTGGTCTGTGTTGATCTGATTGCATTAATGGTTTCAATATACACAACACACCCTATCTACATTATTGGCTGGGTTGCTTTCAGTGCTTCGTATTTCCGCACTTGGTTATGTGTTGGGCTGCTAACTGCAAGGTCAGCCGTCGAAGCTACCAATTGCTCCAAAATGAGGCTTTCAATTCTCAAAGCATTATAGTCTTGGAAACTCACAAAGGTATTCTACAATGTTCTATAGGATTGCTATGAGTCCACATCATGTAGATGACAGTAAGGTTGGAGTTTGGGGTGCTTTCTCCTACCCCTTGAGACTGACCTGACACTTCCTTCAATAAACAAGCCTTTATCAGACTTGATTTAAGCACCTTTTCTTAAACGTGCGTATGCATTTCTGCTTGATCTTGCCCTCTGCTGACGCCCTGAGGACATGTTAGGCCAGCCTGCTGCATGATTAAAGATATAAGCTTCCATGAATGAAACCATCCTACTCTGGCCAGTCAGCTGCCTCCAGACCTGTGAAGGCGGCCAGACAAGATTAGCAGCACACCACAGACACATGAGCAAGCATAGCTCAAATCCCAATGATCAGACTAAATTAACCAAACTCCATCAGATTGATGAGCTAATTAATTTCAATTATTGTGTGCAATTGAACTTTTTGATTGTTTGTTACTTACCATTATGATGTCAATAAATGATGGATGTTCTGTCTTCATAGTTTTCAAGCACTTCGTCTGTGACTACATTCAGTTGAGGCATATTGACAGAGAGGAAATCAGCTATAGCAGGGCTAGTGAGATATAGG
>NW_022103900.1:47778936-47781011 GCF_000313985.2 Echinops telfairi
GGCCATCTCCTCTCAAAGAGTTAGTCTCAGAAACCCACGGGGACTTACTAGGGGTCGGCATTGAAGGAAAACAAGAAGTAAAGGGAATGGAATGTATATATGACACAAAATCAAAAGATGGAAGAGAAGAGTGATAGGAAAGAATTTCTTGTGGCAAAAGGGTAGGGCCGGTGGGGTGGGGGTGGGTAAGGAGATAAAAAATTCTTTCAGGCCAGTGTTCCTTATCTGCATCCACACATCTGTCAGTGAAAGCTTTTCATTTCATTGTTCAGGGGCCTCCAGGAATCAGAGCCAATTTGATAGCAGATAACAACAACAACAATAACAACAAACAAATATAAAACCAGAAAAAGCCAGGGATAGGAAGAGAGAGGAAAGATCTTAGGTAAAAATATCATGGGCCATTATAAGGAAACTTCATTCTTTGGTGCAAAGAGGGATAAAACCCTGGAAGTGAATCTTACCCCACAATGTCTCCAGGCCATTATCTTCCATTGCAATAGCTCGGTCAATGCTTAGCTCTGCACTTACTATAGTCTATAGCCTTGAAAATGTCTCCTATCTTAGAGCTGCTCCTCCTCATCTTCATATTCAGTATTAATTCAAAAACTGTTCATTAGTTACCTTTTCTGTATAGAAAACATTCAGAGGGGACAGAATGCTTACTACAGAGTCACTTTCTCCGAAAGGCTCACAGTTCTGTGGGGAAGGCAGAGAGGTCACTAACAGGTCCCCAGTCTCTCAGTCGTTCTCACCAGGAGGCAGTTCACCACCAGCATGGTCACCTCTACCACGTTACTTAGAAGTGTGGTAGGAGTTCTACTCTTAAACACTCCGTAATACATAGGTTATTGACCAAAAAGCAAGATACTGCATTCCATGTGCCAGTGCACCCCATCACACACACACACACACACACACACACACACACACACACACACACACACACACACACAAACACAGGATTTTAGGGAGCCAATAAAAAGTGGTAGAAAAACACTCTTAAGTTTAGACAACCTGACTGCACAACCAGCTGTGTGATTCAGACCATATTACTTTAACTTCCCTGAGCCTGCCTGCTGATTTGTACAATGAAGACAGTTATGCCTGTGTCCCAGAATTGATGAGAGATCTTAAGAAAGGACTCTTTGCAAAATGTAAATGCAAGTGACTACTTAGGACTCAATAAGTGATAGTTGTTATTAATATTTTAATAACCATAACGTTATCTATAATAACTGAAGAAGAGCACAGAGTTGGAAAACATGTTCTATATTAATGAAAATTTCTCAGCAGAGTAAGCTGGAAAAAGGCAGGGGGAAAAAAAGAGGCCCTGTTAATTAGAAAGCATAAGTGGATATAAGGTTATATACAGGTGTGTATCATTTTATTATGCTTTGCTTTAATGCCCTTTTCAGATTCTGAGTGCTTTACAAATTGAACGCTTGTGGCATCCCTGAGTTGAGCAAATCTATCAGTGCTGTTTTTCCAATAGCATGCACTCACTTCACATTCTAGTAATTTCCCACAGTATTTCAAATGGTTTCAGAATGCTACTGCACACGCACTAAACTCCAGAGCAGTGTAAACATAACTTCTCTATGCACTGGGGCTGGGGTGGGGCACTGTGTGGCTCACCTTCTCCACCATCTTCAGTTCAGGTTTCTAGAGAAGTAAAACCAGTGGAGCTTACATATGTAAACACCGAGGGAGCTTTATCTCAGGGAAATGACTCATGTGTTTGCAGAGACAAGCAAGTCCCAAGTCAGTCATCAGAATTGAAGCTCCTCCTAATTCACTTAGCTGCTGAGGCTGATGAACTCAAGATGGGCCATTTAAATAGGGGCCACTGGCTCACAGGCTGCCAAGGTTAATGATTGCTCGGATCAGCAGGTAATATGGGAGGCTCCAATCCAAAGAATTTGTCAGATGATGACTAGCCAGATGCAGGATCCACATCCAGCCAAAAGCAGAAGAGCTTTCTCAGAATGTCCATATTTATGTTGGAGGCAGGTCAAACTCCTAAGGAAATTCCCTTTCAATTGATTGACTGCTCTGAGTAAATCTCATCAGGA
>NW_022103900.1:47781575-47782689 GCF_000313985.2 Echinops telfairi
AAGCAGATGTAGTACTTCCTTTTTTTCTTTTTCTTCTTTTCTTCCCCTTTCTACCCATCTTTCTTGTGGCATATTTATGGATTTCCATTTTGTCAGTTAATGAAATCTTCTATATTTTTCATCTTTCTCTAACAAGAAATTCCTCCCAGACTCTTGAGGGAAAAAAAATGTAAATTAGATTCAAAAACATTCTGATTGTCAGTTATATACTAAGAAAGGGCAAATTAATCCCCATGGATGTCATAGTTGACAAAATCCTCACTTAGTGTGCTTCACAATTGTGCTAAGAGGAATTTGATAACACTCAGGGTGCCTCATTGCTGTTACATGCAATAATTACTGCCTTAGGGGACTGAAGGTAATCAGATACACAGGATCTCCTGATACCTCTGGGGGGAGTAAAGGGGCCAGGGTAATTTTCTTTCTATCATACCAACAGTCAATATGTCTTGTTTCTTAAATTCATTTTAATGAAATGACACTGTTTTTGTTTATATTAAGTGACTCTTATTTCCCTAGTCCCTGCAATTTTTGTTTTGTCTTTAATATGAAGAAAGTCAATTTGAAGTTCACAAACTTCATTGTCGAAAAAGAAAGAGGCAGGGTTTTAGAGCCAGGGTTCTTTCATCTCTGGATTTCGTAGCCAGTATATTACATTCTGATTGACATAAACCCATTAAACTGCATAGCTACATCTTAGGTACTTTTCTGTATTTGTGTTATAGTTCATAAGCAAAAAAGTTAAAATATATATACATATATTTCCTTTTTGTTAAACCATTTTCCCTAAACACTGGAAAGGGGATTAACAATTACCGAGCCATACTGAACACTTACTTCATAGATAGATTCAGCTCTAGCCAGATTTGGCCCGACCCCCACCATGGAAGGGAACACCACAGAGGATGGAAGTAGATCATCCAGTGAGGGAGGGGAGCTGACCTACCACACCACACCCAGAGGGAAGCTGGGACAAAGGAAGGAGGAGGAAAGGAGCGGAACACAACTGGGCCCACCAAACCCAGAGGATGATGGCCCAGCTCGGAGAGCCCAGTGTACAGAGAGGACTGTGTGGCTGCCCCCACGGTGAGATGTGGCATCCTGCGCTGACACA
>NW_022103900.1:47783651-47788609 GCF_000313985.2 Echinops telfairi
AATTAATTAATTAATTAATTTTCAAATTAATTTCGTATTTATTATTGTTTTTACAGTTTGTTTTATGTGCTGGGGATGGAAAGATAAAGGACACACAAGGAGCTAGTGATTATGTACTGATGGGAGAGGTGGATGATCAGCAAGTAAATAAAGCAGGTGTCTTCAGAAGGTCATCTAAGTAAACAATGAGGAGCAAAGAGGAAGAACAAGACTGGAGTTGCAATGGGAGTAGGATCCATTGCTTGAATAGAAAGCAAAACCTCCTTAAAGAGCTAATGTAGTGGTCATGGCCAGAAAAAGGACAAGGACGAATCCCTATAGCCAACACACTGGGAAAAGACACTTCAGGTGGAGGTCAAAATTGTACTTGGAATTTTCAGAAAACAGTAGCACAATTCAACTGAGTCCTAGCTAGTAGGGGGATATATTAGATAGAATCGGATTTACTGTTAACTACCAATTCTGCAGTAACCACAGCTTAAGCAGAGACCGTTAGTCTAGAATTGAAAAGGCTTGTCCAGGAAGCTACTGGGGATGCAGACACTTTCCTTTTCAGAGCTTCATCCGTGTTCTCTGGATCTGAAATAGACACCTGATCTGTAGCCCGCACAACTGGATTCCAGATATGGAATCCATCCTTTCCTCTGATGGAAACTTCCTGAAAGCCCATACTACCCATTCATGCACATCCCATTGACCACAAAAACCATCAAGTGGGTGATCGAATGGCAAGGGGATTAAGAAATCACAGCAAGCAGCTAAATATCTCAGTTCTTTAATACCAAGGAAGAAAAAGGATATGTATGTTTGTCGACAAAAATCTCACTGCCATTGAGTCAATCCAGACTCATAGTAACTACTGGACAGGGTAGAACCACCCTTGTAGATTTCCAAGAATGTGAATTTTAACTAGAAAAGAAAGCCTAAACTTTCTCCCACAGAGTGGCTTGTGGTTTGGGACTTCCAACCGTGTGGGCGTAACCTCCATAGATAGCTTATTTAGGAAGTTGGAGACTACAGAAATACACATTTTCTGACTTGTAATCCCACATAATTCCAGGACCGTCTTGCTTAAAAGGGCAGGACTTCTACAAAGAGAACCTCACCTATATTTCTTGGATATAATCACTTACACAAGACTGCGTACAGGGACTAAGAGGCCTTTTCGAAGTGGTCAACGTAACGGAAGTCATCTGATCTCATTTTCTATCTCCAACATTCTCAAGTCAGTTGCCACGTCCTCTCGGTTCTACCATTGTAGTGTCTCCTGCACAAAGGATGGCAAAGCTTGCTGGGACAATGCACTGGTATCCCTGGAAGGGTGCAGGATTGTAGACCATACCAGTGATGCTGTAAGAGGGGGTGACACCAAAATGACAGTTTGGGGCAGTGGTTCAGCAGATATGTATTACTTTTTAATAAAAATATTCCTGTAGTTAGTTATAACAACATAACATTTTTCATAAACATAGCTTACATGTATCAAATACTCAAGATAAGCAAAGATCTATTTGTGTTTTGGTTTGGTTTTTACTAATCTGCAATAGTGAGCAAATGTGGGGACTAATAGATTAGTCAAGAGTTTCACCCATTAGTCACCACATTTGTTCACCACAGTTTAGGAAGTAAGCACAATTAAGACCAATCTTGGTGATTCTGTGTTGGCCTGCTAACCTCAAGGTCAGCAGTTCAAACCTACCAGCCACTCTGCAAGAAAGAGATGAGGCTAGCTATTTGTGTAAAGTTTTATAACACCAGAAACCCAATGCAGAGTTGCTCAGTCAAAATCTACTTAGGAGCGGGTTTTGGGGTTTACCTTGGTTACTGCGTTCTCACTCCCAGGGAGTGCAAATTTGAAACAGGGCTTTGGTTTTGTAGGAAGGTACTGGGAATGTGGGAGAGAGCTAGATGGTGCCAGCCATACTTAGAAGGGGAATCTTTGATGTGGAGAAAACTGTGAGATGGTTCACGGTGAAATGGCACACATTTCTATGTAAGCACAAGTAGTCCTTGGTTATTTGGAAATCAAGTGCTCTCTACAAGCCTAAAACTCTATGCTAACTGACTTTTTGAATCTTTTAATCCACTCTAATCAGAGCTGTCATTATTACTCAATTACAGTGATGCATTGATTCACATGGTTTTTGTCTGTATGAGTTATAAACTCTCATAATTGTGCCCTTGCTGTCGTGTATTTAATGTTGCTGGGTGCTATCTGAACCTGCACTATCCTCACAATGGTTGTGACATTTGTCCTCATTCTTGAAGGCAGTATGTCCTCCATCTCATTGCCCTTCCAATTTACCAAACATGATGTCCTGTCCGAGAGAATGGGCTCTCCTAGCAACATGTCCAAAGTACGTGAGATCGAGTATTCCCATCCTCATTTCTAAGGAGTATCCTAGCTGTACTTCTTTCAACAGACTGTCCTTTGCTCCTTTCATTATTCCGCACCAGCACCAGAATTCAAATGCACTGTTTTTGCCTCAGTCTTCCTTATTCAACGTCCAATGTTCACATGTACATAAGATGATTAAAAATAGTATGGCTTGGACCAGGTGTACCTTAGTCCTCAAAGTAGCATTCCTTCATCTTCATCACTTTAAAGAAGTCTTGTATAGCAGATTTACACAGTGCAATGCATCACTTGATCTGTTGGCTGCTACTTCCATGAGTATAGATTATAAATTTGAGTAAAATGAAACCTTTGACAACTTCAAACTGTTCTCCTTTTATCATGATGTTACATATTGATCCAATTGTGACCATTTTTGTGTTCTTTACATTAAGTTGTATGCAATCCATACCGAAGGCTGTAGTCTTTGTCTTCATCAGCAAGTGCTTCAAGTTCTCTTCATTTTTAGAAAGTAATTTTGTCATCTTACTAAGCCTTCCTCCAAACTTGGTGCTACTTTCTCCTTCACACAGTCCAACTTCCCTGTAAGTATGGTGACAGAATACAACCCTGTTGCACATCTTACTTTAATTTACTAAAACAATATTCCCTTCTTCTATTTGCACAACTGCATCTACAGGTTCCCTTCTTCTATTTGCACAACTCCATATACAGGTTCTACATGAGCCCAAAGAAATGTTCTAGAATTCCTATTGTTCTCAGTCCGATCCATAGTTTGTTATTATTCACAAAGTTGAATGCCTTAGCATAATCAATAAAACACAAGCAAGCACATCTCTTGTGTTCCCTGCTTCTAGCCAAGACCCCTCTGATGTCAGCCATTACATTCCCTGCTCCATTCCATGCCAGCCTGGATTTCTGGCAGCTCCATGTCATTGTACTACTGCAAACTCCATTGGAAGATGAGCAGCAACATTCACTTGCATGTGATATTCATGAAATGTATCAATAATTTCTAAATTTTGGGGGGTCACCTTTCTTTGGAAATAGGTATAAAAATGGACTTCTCCCAGTAGGATGGCCAGATAGCTGACTTCCATATTTCCTGGCATAGATGAGTGAGTGCTTCCAGTGACTCGTTAGCTTATTGAAATATTTCAATTGATAATCTATGACTTGAAGCCTTCGTTAATCAGTGCAGCTTGGACTTTTCCCCTCAGCACCATCATTTCTTGATTATGTGATAACCTCTTGGTTGTATGTCAACTGGTTCTTTTTGGCACAGTGACTCTGTGTATTGTTTCCATTACTTTTCACAGTTCCTGCGTCACTCAGCATTTTGCCCATGTTAGTCTTGTGAGGTGCTGCTGAGTTAGTCACCATGCATAGAGACTGTGTTAGTCCGAGTACTTTAGAGAAACAAATCCACAGAAACGCATGTATAAGAGAGAGCCAACTCAGTGCTGCCCAAAGCCACAAGTCCAACATTAACCCATTAATCCATATGTCCAAAACCAGTCCACAAAGTCCTCCTCCATCTCACAAAACAGATGCAGTGATGCTGACTGCAGGAGGAAAGCTGAGTCAGTGAATGTGTAAACATCTCATCGCTGGCAGGGGTCTCCACACGGCTGCTCCAGCACCCAGGGCTGCATCAGGGTAGGTCCATGTAGCTTCTCCTTGGGGATGTCTTTCAGGAAGTGAGTCTTGCCAGCTGAAGCAAGGAACTGCCAAGGCAGCTGCACCCTGGTGCAACCATCACAAAGCAAGAGACCTGAGGACTAAAAGGGCGAAGTTCACTGAGCCATTTATCCCTCTGCCCTTCAATTAACCCCACATGAGTTTATCGGCCAGGTTGGCACAATAAATTAACTCAGCAACTTGATGTACAATAAAAAGAACAAAACACTACCCATTCTTGTGCCTTCTTAGATAAATTTGCTTGTTCTTTGTCAGTCCATGGTACTTTCACCAACACCATAGTTCAAATGCATAGATTTCTCTTCAGTCTTCCATATTCAATGACCATCTTTCAAATGAGACAATTGAAAATACCATGTCTTGGGTGAGGTGTACCCTAGTCTTCAACATAACGTACTTACATTTCAACATTTGAAAGAGGTCTTACACAGCAGATTTACCTAATGTAATGTGTCTTTAATCTCTTGATTGCTGTATCTGTAAGCATTGATTGTGGATCCAATCCAGTGATAATTATTTACAACTTCATGCTTTTCTCTATTTTTTCCACAGACTCTGGCAATATTGGAAGTCGAGGCTTCCATTTTTTTTCAGTTCTTTCACCTTGAAATATGGTAACTGTGTTCTTCCTTTTTGGTTTTCTAATTCTAGGACTTTGCAAATTTTATTATAATTTACTTTGTCTTCTTGGGTGTCCTTGAAATTTTCCATTGAGCTCTTTTACTTCATCATTTATTCCATTTGCATTAGCTACTCAATAATTAACAAGTATCCACCTTGATCTTCTCTTTCTTTCCTATATTATTCATCATCTTTTAATTTCTTCGTGTTTGTCATCCAAAAATTCATTAGGTCTTCTGCCATTAGTATACAATGAGTCAATTCTGTCCCTGATGTTCTC
>NW_022103900.1:47790754-47791867 GCF_000313985.2 Echinops telfairi
AAATCTGCCTTAAATTCATTTACAACTGTGGTTAGAATCTTCTTTTCTAGATACTTACATGATGCATGGTATCGCACATCACAGCATGATAAATTCATGATCACTGAGACTAGTAGAAAGAATTAGTGATGGGTTTTAGTTGGACACTTTCCTGACACTCTTATGTCCACCACCATTCACAATACATAATCTGTGGTGTGCAGTCCAAACACCTTTTCTTCCCCCCATAATCCCTCTTAAATCTGGCCTTTACACTTCATCTTCAAACAACATAAATTCTCCCTGTGTTGCATTTTAAATTATGATTCTGGTCTACTTGTTATTGAAAATATACTACACTCTCAAATGCAGTTTTCTTTCATTTCTCACATTGTTCCCATCCAGTTTCTGAGATTTTACAGGTTCTATCTCCTCACACCATTGCCTATAGCAAACTAAGGTATCGAATGAGAGTATTTGAAAGAGACACCAGGTTTTCTTTTCAGTTGATGAACTTTCCTAGCTACAATGCATCTACTGAATAGTACCCAATCACATAAGTAATTGTTGTTATGAGTACAGATTTATTTTCTTTAAGTTCACACTTGATCCCATAAACACCACAACCAAAGCCAAAAATGAATAGATAGATAAAGAAGCTGTCAAGGGTCTCATTCTATTTAGGTATACTATCAATGATCATGGAAGCAGCAGTTAAGAAATAAAATAATGTGCCTCGTTGGGTAAATATGCTACAAAGACCTTCTAAAGGTTAAAAAGCAAAGAAAGCTAGAATAACAGCAAGCCATGACCTTCTCAGTCACCTCCTATGCCCATGAAAGCTGGATAACGGAACGGAAAATTGAAGAACAATGAACACATTTGAATTGTGGTGATGGCAAAGAATGTTGAGTATGCACCATGAACTGCCAGAAGAACAAACAAATCGGTCTTGGAGGAAGTAAGCTAGAATGCTCTCTAGAAATTGAGGATGGTGAGACTTTGCTTATTTTTGACATGTCATCAAGAAAGACCAAGGCAGATGGGCATGACCTCTAAGACAATGGATTCAAATGCATCAACAGTCAGGGGTAGGGCTCAGCACTGGGCAAGGATTCCTTTTGCTCTGTGATG
>NW_022103900.1:47799003-47809283 GCF_000313985.2 Echinops telfairi
CACAGAACAAGCAAGGCAGCTGCACACTGGTCCGATGATCACAGAGTGAGAGGCAAGAAAGGCAAGGCTCACCAAGCCATTTATCTCTCTGCCCTTCAGTTAATCCCACTTGTGTTTATCAGCTAGGCTGGAACAATAAACTATCTCAACATGGAATGGTAGTTTGGTACCGGACAATGGAGGGAAGTAAGAATTTGAATTTAACCAGTTGATCTTAGACTGGGGGGTTAAAGAGATGTAAAAATCTCCAGTCAGGTCATAATGTGATCAGAATTTAAGCTAGAATGATTAATCCAGAAGTGGTACACAAGATGAATGTCAAAAAAGGAGAGGCCACCCATGAAAATGGATTTTAAGAGGCTGCTGTAAGAAGTCTAGAACCCTAGTGGCACCAAGGGTTAAAAGTTCAGCTGCTAACTGGGAGATCAGCGGTTCAAGTCCACCAGGCTCTTCAGGGAAAAAGGATGAGGCTGCCTGTCCCTGTAAAGATCCATAGTCTCAGAAACCCTGTAAATAGTTCCATTCTGTCCTCTAAGTCACTGCCGCCCCATCAGTTCTCACACATCACGATTGTTATGGGAGTAGACAGACGCGTCTTTCTCTGAGAAGCAGCTGATGGTTTCAAACCACTGACGTGGCTAGCAGTTCAATTTGTGGCACACTGTACCATGAGGGTCACTATTGTTCAGAATTGACTTGATGGTTATGTCTTTGGTTGAGGGGTTGATCATAGACCCAATGGAAAGCAAAAGAAAAATATGATCCATTTTCTGTCAGAGTCCCATTTGATGCCTGATGGAGCAAAGGCAGAAAGTATGGAAAGAAAATGGCCGTGGATGTTGGATTCGGTTGCCGGACATGGGGGACAAGACTGAGGAAGAATTCCCTTCATCACTGGAAGCTGAGAAATCTCTGCCCCCAAATATGTCTCCCTGTTGACTCTGTTCATAAAAGTACACAATTTGCCCTTTCTTCTTTGCTTCTTTTAATCTGCTTTTAACTCTCCCTTCTTCTGGCTCCTGGCTCTTTTGCAATTGCCCTTTACACATATTATTCTGCCAGAGAATATATTGCTTTAATCATTCTATGCTGCGTTTTGAAATAAAACTTTCTTAGGAATAAACAGTTACATGATATACACCACCCAGTGCCACTGATTGGATTCCGACTCCTGATAATCTGTAAGACAGAGTAGAATGGCCCCTGGGAATTGCTGAGGCTATAAATCTTTATGAGAGCAGAGAGCCTCATTTTTCTCCTCCAAAGTGGCTGATGGTTTGAACCAACTGACCTTCTTAGCGAGGGAACACACTGTCCTGAACACAGCCAGCCAAGAAGCTACCCATCAAAGGAAACCTTCCATTCAAAGACCTCAAAAACCAGAAGAGGGATTTAAATAAAACACCCATTCCACATCTGCCTCCTTAGCACGCAGTTATTTTGTTCTTTCACTGTTCTGGCTGTGAAATGCTGGCCTAAATTTTAACCCTTGATAGCCCTAGGACACAATGAATTTGACAGATCCGATTCCATTCCAGCTTAGTCTCAGATCAAAGTGGTGACCTTGAAGGGAACCTATTTTCTACTTCTTTGGTTTCCTCATAGGAAAAAAATAGGAATGGACCAAGTTTCTGTGCTTTTACTAAAGCATAGAAGCACAGCCCTTTCAGAATGGGAGGTGTTAAGTAACAAATGGGATGAGATATGTATTTCAATCAATCATGACTGGGCACTGGCTGTGCCCATTCATTATTGCTTTTCCATTTCTAAAGTGATGGCAAAATGGAATTTCCACTAATTTTTCAAGATCTTTAATCTGATTCTTAAAATCCTGGACTTGTACTTTGCTGATATATTGTGGATATAATTTTTGTGTGCTCCAAGAGACTTTCTGTTCACAGGGCATTGCTCTAAGTTGTGGATAATTTATTTTCCTTTGCTATTATATTGTGTAAATTACCATGTTGGCAATATGTTAGCTTTCCATACTTTGACTCGGTGCCCAGAATAATTCTAACAAGATTTTGATTCTCCATACGCAAGATCAGAAAAAGTTAGCTCTTCAAAATGCCCATGTATTCCTTTAAAACAACTTCCCTTGGTCAAGTATAAGGCACAGCTGAAGGGTAGGTGTCGAAGTCTTTAGCCTTCTCTGCTGTCAGAAACAATCATAGGAGCTTGCCAAATGGGCACACATTTCTTAACCTCCATACCCCAGGAGACAAGCACTAGAATTAGAGCCTAATTCGAATTGTGCCCAAAAATTCAGAGAAGAATTTGAATCTGGAATCCAAGCCATCTCACCAGTCTATGGCTTAATTCCATAGCACAAACAAGTACTTTAACTCTTAGCCAGAAAATCCCTCTTCTCTTTGTATTGGAAAAAAGAGAGAGAGCTACTGTGATGACACAGGAAGAGGATGGGGACAAAGAGACAGACCAGGTGTCTGTGGAAGACTTAGTAAGGACAGGACATGCACCCACATTTATCTCTATTCTGAGTGAAAAAAGGACCTCACCGTGAAACAGAAAGCTGAAGTTTCTGGGGTTTTTGCTTTTGTTTTGTTTCTTGCCATCTCCAAGCCTATTCTCTCCCATCTAAATGGGGGAAAGGATTCTAAGATCCATGGCTGATTATAGGGGCCCAACAGTGCTTGCAGCAAACATGTCCCAGCCTAGACAAGGTCAGAGGTCCATTTCCTTAGGACTCTCTGTTTCAACACCGACTACTAAGTATCATGGAGAACTATTCCTTTGTAGCCTGTCTTAGGTTTCATTTCTTAATGATAATAATGTGGTAAGTTGTGCTAGTTCGGGTAGACTAGAGAATCAAATTCATAAACACGCATATGTGTATGAGAAAGCAGTTTATATACAAGAGCAGTTGAATATTGAGAAAATGTCCCAGCCTAGTCCAGATCAAGTCCATAAGTCTGATATTAGCCCTTATGTCCAATACCAATCTATAAAGTCCTCTTCAGATTCACGAAACACATGCAATGAGGCCAAATGCAGGACGATCACAGGCCAGTGGGTAGAAAATCTTTGGATCTAGGGTGTTGTAAGCATCTCAGCTCCAGCAAGGGTGTCTGTGTGGCTTCTCCAGTTCCCAAGGCAGCATCAGGATAGGTCCACGTGGCTTCTCCTCACAGATGTCTTGCAGGGAGTCAGCCTGGTCAGTAGGGATCCCCAAGGGAATGAGTAGAGTGAGAAAGTGTCTCTTGTCTCCAAGGAGGGAAAAAAAAGGATTTCTGATGTCAATTTCAGAGGATTATGAGTGAAGGGGTGGAGTCTTGGCTGTCAATCAGTTCATAGTCAATGAGACCTCTGTTTGACATTACCTTCTCCTGAGGATTCTGGGAATTCCAGTGTTTCCTCCTTGGAGGAGGGAGACAGCCTCTCCCTCGGCTCAATCCAAGTGAGACATTTCTGAGAAGCCACATGAAGCTACCCTGAGACAGTCAGAGTTTCAGAGCTGAGGGAACCACATGGAGACCCCTGCCAGCAATGAGATGCTTACAATGCCACTGGATCCACAAACTTCCCACACACTGGCCTGTGATATTCCTGCATTCAGTATCATTGGATGTCTTCGTGAGTCTGAAGAAGACTTTATAGATTGGCATCGGACAAATGGGCTAATATTGGACTTATGGACTTGATCTGGTTTGGGCTGGGATGTTTTCTCAATATTCAATTGCTCTTGCACATCAAACTCTTTCTTATACACATATGAGTGTGTCTATGAATTTGTTTCTCTAGTCTACCCAGACTAACACAGATTCCATTATCATAGGCATTGCATTAATAATAAAGGAGTTCCAGAAATACAGGGAAGCTTCAAAAAGCTCATGGGGGAAAAGTGGAGTTAAAGGATGAGGGCATTTTTTCCCCACAGACTTTTTGAAGTGTCTTCAAGATGCTAAGTGTCAATATCATGGTCTTGTTCACTGCCTTTGTGGAGTCTCCTCTCCTGCCAACCCCACACACAACAGCATAACATGCTGCCTGATCTTCAGACACAAATCACCAGGTCTTTCTTCCGAGTCTGTTTTAGTTGGAAATTCCACTGAAACCTGCTCATCACCCTTACAAACACAAGCCTCCACTGACAGATGGGTAGTGGTTGAGCAAGTATTGGCCAGTGATCAAACACTGATCTGCTTCAAGTAAGCCAAGAATTCTTCCAGGACCCAGTGATGACTTATCTTTCTATAGGAACCTCCTTCTCCAAGTGTAGATTGATTATAGGTTTTAGCTAAAGAATTAACCCAGCTTTGAGGAAATTAATAAATAAACTCATTCCCCTCTCACATGCTCCTCATAAATACCTATAAATTTTTCCTGACTTTCAGCTAAACTCTCTTTCTATTTTCTTATGCTCCTATCTAAAAAAGGTAAAGGTAGTTTGAGAGAAGAAGAAAATAGCCTTTGAAATACTGTTAACTTTCATTCAGTTTTCTAATAAACTTAATAAGCTCCCCAGATGCATTGTATGAAGTAAAGAACCTTCAAAAATATTTAAGTAATGTTATTTTCTCCAGTGGTACAAAGCACCCTGGGTAACTGGTAATATACATCATCATCAATTTTGCAAGCATGGAGTGAACAGTGGAAAGAAAAATCACAGGAGAGCACATGTTCACTTTGATGTCTTTTAATATGTTTAGATGGGGATCGGTTGCAAGATTTTTCACAGAAGCCATTTATCTGAGTTTTCACCTCAAATTCCAGCTGAATGAGAAGAGGGCCAGCTCTTTTATAACTGCTTACCTGGCCAAATGTTTGTTTGTTTGTTTGTTGTTTCTTTGTTGGTTTTGGCACCACCTGCAACTTGCCATAGGGATTATTTTTGACCAAAGGCATAAGTCACTAAATTGAAACCACTGTCACTTTCTTTGCTGTCTTTATTCATTTACTGAGAGCTCCTCCAAGAAGAGCTCTGCTAGGGGAACCAGGGCCACGGGACATGAGGGAAATAGCCTGAGGTAGTTAGTTTATTGAAATAACCTGGCCCATAAACACATGAGAGGTTAATTGAAGGGCGGAGGGATAAATGACTCAGTGAGCCCCACCTTTCGAGTTCTCGGCTCTCGTGCTTTCTGATGGTCAGACCAGGGTGCAGCTGTCTTAGCCAGTTCCCTACTTCATCCAGCAAGGCTCACTTTCTGCAAGACATCCCTGGGGAGAAGCCATATGAACCTACCCCGATGCAGCCCTGGGTGCTGGAGCAGCCATGTGGAGATCCCTGCCAGCGCTGGGATGCTTACCCATTCACTGACACAGCTTTCTTCTGAAGTTGGCATCATTGAATGTGTTTTGTGAGATGGAGAAAGATTTTGTGGATTGGTTTCTGACATATGAATTAATGTTGGACTTGTGGGCTTGGACAGCAAACGGTTGGGATGTTTTCTTGATGTGCACTTAACCTTTATATAAAACTCTTATACATGTGTTTCTGTGGATTTGTTTCTCTAAAGCACCCAGACTAACACATAGCCTGAGGTTTGCTAGGAAACCCTTGCATCTCCCTAGACAAATGTATAAAACCTGAACCACAGAACCAAAGTCAGGAGTATTATTTAAGATGCAATGCCTTTTGATGGAGATCAAGTTCATGGAGCCATTCTTACCTATCCAGCTACTTTTTCCAGGCAAGATTTCAAGAACACTCTTCCCAGAACACCTATTAAAGCTGACAGGCTCTCTGATAGAACTGGATTTCCTCCACCCCCTAAAACCATCTCGAGAGCCTTGTCTTATCTGTTAGAGTCGTGTTTTTCTAGTAATAGTCTATGGAGTGTTGCATCAGACTCAGCAGAGATATTGATTGAAATCCAGGGGCTTGGGATCCACTTCCAAACCTTTGCAATCAAAATGCATGGGGGTTGGTTGAGAAAATATGAAATGTTAATGTCTAGATTTCATGCACTTGAAGTGGGATGAAACATTTCCTCTGCCTTGGAGTTGGCATTATGGCCCAAGCATACCCTATCAACATATACGCATTATGTACAGAATCATATTTAAGATGATACTGGAGAAGTTCAAGAAAAAGAAAGTATGTCCAACTTCCCTCAACCAACTTAACTTCAACCCAACAAGGCGCATGTGTCTTAAAAAAAGGTGAGAGCAAACTCGGTCTTTATTTAGAAGATGGCGACTCAACTGGTCACAGGATAGTTTTTATAGAGTAATTGAAAAGCTGTGACCCGAGCATCTACAGAAAAATACAGATTTGCCAAGTTTTCCCGCTTAAATGTTTCCCTTACATGACCCTGTATCACTTGGCTGTCTGTCTGTCTGTCTTACTGTGATGGGCTGGGTGTTGATAGGCTATTGGAAACGATGTCACTCATATTTCAATTATCAGAGAGGGTTGACACTTGTAGCCAGGTTTTAGTGGAACTACAAAACGAAAGCAGGCTAGCAAAAGGGGTCTGGGGATCGATTTACAAATATGAGCTCAGAAAATGACTGCCACATCTGACTTCCTCTGGTATCAGCAGGAAAAAGGAAAAGGCAACTCCTCACCACTCCGACGCTGCTTGTCACAAAGCAGACGTCAGACATGTCTTCGTCCTCCATCCTTCTTTCACCCTATTCTGACACCTATCAACCATCCCACAGCACTCTGCTTCTCAGGTTTGGTGCAATAATCTGTTGCAATGGCCACTAGAACTCACCAATAATACTTAAAATTAGGAGGGTTTGTTAGAGACGTGAACAGAGTACAACAGGGGGGGAGGGAGGGGAAAAATGAGGACCTAATGTCGAGAGTTTGAGTGGAGAGAAAATGTTTTGAGAAACGATGTACAAATGCGCGCTTTGCACAATTGATGTGTGTATGGATTGGGATGACAGTTGTATGAGCCCCTAATAAAATGTTAAAAAAATTTTAAAAAAGCATCAAGAATGCAATCATTGGTCCACAAAAGTACCTCTCTTCAGTCAGTAGCCAAGTTTCTCTCCAGCCCTCTGCTTTTCAGTCACGCAGTCCTGTGACCTGTGTCCCATGGGCCGTGGGCTGCCTGCCATTCCAGCTTATTGTCTGATCATCTCAGTTATGTGCTTCTCTGCTCGGTCTCAGTCTCCACGCGTAGGACTCTGCTGCCTCAACCTCTTCAGATAAGGATCTTTGCACATGCTTTACTGGTACCTGTTCTTTCTTCATGGTCCCAGTATATGCTTTCTGTTCCTACTTCTGAGACAGTTTTCTTATGTTAAAAGGAATTACAAAACTGACCAATCCCTCCTTAGAGTCCTCGACACCTTGTTTACATGGTCCCATGAAATAATTTTGTGGGACTTATAGAGACATAGGTAGAAGACCCACAAGTTATTCATTTCACTTCAACATATTAGCCCATGAAAACCTAAAGATCACAACAAGATGTTGCCTAGTAAATGTTATAAGACTGATTTCTAGTTTGGAAAGGACTTGCAGTACACAACATGAACAAAAGCCATATATGAGCAAATATGGATGTGGCACAGGGTTGGGAGTATTTCGTTCTGCTCCGCATGGAGCTTTGTGTCAGAGCTGACACAAAGGCAACTTAGAACAAAACAACTCTTGTTAAAGAAACGGAGCTTATTTTCTCTTCTCAGTAAATACCAGAATTCATGCTTCCACTAGAAACTGTGTAGGATTGGGGTCCTTCTGAATATCCAACTTTTTCAAAGAGAGGAAACTAAGACCATTGATGCCATTTCTGCTTACCGAGCTGTCCCAGACCTCAAGTGTCTGCAGCACAAGCCTCCCTAGAACGTCGTCTCCTGATCTGAACATACATATAAACTGGGTTAGGGGCTACAGAGAAAACGAATCCATCAGGAGGGCTCTGTGACTTCCTCACAGCCGCTCAACTCAGACTCTGCACTGCCATTTATTAACAAATCAAATGTACTGGGTTTTGGCACTTACCTTATAAAATGCAAACATTCCAATATTTACACTATGTCTGATATATAAAATCGAGATTTTCTGGAACAGGAAAGAAGCCGGGGAAACTCGAAAATAGGTTTAAAACCAAATTCTAGCTCAATTCAGTTCATAGCTCATTATCCTACATGCACCAGTTACCCCAGAAATGTGGGTTTATTGATCTTTGGTTGTATAGATGGATGTACTATGGGGGAAAGAACAGCAAAACCCATTAAGAGTTCAAAAACAGTGTGATATAACTGCCCACAGTAATACAATAGTGCTCTTTCCAGATTCCCCCCACCTCCCCAAGAACACTGATCGTAGAAAGAGGTGGGGGAAAGGAGTGCTTGCTCTTTGAAACATAGGAGAGTTGCGATGTGTAATATTTTTGGTTCATGGGTCCTTAAAGGTACTGTCAATAAATGTTTATGTTCTTCTGCTTTAGCTTTCTGTGATGGATACAGCAGTTAATGCAAGCCTGAAATCTCTGCATGGGTTTTCACAACTACAGATCATAAACTAAAAGCCTGAGCTGGGGTCCAAGAGTGCAGTGGATGCTGCGGGGGCAGCAGTGCACATTCAGGTGAACCCCTGGCTTTCCCTGTTGGAGTAGTTTCTCACAGAGCCACGCTCCTGTCACCAGATCTGTAAGAGATGAGACAATAATTCCAATAAAAGGGATATTTTGAACTGTGATTGTAAAAATGCAAGCCTACAAAGGCCAGTGTTTTCCAAATAAACAGAACTCCAGCAAAAGCAAAAAGTGCATAATGAGCCTGATTCTGGGGCAGGTAAAGAGACAATGAAGGAGAGAACAAGAAAGAGTTGAAACCTGCTGGGAGCTCCTTCCACAGGAGTAAGCAGGAGGGTCAGAAAATTGCATCTCACCTCTAATCAGTGGTTTCCATGACATTCACTGCACCAGGGAGCATAAATCCTACCCAGAAGAAGATCATATGGCTGCTCCCTGAAGCTTCTAGTAGTACCGCACTTTCCAATTAGTTTGAATAGGAAACAGAGAACAGCATGCTGTAGGGAGACTTATAAAAGTAAGAGTGTCATAGCCCTTGACCTAATCCAAAATTTAAAATTATGTGAAGGTCCAATCTCTTCAAGGGTATTTTTCTTAGCTGTCAACATTAGAGTTGACTTTTATACCTCCAAATTCCAAGAGGCTGTAGGTTCTACTAGTCTAATGTTTCAGATAGTCATCATATTAGAAACAGATACCCAGCTAAAAGATGCCACCACTTTTAGTGAAAAAATATCAGAAACCAAGATATTCCAAAGTAAAATCTGTCCCATAGAATCCTGAGAGTCCCTGAAATGCTTTCAGAGCGTCAAGGAGATGAAGATTCTTCATAATCATCACTAAAGGTATTTGCCTTCGTTGTGCTGACATCTGCATTGATGGCACAAAAGCAATTGGGGTAAAACTGCTGGAGCCCCTCAGAGAATAAATGCCATGACGTGAAGCTGTGATAGCAGCCATAGTCATCTTTCTTGACATACACTAGATAGATAGATAGATAGATAGATAGATAGATAGATAGATAGATAGATAGATAGAGATATGAAGGATAAAAATAAATGGTAATTACACTAGAGAGTTTTCTTGATGCATCAATAAAAATATCAATTTTATTAAATATATCTTGTGTGTGTGTATTTATTTGCTGAGGAATGCTTTCAGAAGCACTGACCTATGATTAGGAAAAACAATGGTTTTATGATCTACTCCAAGAAGAATGAGGAGAGGAAGAAAAGAGGAGAGGGTAGAGTTACCAGCACAACACAGTGTATACCAAATGTCTGAAAGCATTCTCATTTTGAATCTCCTAATGATGGCGTTTGTGAGAAAGTGAGACCATCTTTTAGCATCCCAAAGAGGTACTAACATGTTGAATTCCATTTATTTGGGAAGGACAGAAAAATCTGCTTTAAAAGTAGAAGGCAATACCTCTGTCATTTTGAAGTATGTATTTGTTTGTTTTTCTTTTTTGTAGTTTTATTGGAATCTTTGTTTCTCCTTTAATTATATGTTGTTTTGAGTGTGGCTTTTGTTGCATTAGTCTGGGTAGTGGTGTCCTGTATGCTGCTCTCAGGATTGTCTGAGATTGTTGATTCTCTGTCCATAGTGAGCCCATTAATATTTTTGGTGATGCTGCTCTTGTTTTTAGGAATGCCTTTAATTTTTCTTTGTCTGGAAATAGCTTTCTCTTTCATATTTGGGGGCTAATTTTACTGGATATAGGATTCTTGGTCGGCAATATTTTCATTTCCGAATTTTATGTATGTCATCCTTGTCATCTTACCTGTATTGTTTCTGCTGAGAATTCTGGCTTATCTT
>NW_022103900.1:47809786-47816579 GCF_000313985.2 Echinops telfairi
GCCAGGCTGGCACAATTAACTAACTCAGAGAGTTTCATTACGACATGCTGCATTGATTTTCTATTGGGATCTATCATGTTTGGAATATTCCCAGCTTCTTGAATAATGATTTTCTCTCCCTTTGCTATGCTGGGGAAATTTTCTTCCATGATTTCCAGTACTATTTTCTCCTTATATACCTTTGTTTCCTCTTCATCCAGAATCCCAATAAGATATAGTTTGTTTGTCTTGAGAGTGCCCCACATTATTCTCAGGCTTTCTTTCAATTCCCTTGTTTTTTTATTTATATTTTTCAATGATTTTTTTTCTCTCATCAGTTGTAATCAGAGTAATTTTCTTCGAAAGCAATGATTTAGTTTTCATTTTATTCCATTCGTTTACTAGACTCTTTTACCATGTTGTCTAATTTTATTATCTTATTCTTTGAGTGTGGGGTTTCTAGTTTTTCAACTCCTTCCATTGTTCCCATGAGTATCCCACATATCTCTTGACAGAACCTAAACATCATTTTTCTGAATTCTGTTTCTGGTAATCCCAAAACTTTTATTTAGCAGAGTACTCCATTGGGTTTGGGTGATTTTTCGGTGGTTTGTGTTGGTTTTTCTTCTGTTTTTGAGTGTACTGCTGTTGGCTGCTGTTTTAATGGTGTGTGGGCTGCTGGGTCATGTAGAGGTTGTTGATGCTGTTGAGTGACATAGGAAAGGTCTAATAGTAGCTGGAAAACATACAGGCATGAAGAAAAGAAAAGGGGAGAGAGATGGGCAGGTAGGGAAGGTGGAGGGGGTGGATACAGACAGAAGAAAATAAACGCAATGATAATGAGGATGTCTGAATGAACAAGAGGTCTGTAAAAATAATGGGGCAATGTATTTTAAGGGAAGTAGCAGCATGAACAGGTATCATGGAAATGCATTCCACAGGAAAAGAAGAGAGAGCAGAAAGAGTTAGTGGGTTGGACAAGAGAAAGCTTTAAGCTAATAATCAGAGCAGAGGAGGAGGATTTGTGTGTGTGTGTGTGTGTGTGTGTGTGTGTGAGATCAAAAGTAGGAAAAAAAGTGTAAAAAGGCAGAGAAGAGAAGGGATAAAAAGATGGGCGTGTGACTTGGGTGTGGAGTCAGAGTTTTGTTGCTGTGGCAGTGTGAATGTTTGTGAAGAGCTCTGTCCTTTGGAGTCTACTATTCATCATTGGCAAAAAGAGAATGATGAGTTCCAAGAAGCATAGGCAGAGGAACACCATGGATCAGCATTCTCAGTGATTTGACGGCTAACACCTCAAAATACCCTGTGATTTGACCTCACACAATGCAATCAACTCCACAACGGGATCTGCTGTGAATAATCAATCCGTTGGTAGAATATTAGGATGAAATGTAACCCCTTACTCATATTACAGCAATTGAAATAAGTTTCACCAGGAATGTGGCTTACTTCTTATAATTGGAAGCTGTGGAAAAGCTTGCTTGGGTTTTTCCAGGGTGTAGATCTTGTGACTGGCTCATCCACCCCCTTTTCTTTGGCCTTGAGTCAATGGCTTGCCACATTGCCTGCTGATACTGGGAACCATCAGCAGCCCTTTATCTGACTTCTCAACTTTAGGTTCATTTGTCTTTCTAGTCACAAGCATGAATTTCTGACTTGTGTTCATATACCTCTACAGCAACAGTCGATTCTTCCTGCCAAGCATGGTTCCTCAGCCCCTAAATTACACCAGTCAGGAGAAGCTGCCAGCTTAACATCATGCTGCGAACTGGTGCACTTTCTCTGATGTGTCCAGGGGTCCTTGATATCACAAACCAAAAAATGGAGTCATGGACCACAAATGGCAAGCAGAAGCAAAAGTTTACTTAATGAAAAGAAAGAAAAGCAACTGATGCAGTGGATGGGAACTTGACTGAGTAGCCACGAAACAGCCCTCGCTGTTTTCACCTTGATGTGGGCACCTGGCCTGCTGGTGGCTCCAGGATATCAATGGACTAATTCCCAGTCTGGTCACATCTCATAGGCACTATCAGGGGCCTGGTTACTTTCTGTCCAGGCTAGGGTTTTGCACAATCATGGGCAAGGAAATAAGCAAGTGACAAGGTCAGTAATAAGAATTAGGGGGTTGTTGACTTTGGAGTTTAAAATTAAGCCAGGGGTATGGTGCTGATGGGTAGGTAGATTAGGGATAAAGGGGGGTTGTCTCCCCAAATGCCTGCCTAGAAAATATTATCTGTCCATACCACAATAAAGGGGTTGTAAAGGAATCAGCCACACTAATTAGACACCTATGGGAAAATCTAACCTAGGCCCACACACAATACTAGGCACCAGCCATATTACATCACACAGATGTGCCTAAACTCAACCAGAAAGGTCGGCCAATACCCTCAACCATGCCTCCACAGCAAGTGGGGATCGGAGGGGATAAAAGCCGGCCAGGGGCAGGCCACGCTCTCTCATTCTGGTGCACTCGCGGCCTCTGGAACTTCCTACTCTTGGTTCGGCATGTATGGTTTTGTGCCCCTGTTCTGGTGTTCTTTTCATGAAGTTATTTAAACTCTTGCATGATCTTTGCATGACCCTGTATGCTTTCCAGAGCTTGCGTGCACGTTTTGAGACTGTAATACCTGAAACTTCCATTCCCCTCATAAAAGTTAGTTGGATTTACAAAAGTGCTTCTGCTGCATGAATTGTTTCAGCATGCAAAGGAAGAACCGAGGTAAACCACCCCAGAACCCTAACAGTGCCTTCCGATTTAAGATTGAAATACGGTTGAAATTTCTCCTCCAGACAGGGTGGATTTGTGAGGGCCCTGCAGCCCTGTCGGTCTTCAGGCTTTCCATCTCCTATCTCTCAATCTGATCCATCTCCTGCCCCAACTCCTACTAGCTCACTTCCACAAAGTTGTAAATCAGTTTCCTATCCATATACACTTCTATAGAGAACTCCGCCTAAGGCAGTAAGCAAACAAATTCCTTCCAGATATTTTCTTCACAGTCTTCCCAGAACTCAGGATATCAAGTAAAGACATCATGCTACATATAAACTTCTCTTAACTCCTAGCATGAGACTTGGAATTAAATGGAAGCTGGTCTGTAAAGCATTTACGTATTTACTCAACGTTTTTTGGCTAAAGGATCCCTGGATGGTGCTAAGGGTTAAGGTGTGCAGGTGCTAACCAAAAGGTTGGAAATTTGAATCCATGCTGGGGCAGCCTGGAAAAAGGACTTGGAGAAATATTCCTACGTCAGCCACTGATAGCCCAATGGACCCCAGTTCTACCCTGACACACGTGCAGTCACCATGAATTGGAGTGGATTTGACAGCAACTGGTTACTTTATACATCTCTAGTCTTCTATGAATATCTTTTGCAATTTTTTTTGCTTTGATACGTATTTTTCCTATTTGTTAGGTAACATTTATTACACTTTCAAATTATGGGCCCATTTGAGGAAATGCAGAAAATATTGAGTTTGCAGAGTCATAGAAAGCAAAACAGCAAATGTTCAAAATTCAGAATAAAATGTCTTAAGAAAACAGCACAAATTCGAATACCTCTTATGAAAGATAATCGGTGCCACATTAAGCCTCTCAGCATCTCCTTTTGGAAAGCATGCTTCCGTGCAAATGGGATGGATCCCATATGCACCAGTGACTCACATTCATTTAATAGAAATATAGATTAGCCTTACTTTAGCAAGGTCTTAATGACCCACCCCAGCTGCACTTGCATTTAGGATTGTTTCAGTAGTAATGAAGGCAGTTCGCCTACAGCTATCTGTGCTTGCCTCCTTTGTGCTGAGGATTGCTAATAGCAGGAAGAAGTGAACTAGTTGCTAGTGTTTAATGGTATGCCCTGGGGCTATAGAACAAAGTTTATCTGAATGGTCAATGCCAGCATCCAACCTGTAAATGAGTCCTAGCTTAGTACTGAGCTTGAGGAAACTAAAGAACACACCCAGCATCATCAAACAAGCCTCTGAAAAAGATGTCCGTGTATTAAAACCCTACACCTTTATGAAATGCCTGTCTGCCCAGCCTGCCTGACTGCTCATTGTCCAATTGTACAGACACTCACATTAGGGGTGGGCTTAGTTAATATCAAAGACAATCTTCTCATTAAATGCTGCATAATGACTACCTCATGATTCCCCCCAAAAAGTAGAAATTCAAAATTTCTGATGGGATCAAAATTGATTTTCATCTTGCTTAATTATCTGAGGTGTGAATATATCTGATTTCACAATTTGGGCAACAGAATCTCCATAATAATTATATGCAGCAAATATCTTTCTATAATTGTGAAGGAAACGATTCCTGAATCTAGATTTTTTTTAGTGTTTGTTAATATTTATAATCAACTTGGTGGAAAACTAGCTAATCAATTTTCACTCATGAACACTAAGCTGATTTTCTTGCTTTATCATAACCAATGATGACCCAATTTTTTTTCTTTCATGTACATTACTGAGATTCCTGTTATTTTGGTTAAAGAAGTGCTTTCTGCACATAGAGTTCTTAAATTCCATTTCACTGCACAGGAAAGAGAGAACACATGTTTTAGAACCTTAGAAATTTTTCCTAACAGCAAACAAATTTAGCACACTTGCTTTACTATTTAGTTCTGCATATTTTTTTCTTTTAATAATAAGAGAGAACCAAAACATCATAGAAGATATGTCCTATTACAAAATATGCATCATTCTAGCAATTTAGAATTAAATTCATTTATTGAATCATTTTTTAAAAAAACAAAAACACATCAATTGGAGCCCTGGTGGTGTAATGGTTACATGTGGGGCTGTGTGGTGGTTATATAATCTCATGTCGACTTGAGGGAATTATGAGTGAATGGGTCGAGTCTAGCCTTCCAATCAGATCATACCCAATGCCTTTGAGTGGGCATGGCCTTCTCACTAGGATTCTGGGAATTTCCTCTTTTCCTCCTGGAGTGGGCCACACACTCCGTCTGCATTCACATTCCTGTTGACAAGCCAAATGGAGACACACTGATGGCTGTCAGAACCCTGGAGCTGGAGGAACCACATGGAGACCCATGCTAGTGCTGAGATGCTTCCACCACCAATGGATCCACAGACTTTCCACCCACTGACCTGTGATCTTCCTACATTTTGCATCATTGCATGTGCATGTGAATCTGAAGACAACTTTATGGACTGGTATTGACACATGGGCTAATATTGGAGTTATGTACTTGATCTGGACTGGGCTGGGATGTTTTCTTAATATAAAATCACTCTTTCTATACATACATGAGTGTCCCTGGATTTGTTTCTCTAGTCAACCCAATGTAACATGGGCTGTAATCCACATGATCAATAGTTCAAAACCACCAGCAGCTCCACAGGACAAAGCATAGGCTTTCTACTCTTGTAAACAGTTACAGTCTTGGAAATCCACAGGAGGGTTGCCATGATTATTCAGCAAGAATTAACAAATCCCTTTCATATACACACCATGGTCCTGGGCATTATAGGAAATTCTACAATAAATAATTCCAAACCATTTGTGTTAGTCTGGGTAGACTAAAGAAACAAAATTCATAAACACTCATATTTTATGAGAGAGTTTTACATAAAGGACAATTGTACATTAAGCATCCCAACCCAGTCCAGTCCAAGCCCATAAGTCCGACATTAGCTCATATGTCCGACATTAATCTACAAAGTCTTCCTCAAACTCACGAAACACACACAATGATACCAAATGCAGGAGGAAAGCTGAATCAGTGAGCATGTAAGAATCTCAGCGCTAGCAGGGGTCTCCACATGGCTGGCTTCTCCAGCACCCAGGGTTGCATCAGAGTAGGTCCATGTGGCTTCTCCTCAGAGATTTCTTATAGGAAGTGAGCCTTGCCAGCTAAAGCAGGGAACTGCCTAAGGCAGCAGCAACTGGGCCGACCATCAGAGAGCAAGAGGCAAGAAAGGAGAGGCTCACCAACCCTCTGCCCTTTAATTAATCCCACATGTGTTCATTGGCCAGGTTGACACAATAAACCTTAACCATCACACCTTTCAAGCAACTTTTGAGTATTATGAAAAATAAAAATTAATATATCATAATATTTTCACATACGGTTAGCTAGAATGAGCCAGCAAATGGGGGGAAAAAAGATTCACAATGCAAGGAATTTGTATCACAAAAGCGATTCAGATACATTTTCCCTAGCCTCTTAGCACAAAGGAAAGTGAAAGGTTTCTTAAACACACCTCCATTGATGAAATGGTGTGGGCAGAGAAAGACAGGATGTTTACAATGTTTGAACTGACCCTTTGTATTAAAGCCTGGCAACAAGGACACAGCATGTACTCTGGAGCATACACATCTGGGAAGGGGTGGTACACTGTAGAAAGCAAGTCAATAGCAAAACCCCACTCAAAAGCCATCCAATGGAAGGCCCACCATTAGCTAAATAAACTTAGTTCTCCCTCCCACTGTGCCCTCAGATTAGCTGTGGGCTCTTCAGTGGTTCACATTGAAGTACCTCCTTAGTAACCTCATTGGTTCCATTCAAACCATTTAGTGACTCTGATCTGAATGATGTTTCTCTTCTGAATACTTTCTTGTGAATGGAACAACCACCAAGAGAAAAGAGGCTTGAAAGCTTGAGCCTCCACCCCATTAACATTATGAAATCACAGATTGTTTAGTGGTTCGTGCATATTTTCTACCATTTTCCCCTTTCCCTCAAACTGGACCTCCACTGAAACAGCTTAAATGTTCATGACTTCCATCTTCAAGAAAAGACGTGTGGCATTAAGTACAAGAGAAATAAATTTCTTTTTTTTT
>NW_022103900.1:47817363-47856684 GCF_000313985.2 Echinops telfairi
AGGAAGTGAGCCTTGCCAGCTGAAGCAGGGAACTGGCTAAGGCAGCTGCACCTTGGCCCAACCATCAGCAAGCAAGAGACCCGAGAACTAGAAAGGTGAGTCTCACTGAGCCATTTATCTCTCTCCCTTCAATTAACCTCACATGTGTTTATCGGCCAGGTTTGCACAATTTAACTATCTCAGTAACCTTCATTTTTAAAATGAAAAAAATTAAGAAGGCTTACAGGATCAGAAAACAGGAGGTCTGTGGGCCCATTCTTCAAATAATGACACAGGAGGTGGCAGGTCACCCGCCTGTATAAAGACACCGCAGGGGTACTGGTAGTAACTGTGCTTATGTAGACATGGACTTGAGCTGCCACAGAGGAAGTCCCTGTTCTCTCACCGAAGAGTAGTACAAAGTGGGAGATATATGCTGAAGGAGGATATGGAAGCAGCATAGAAAACAGCATCCCTATAAGGGCCATGTGGATATGTTGACCAATCCAAATCAATTGCCACTAAGTCTATTCCAACTCGCAGGGACCCTATCTAGTGTTTTCAAGACCATTTATTGTTATGGGAGCAGACTGCCTCATCTTCCTCCTGCAGAGTGGCTGGCTGTGTTGAACCTGGTGGTTGACAGCACAACACCTAATACAGAGGGAAGGTCAGAGGTACTTAGGTATAATACAGAACAACTAAATAGATGAATGACCAAGGGTTTGATGGGACAATGAATGTCTTAGTGGACACCAGTTTTGATACATAGAAGGCCAGATGTCCCAGGACACACCAAAGCTTCTCTGAGGGTCCTAGAAAAGCTCCTTGGAATTTGGTCAGTCCCGATGAGAAGGGAGAACACAAATCTGTACTAGGATTTTGTGTTGCTCTCCCCTATGAAATGGATGTAGTCAAAATGGAAATTCACATGTTATATGATAAAAAAAAAGTTATATTTTTCTCATATCGGAATATGTGGGCTAATATTGCTAGCCAATATTTTTGTTTGACGGAGTTTGAGGTCAGCAGTTCAAATAAACCAGCTGCTCCATGGGACAAAGCTGTGAGAGTTGACTTCCACAAAGGGTACAACATGAAAACCCTGCCGGTAGTTCTACATTGTCCTGTAAGATCACAATGAGTCGAAATCAACTAGACAGCTATGGATTTATTCTTTTTTTTTTTTAATTAATTGGGTTTGGGTAAAAATTTACAGAGCAAATTGCTTTTCCACTCAGTAATTCACACATACATTATTTTGTGACATTGGTTACAATCCGCACAGTGTAATAGCATCCTTCCTACTTCCTCCCTGCATTTGCTATTTCTATTGGTCCTTCTTTCCTATCCCTTTCTGCCTTTCAAGCAGATGCCGCCCTTTTGATATCATACAGTTGATTGTTCTAAGCAGCGCATAACTTCCCTGGTGGTATCATTTAGCAAAGTGGGCTGTCTAGTGTTCGACTGACACATGGGCTGCAGGATGAGTTTAGTTCCAAGCCTGAGGGTGTCTAAGGCTCATAAGCTCGAGGGCTCCATCGTCTCTATTAGATCAGCGAGCCTGGTCTTTTTTCTTATTTTGAGTTTTAGTCCACGTTTCCTTTCCCATTGTACTCCGGATTTGCTATTGAGTGGTCAGAACTGTTATTTAGGCACCATTTAGTGTTCCAGTCTCAGAATTGGGGAGGCTGAGGTTCATGTGGCCCATTAGTCCTTGAGATTAATTGATTCTAAGTGTCTTAGATTTACTTCACTCTCCTTTTCTCTGAATGGGGAGAGCCCAATAGCTGCAACTAAGATAATGGACTTATTCCTGTGCTAAACTTATAGGGCATGATTGCGTTTAAATTGCAGTCAGAGTGCTGGAATCTCATATTTACTGAGATTTATATACCAATATTTTATTAGAGTTCAACATAAATTTCTATTTAAGAATAATCCAAGAGGGTTTCATAACAGAGACTAAGCCATCATTAGGCATGTTTAGGCAAGTTGGTTGACTAGGAATGAAAATCCAGGTTAAAGAAACAGACACAGCAAAGACTCCCATCTTTGAGAGAGTACGATCAACCTTAAAGGCCATCGAGTGAGGAAAGTGCCCTTCTAGGATTAGAACATACATGATATAGAATGGAATGAAATAATTGGACTAGTACTCACTCGCTGCCATTGAGACAATGCTGACTCACAGTGAGCCCCTGGAGGTTCTGAGACTGTAACTTCACAGGAGTCAAAAGCCCAGTATTCCTCCCTTAGAACTGCTGTTGGTTTTGAATGGCTTGCTGACCTCTGGTTATCAGCCCAACCCATAAACACTGTACCACCAGGGCTCCAGGGTTAGTACGCATAAGGTCAAATGGACCTGAACAACACTGCACTTCGCATAACTTTAAAAGAGCAGCAGCAAAACCTTTAAGTCTACTGTAAAGACCGTGGTAGGTACATAATCTGTTGTCAACTTGAGACTATTAAGAGTGAAGGGGTGGAGTTTGGCCTATCAGTCAAGTCACAGCTTGATGACCTCATTTGGAGGCACTAGGGAGATAAATAGCTTTCTGGGGGGCAAGACACACTCTCACTCCTTCCAAGACCTTCCTGTTAACAAGCCACATGGAGCTGATGCTGACTGCCAGAACTTTGGAGCTGGAGAAGCCATGTGGAGATCAACACTAGCACTAAGATGCTTCCACCGTCACTGGATCCATAAGACTTTCCACCCACTGGCCTGTGATCTTCCTGTGCTCAGCGTCATTGCATGTGTTGTGTGAGTCTGAAGAGGATTTTATAGACTGGTACTGGATTTATGGACTAATATTGGACTTAGGGACTTGATCTGGACTGGGCTGGGATATTTTCTTAATGTACAATTACTCTTTATATAAAGCTCTTTCCTATACACATGAGTGTCTATAAATTTGTTTCACCAGTCCACGCAGACTAACACAAAGACCATTCCATCCAGTAATTCTAGCACATGGCAATCCCGTGTATTTCAGAGCGGAACTATACTGATGTGGGTTTTCAATAGCTGGGACCATTTAAAATTAGATTCCCAAGCCTTTCTTCAGAGGTACCTCTGGGTGGAAAGAAACTGCCGACCTTTAAGTTAGAAGTGAAAAGTTTAACCATTGGCACCACCCAGGGATTTGACCATTTATATTAGGAATCTCAAATATGGCAATTTCTATCATTTTTAAGTATTCCGAGATTAATTGACAAACCAGCTTGTTCTTCTGCTCACCTTTCCAAGTGTCTGTGTGGCTGAAGGCTCAGATAATCAACTACAGAGCAAATCAGCCTAATTGGAAAAGAGGGGGACCTTGCAGGCAGATTTTTCATCGGGGACGACAAGGAGATGGCATTTACATGAAATTTATTTTCAGTTGTAAAATGATACTTGTGATGCTCCATTGTAAATATTGACAGCCTTAGAAGGAATGTCTAAAAGACAGGCATTACAATGTCAGCAGGAAAAAAGACTGACCACTGTCTATGCTAATTGTTCAACTAGCATCACTCTTTACCGAAGTGGCGATGCCTCCAGGAACAAAGCAGATAACCCTCTTGGGCTAGGAAGGAAAAGACAATGATTGTACCTATGTGCCCTGCTGCATCCCATCATAAGGACCCAGATTGTTGTTTGGGTTCGGCTTGCCCTTCTCGGAAGATTTACAGATAAGAAAGCTTACATCTTTCCTACATGGCGCTCAGAGAGGGAATAGGCAAAATAAATCACCATAAAAATAAAGGACTCTTCCCCACATTAATGGATTTCTGGTATTGAGTAGCAAGTGATGCAACATTGCAATCCATACTCGGCGACGTGTTTTTCTGTTTAATGAGGAGCTGGATTGGCAGCTTGGTGGTGAAGAGGCAGGGTGGGGGTGGGGGACGCCTTCTGCTGCCTCTAAGTTGTGGCAAAACAGAGTCTAAAAGGCACAAGCTGGGGGGTTTTGTTCAGCTGAATTTCTAGAAGCTTTAAATTTAGACCTTCATCATTTTCTACCTTGACACCTAGCAGTTTCATTATGGACTATCGTTAGCCTGTGTGCTGTCTAATTCAAGAAAATAAAGGCTGTAGTCTTTTGATCCCTAATCTATATTTTTAGAATTAGATGCAATTATTTTGAAAGAAGAACCTGAAGAATTGTCCTGGAACTCTTTGAAGATTATTATTACTTACATAGTCCATCTATTAAATAATTTAAAGCAAAATATTTTATTGGATTACTAATTATATTACAAAGCATTATATTATATTTTGAGCTTGTGCTAAAATATCCTTGGAATGAATCATAATTCTGAGGATTAATAGACTTACCGATTTTGAGAAAAAGGAAGGTCTTCTTTGAAATATTGCAATTAATGCTCTGCTACTGAATAATATCTTCTCTCTCCAGTTATTCAGAGGAATGTAATTTAGAGTGCTTTGTGCAGAATCTTATTATAACTTTGAATTTTGACAATAACATTTCACATCAAAAGACAAATTTGCTGAGAAATGCCAAAAGCAATATTTCTCATGCTATTACAGATTGTAAAATACCTTCTGTTATGATCAATAACAAGTGTCTGAATAAAAGTACCATTGCCATCTCACAAGAAGGTCTATGGATTTAAGAAAGCATCACAATTACCATCTCCTTAGGGCATCTTAGGGTCAACCAAGTAGTAAAGCTACTTGTTTGAGCTGGGTACTAATGCCAAAATGATGGGAGAGCTTATTAAAACAGAATTAATTGGTAGCAAGTAGATTCCTCTTCAAGCGCCCTCTGAAATCTTTTGAACTATGAGAGTTTTCAGTGTCCATTTCTTTTCAGACTGACTTTCTCACATCAATAGTAGACTTTCTTCTAGTCAATGAGAGTCAATGAAGTCAATTCTGGCCTCAAGGAATTAACTATTGTCTTAGCTACGTTCATCTGGAGCAGAATTAGGGTTGGAAGACAGGCCTCCAAACTCCAAGACTGGACCTGCATGTTAGAGATCCTCTGGATTTTTCAGGAAACTACATTATGATTATTTGTATGTCCTGATGGCAGCCTCTGAGACGCAGGAACTGACATCTCCTTGGGGAAAGAGTTTGGGAGAATGGAATGAGAGGTCAGCATGACATCATAGCGCAGTGGTTCTCAACCTTCCTCATGCTGCAGACCCCTTAACACAGTTCCTCATGTCGTGGTGGCCCCCAACCATAAAATTATTTTCATTGGAACTTCACAACTATAATTTTGCTACTGTTACTGTGAAAAGGTCGTTCTACCCCCAAAGGGGTCGCAACCCACAGGTTGAGAACGGCTGTCATAAAGAGATCATTGAGCTTGCGTCAAAAGACCAGGTTTAAGGGTACTTATAAGGACGACATAAAAGCAACGACAGTAAATAAGAAAGGGTGGACGAGAAAGGGAATAGAGAGATACGTATTTTAGCTACATAACTAAATATGAGTGAAAGGATGGAAATATTTTAAACCCTAAATCTTGAACCTATAAATAAATACTTGGATGATATGCATTATGGGCTACTCAAGCACGATTGCATTTATTTTATTAAAAATCAAGCAAGCATGACTTCAGCTTTCCATCAGTTAAGCAATCAAATATGTGGGATGTTTTGATTCAAGCTTAGTCTAACCAAATGATTATGCTTCATGAACGTAAACCTTCAATTAAGACTTGTTCGATGAACAAAGCTGTTCTCGTCTGGAATAAATGAAGGAGTTCACAGATTGTGGTATCATTTTGTAGTTAATAGTACCATCAGTAGGAAGCAAGTCCATTACTTATCTTGATCCCTCTGTCCTTATGATATCTTCCCGGACTGCTTGAACATAGGTACACAATGGGGCAGGGGACACAAGTTCTTGATTGCTAACTTAAAGGTCAGTGGCTTGATGGCTTGTGCTTAATTACTAACTTTGATAAAGTTAGTGCCTAGAACCCACACAGAGTTGCCACTTAAAGGAGGCACAGCAATCAGCTTTCCTAAGGATTCTATCCAAGAAAACTTGGGGTGAAGATTTCTTTTGTAATACATGGGGTTGCTGTATGACAAACTTGATACCATGCCAGTGGGCTTTTGTGGGGATTTGGGGTTTATCTGTTGTTGCTGTTGCTGATTGAGGGTGGTTACTTCGATTCTTTTCAAACATCATTTACTCTTGAATTGTCTTTTGCTATTGTACTGCACATTTGATAAACACTGTCAGGACCTGAAAGGTAGAATTTGCATTCTTAAGCAACTAGCTATGCATGAGGTTGTTTTAAAGGGAGTCAATGTCTATAATTGTTGAAGAGTTTATCGGCAGCCAAAGGATGTGATTACCACAACTACTAACATAGCATGGCCCCAAATGTGATGTCTACATACCTTGACAACATGTGTTACTGTTTCATACCACCTAAAACAATGTCCAGACTGTGGCTGGGAGAGTAACCTAAAAGTAATTGAGAACATTCACCTTCAATGTGTGGAGAAGACAGACTCATACTTTACCACAGTTAGCATGCCTCCATCTCATTTTATGTTCTTGGGTCAGCTCTTGAACCCCAGGACTTAAACTTGACTAGAGTCCCCAGGAGAGAGAACTCACTCCAGGCTAGAAGACATCACTCAGAATCTGCCATCCTAGTTGAACTGTTGATAAGAACTTAGGGTCCTGGGGGCAGCGGGGGCACCCTGAATTTAAAAACTGGTGCAGTGGTTTTCTAAAGCTGTGGTAATTGATTGGGTGGCTTAAAGCAACAGAAGAAATTTATTCTTTCACAGTTCTGCTGTGAAAAACATCATACTTTTATGTATCAACAGAGCCCACTTCCACCTGTGGCTGAAGAGAGGATCTTTCTCTATTGCTTCCAACTTCTGAAAACTGCAGCCAATCACTCCGTGGCTGCATAACTCCAATCTCTTGAGTTCATCTCTGTGTTGTTGTCATCCTCTGTGCCTTCATAGATTTCAAATGGCATTGTCCTGTGCATCTTTTCCTCTTCTCTGTTAGACAGAAGTCAGATCAAGGTCAGGCAGTTTGCTGCTCCACTGGAGAAAGAAGAGGCTTTCTACTCCTGTAAAGATTTACAATCTCAGAAACACACAGAGGCAGTTCTGTGATTCAGAATGGACTCAATGGCAGTGAATGAGTGAGTCAGATTGAACAAGGGCCTCGTCTAGGCTATTAAGACCTCATGTTCATTCAGCTAACTGCCTTTGCAAAGAGGTCATTTCCATATACAATCACATTCCTTGATATCTGGGATTAAAACGTGAGTATAACATTTTGGAGGGAATGCAGTTCAACCCGTAAGCAATTCTAATCAAAGCTCACTGTCATCGAGTCAGTTCTAACCCCAGAGACCCTATAGAAGAGCATAGAAAGCCCCTATGGAAGTAGAAAGCCTCTCCTTTCGCCCTCATCTCATAATGCCCAAACCCAATAGGGCAGGATAATACTGCCCCTGTGACTTTCCAAGACAATGACTCTTTATGGGAGTAGAAAGCCCAATCCTCCTCTGGCAGAATGTGGAGAAACGGCTGACCTGTGGTTAGCAGCCCAACGAGGAGTCCACTACCCCACCAAGGCTCCCTCAACCCAGAAGAGCCAAAGCGAAATACAGAAAGTCGGACAGAAGAGAGGGATCCTGAAGCCAATCTTTTCTCATTTTACATCGTTCCAGAAAGCTTAGTCCTTGAAATAACAATATGATTTTTTCCCATCGGACCAGAATTCTAAGGTGATATCATGGAAAAGAGAGAAAAGATTTGCAAAAAATTGATTGAGGTGTAAAGTAGGGGAGACAGGCCAAGTCACCTATTATTTACCTTAATTTGCCCTTTTTTAAGACACAAAGTTGAAGCTGATGCTAAGTGATTGCCAGGTTTCAATCACATCATAGATCATTGGGCACACATTTAAAAGTACTCGACAGTCTAACTATTCAGATCCTTAGAGAGAGGGGTTTGTTTTTCCTATACTTGATCCTCAATATGTTTTAACAATGCAGAGCCATAAATGCGAGTGTGCATGAAAGGTAGATGAAGGGATTTTAGCACTGGAGCTATGTCAGCAGGGATTCAACTGGAAGTAAACTATCCAGCATTTATGCTACTTACTAAGTGATGAATGCTTATAAACTTAATGATTCTAAGTCGTTCCATGTAGATTCTAAAGCAATGGTGCTTTTAGCCAATCGCTAAGAAAAACTCATTTGGAAGAGGAGGGAAGAATCGCCATTTGATGACAGCAAAAACAATAAGGTATTCTTCCTTGCAGCACACCTTAGGAATGCCATAATATGTCGAAACACAGGACTCGCTGTTAGGGATTAATTGTGTCCCCCTAAATTTATATTGAAATCCCAAACCCTGTTAATAGTAAACAAGGCTTTTTTTGGAAGCAGAATTATTAAAATGTTATCAGTGACCATGAGGTCACACAGGGATATAAAGGGCCCCAAAGCAATCTAACTCGTGTTCTATACAAGAATAGAGACACAGAGAAAGGAGGAAGATAGCTGTGTGATGGTGGGGTTTTGTTGCAGCTGTGAGCCAAGGAACAGCTGGGCTACCTGAAATTAAGAGAAAATGCCTTTCTCTAGAGGGTCTCTGGGGAGAAAATGGACAACCTGACACACTGAATTCTGGTTCAGAAGACCCAAGTCCGTGCAGCCACACATTTCTGTGGCCATGAACTAGCCAATGTGTGGTATTTTGTCATGGCAGCTCTAGAAAATGGATACACGGGCCGGATGGCTGCAATGGCATGCGGGTTAATTTGTGACCAGATGTTCTGTGTAATCAACTATGTATATGGCCAGGGTTCAAGGAATTGTGTTTGCAGTGGGAGTGTCTTAGGAAGACCAGGAGGTCCAGGGAGTTTGTAATAAGAAAGGAACAATAGTAGGGGAAAGGGGAGAAGGCGAGGGCAGAGAAGAGGTAATAGAAGAGAAACCAGTAGAGCAGAGGGGAGCAAAGGGCGTGTCAATTAGCAGCATACCCTTACCACTTCTTTAGATATTTTTATGCCCCAAGCCCTCTTCAATATCCCTGGGCTGTCTGCAAATCACAAATTATTTTTTTCTAATTATCATCTTATTCCTTTGTTATTTTAAAGGCCTAATGAAATTAAAATGATGCAAAAGGGATACATACTCAAGTCATTTTCAGGAATGCAGAATCAATCACACATTCCCCCAGTGGTGGGCTAGTACTCTACTTCATTTTTACGGCATTTTAAGCTAAGTCATTAAAAACATCAAGAATGTTCTCTGTAAGTTACCTACAAAAGGAAAGATAGGGGTTTTCAACATTCTAAAGACCCCCGTAAGCTCGGTTCAACAGGGGCATCCTTCATTCAATACTTATGTTCATTATAGTTTCTTTTAAACAGCATTAGTAGTTAGAGGGTTAGAGCATGAGTTCTTAGGGAGTTAGCTGGAGATGACCTAAAAATCAACTCATCTATAGACCTAATATTCCACCTGGAGAAACTAAATCTCAATCCAATTAAATGCCTTTTCAGTGGTCACACGCAAGTCTGTTGATAAAAATAGGATAATACCCAACTTTGCCACTGTAACTGTAGTATAAGCACAAACACTTATAATAATTTATGAACATCAGTAAACTACCTTTTTTCTTTCTTAATCATACAATGAAAAGCTGTGTGTGTGTGTGTGTGTGTGTTTCAATAAAAGGGGGACTGGTAATATTTTATTTTTTTATAAGTCTAGTCTATTTAAATAATCACCTAAAACTTACTTGGAGGCAATAAAGGGCTTACAAATTAGGAGCAAGTCAGGAAATAGGATTTATTTTTTTTGGTTTTATAATGTAGCTTGTGTTAAGATGGAAATACCATTAGTATTAAATTGATAACATAATGAAGAACTCATGTTTTGGCTCTTTCATTGTGTCTTAATCACCAGACTTCTTAAGGGAAAACAATAATAAAAAATGGGTTTGAAAATATGTTGGAACACTGAAAACAATCACATATTGTTTAAGAAAGTATAATTTAATAGGAATAAACTATTATAAAGTATCAAAAGTAAAATTTTGCTGAAGATCATCCACCCACAGTTGCAGCAGTACAATGGCAGAACCTCAGAAGAGGCCGTGGAACAAGGGACATCACTGCCGATGTCAGCTGGGTCTTGGCTGAGAGCAGAGAATGCCAGAAAGATGCTGACTTGTGTTTTTTATTATACCAAGTAATTGGACTGTGTGGATGATGACAAGCTATGAATAACCTTGAGAATTCCCGAACACTTCATTGTACTTATCTGGAACTTGTACATGGTCCAAGAGGCAGTTGTGCAAACCGAACAAGGGAATACTGTATGGTTTAAAATCAGGAAAGATGTGCAGCAGGGTTGTAACCTCTCACCATACTTATTTAATCTGTGTGCTGAGCAAATCATCGGAGAACCTGGTTTAAATGAAGAAAAATGTGGAATCAGGATTGGAGGAAGACTTATTAACAAATATACTTGCTGAAAGCAAAGAGGGCTTTGAAGTACTTGCTGATAAAGATCAAGGACTACTGCCTTCAGAATGGATTACTAATGAATATAAAGAAGACTCAAATCCTCACAACTGGACCAATAGGGACCATCAAGATAAATGGAGAAAAGCTTGAAGTTGTCAACAATTTTGTCTTGCTTGGATCCACAGTCAATACCCACAGAAGTAGCTGTCAAGAGATCAAAAGACAAGTTGCATTATGTAAATCTGCTGCACAAGACCTCCTTAGAGTACTGAAAAGTAAGGATGGTACTTTGAGGACAAAGGTGCTCTGCACCCAAGCCATAGTATTTTTCCATAGCCTCCTATGTATGTGAAAGCTGGACAGTGAATAAGAGAGACAAAAGAAGAACAGATGCATTAGAAGTGTGGTACTGGAGAAAAATATTGAAAGTACCATGGCCTGTCCAAAGAAAAACATACCTGTCTTGGAAGAATACAGCCAAAGTACTCCTTAGAGGCAAGATGGGAAGCCTTCCTCTTACGTACATTGGACAGACTCTCAAAAAAGACAGTCCCTGGAGAAGGACCTCATGTTTGGTAAAGTGGAGGGGCAGCAAAGGAGCAGAAGGGCCTCAGAGAGACGGATTAGACTCCAGAACAGGAACAACTGCGAGGAGGGCACCGGACAGAGCAGTGTTTTGTTTTGTGGTCATAGGGTGGCTGTGGGGTAGAACTGACTTGACAGCACCTGACTACAACAGAAACATTATAAAGGATTTCTCCCAAGTGCTATTGAGTTAGTTCCAGATCCCATCAACCCTAAGTACTGTACAACAGAATAAAACACTGACCAATTCTACACCATCTGCACAATCATTGTTATGTTTGAGCCTATTGTTATAGCCCCGGTTGTCAGTCCAACTTTTCCAGCTAGTTGGCCAGGTACCTGTTGCCCTAATTTCTTAGCATAGATGAGTAAGCACTTTCATCATTGCATTTGTGTTAACATATCGCAATTACTATTATGTTCATTCCTGTTATTATAGTAATAGGTGCTGTTAAGTTGACACCAACTCATAGGGAATCTATGTACAAGAGAATGAGCTGCTACCCGGTCGGTCCCGTGTTCAACAGCAGGAGACACCATAGTCCTGCATCATCCTTACAGCGGTGTTTATGCTTGAGTCCACTGGACTGGTCACTGAGTCCATCCAGCTCCTTACAGGGTTTCCTCTTTCTGGTTGACCCTTTCCTTTACCAAGCATAATGTTTTTTCCTAGAGACTGATAACCTGTCCATGGAGACAACGTCTCACCATTCTGTCCTTCCTTTAAGACAGATTTCCTTGTTCTTCAGACAGTTCTGTGTTCGACTTCTTGACAGCTGCTTCCAGGAGTGCGGAAAATGGATCCGAGTGAAATGAAATCCTTGACAACTTCAATCTTTTCTCTGTTTATCATGAGGTTATCTCTAGGGCCAGTTGTGAGGCTTTTTTCTTTCTTAAGTTGTAACTCATATTAAAGGATGCACTCCTTGGTCTTCAGCAGTGTGTCAAGTTCGCTTCATTTTTAGCGAGCAAACAAGCTTGTTAGCAAGTCTTCCTCCAATCCTGATGTTGTATTCTTTCACACAGTTCAGCTTCTCAGATTATTGGTTTAGCATGCAGACTGAATCAGTATCATGAAAGGATACAAGCCTGATGCAGTGGTTTTCTGATTTTAAACGATGTAGTATCCTCTTGTTCCATTGGAAGGAAGACTTCTTGGTCTGTGTCCAAGTTCTGCAAGAGCAAATTAAATGTTCTGGAAATCCCATATTTCTCAATGTTATCCACGATTTGTTATCATCCACACAGTTGAATACCTTTGCATAGTCAATAAAACTCAGGAAAATATCTTTTTGATATTGTCTGTTTTCAGACAAGATCATCTGATATCAACAATATCCCTGGTTCAACATTCTCTTCTGTACCTGACTAGAATTTCCTGTCAACTATGTTGAGGTACTGCTGCAAACATTTTGGATAATCTTCAGCAAAATTTTACTTGCGTATGATGTTGATAATGTTGTTCAATTATCCTCATATTTTGATAGGTCACCTTTCTTTGGAATGGACACATATATAGATCTCTTCCAGTAGGTTGACCTGGTAGCTACGTGGCTTCCAAATTTCTTGGCATAGAAAAGTGAGTGTTTGCTGCACTATATCTGCTTTTTAAACATTCTATTTTAATATCCTGACAATTCCTGGAGCCTTGTTTTTGCCAATACCTTCAACGTAGCATAGAATTCTTCCTTCATATGAACCTGCTGAAATGGTTCAACTTCAACCAATTTTTCTGGTACAGTGACTCTATGTATTAATTCGATTTTTGTTTTTTAAAATCATTTTATTTGGGGCTCATACAGCTCTTATCACAACACATACATACATCCATTGTGTCAACCACATTTGTACATTTGTTGCCAACATCATTCTCGAAACATTTTCTTTCTACTTGAGTCCTTGGTATCAGCTACTCATTTTCCCCCTTCCTCCCTCACCCTCCCTCCCTCATGAACCCTTGATAATTTATAAAGTATTCTTATTTTTTCATGTCTTACACTGACCGATGTCTCCCTTTACCCACTTTTCTGTTGTCCGTCCCCCATAATGCTCAGGCATCATTCAATTTTTTGCCCATAGACTAGTTCAATATTGCAACCCAAGGCTTGATGTTTTTCCTTCACCGTGTCAGCTTCAGAAATGCAGGACATGTCCTTCCCTCTGCTCTCTGCATATGTCACTCTAACACTATTGACGATAAAATGTGTTCTCCTTGAGCTGCCCTTGAAATCATCTATTTAGCCCTTTCATTTCATAATTTCTTCCGTTAATATTAGCTATTCTACATTCAAAATCAAGTTTCAGGGGCTCTTCTCACATTCGATCCTGGTCTTTCTTTTCTTTCCTATCTTTTAAGTGACCTTTTGATTTCTTCATTTTGATACTGATTCACAGCTGGTCTGGTCTTCAGACACTACTCTTCAATGCCTGAAATATATTCTTGAGATGGTCTCTCAGTTCAAGTGGGATATTGAATGTCTCGTGGACTTGCTTTCATTTTTGTTAACTCTCAATATCTGATTTTTATGTTTTCAACCTCAATATGAAGTTTCAGATAAGCAGTTGAAGATACCAAAAACAAATCACAACAAGAAACTCACTCAACTGCCATCAAGTTGAATCTGACTTATAGTAACAGTTTGGTTGTAAGTCAACATGGGTGGGCCAGGACTCTCCCATGATACGATCTAACACAGTGTGATCAGCTCCATGATGGGACCTGCTGTGAAGCAGCCAAGCAGTTGTGGGAAACAGACCTTAATCTGGTCACAGCCTTGATATGATTGAGGGAGATTTCATTCACGTTGTGGTCTACTTACAGTATGTGGAAACGGGCTTACTTCTACTGATGGATTTGGATCCTGCATCAGATTTATTGGCCTCCTCTTTTATCACTTGCTGATTCCAAAAGCCATTAGCATACTCATGACTTTGGGTTCTTTAGGTCATCTCTGATTCACTCAGCTCTACATTCACCAGTCTGAGATCTCCCCACATCTTCCTGCTTCCTGTATATCAGCCCCATTAGTAACAGAAGTCAAGGGAAGTCTTCAGCTTACATCTGGCCCACGGACTTGAACAGGATGGGACTGAGCCATTTCTTGATATAAATCTCTTCTATATATTCACATACAAACTTCACTGGTTTTGCTTCTCTAGGGAACCCAGACAGACATGCCCCACGTCTTTTTCTATACATGGGTCGATCTGATTCCTGTGTATTCCATCCATTAAGGTCCACATAATTATGTTTTTGAAAAAATGTATTTTACTGCACTATTTTTAGTCATTGGTCTTAGAAAATTCTATCAGGTGTTCTCTAACATCATTATGATCTCCAAAATCACATATTCTGATGGTTGCCATTTTTCTTTGTTTACAACTCTTGAATTTCAATTACCAGCAATTATTAATGCATCTTGGTTGCATATTTGATTAATTTTAGACTGCAGGTGTTTAAAAACATTCAGTTTCATCTTTGGCATTAGCAGTGATTGTGTAAATTTGATTACCTTTTTCAATTATTAACTGGTTTTCCTAGTAGATATTTGGATATCATCTATTACTGATGGCATTGTATTTAAGGAGGGTGGATTTTGGAATGTTGTTTTTGACAATGATCATGACATCATTCCTCTTCAGTTGGTTTATGGAGGAGTGGACCATGTGATAGTTTGATTCAAAATAGTAAGAGTCCATTTCTGTTTACTTGTTCCTACAACAGCTAGTTCAAACATTGCTTCTAGATCCACACAGTATGGAGTACACAACTATGATTCACATATTTCAATAAAATTAGATTGCACTTAGAAAGACTGAAAGGAAAACTTAGATCAGTAAACACAAGTTACCAGTACAGCTTCAGTGTTTCAGACTAACGTGAAGGAGGAGAAGTGGTATAGGAAAAGTAAAGAACAATGCATGACAAGATGCAGCCTTTTTAGTTCTGCGACTGATTTTAAAAAAATCACTTCTATTCACTTTAGTACTGTCAATTAAAAATAATATTATTTTCCTTTTTTTTAGTTTGAAGAATTTGCACTGTTGAAATGTTCAAGTTTAGAAAAATTTAAAACATGGGAATTTACTGCCATCTTGTGGAATGTTAGCAATTACATTCTAAAGTACTTCTCTCCCAAATTCTCCACAATGTCACTTTCAGTCACTAGAGTCACATGCTGGCTGACTGGGTCATAGGTTGGGCTGCAAACCATAAGGCCAGCGAATGAACGTGCCAACCATTCCATGGGAGAACGATGTAAAAATGTCCAGTCTTAGAAGCCCAAAAGGGGTAGTTCTACTCTGCTAGGCAGGGTTCTGAGAATCAAAATTGACTTGATGGCCGTGGATTTGGTTTGGTTTTCATGAGTTACAGAAATATTCAAGTGTACCCCAGATTAATCAGGACTAATCTTCATCAACCAAATGAGACATGAAAAGGCAGGTGTTACATATGACACAGTTCTGTTGCTCTGTTTAGTTGAAGGTTTGGACGCCTTCCTCACCTCTCTTGTTTCCGTTTTTCATTTCTTGGATTCCTCGTTAAATGAGGAGTTTAAAACTTAATTTAGTACATGTTACTGACCAAGGATTCAGAAAAGAAGAGAGGGGGCATTGGCAAAATACTAGACTGGCAAAGAAAAGAATAAAAAGCACACACAATTTTGAAAAGTTTAAAGTGGCCCAGCAGTCATGATCAATTGCTGTAGGATAGATCCCTATATCCAAATATTAGCCATGAGATATACATAATTTTGGATCTTATCAGAAATGCAGAATTGTGGGCCCTATTTCAGACCTTCCGAATCAGAAGTAGCATTTTTATTAGATCCCCCGATTGAATCATGTACACTGTAAAGATGGAACAACACTGTCATAGGTCACCATATTCCACTCCACATTTACCCTTATTATAGTACAGCACACACTCACGCTGCTGCTTGCAGTGGTGATAGGAGAAAGTTGAGTGTCAAGATGCCTGCCCTCAAGGGAACCCTGGTGACATAGGGGTTACACCTTTGGCTATGATCTGCACGGTCGGCACCAGCAGCTCCACGGGAGAAAGACTGGGCTTTCTACTCCCGTAAACAGTTACAGTCTGAGTCTGCATTGTCTCAATGGCAATGAGTTTGAGTAAGTCCTCAAGTCCAAGTTCTTTCCATTTTATTCCTCTGAAGTCAAGGCCAAGAAATTTCATAAATTTCATATATGAGAACTTGAGAGTTTTTATCTATTACATGGAGGACATTTTTTAATTAGTTCTAGTAAATTTTATTCTGAAATGAATTGATTTATTACTGAAATGTCAGTTGTTCATTTGGTTATCCATGCATTTGGTTAATTGTTTATACATCATCAAATTGATTATCTCAAGAATTCTGATCTCTACCCAGTAACCCTGTTTTAAGCACATGAAAAAACAAGGAAAAACACTAACTGAGAGGGAAGCAGTGTGCCTGAGCATAAAGGGGGCACCTGACAGAACCAGTTGCTGCTGCATCAGTGCCAACTCATGACAAGCCTGGGTGGGCCCAAGTCCAACTGTGCTCCATACCTATGGTTTTCAATCGCTGATTTCTTCAGTGGACTGTGAAGGCTTTCTTCCAAGCCACCTCTGCATAGGCTCAAATCTCTACTCCTCTATCAGCAGCCAACCTTGTTAGTGATTTACAGCACCAAGGAACTCCAAGCTTGATTTGAAATGAAAGAGATAGAGCTTTTATAAGATTTAGGATACCCCAGAACAAGAAGTCACAGAAGGGACAAATTAAATGGATGGTCATCTTTGGACTTTTAAAGTATCACTCTGACTTTAAGTCTGCAACTAAGAGCTTAGATAGTTACAGAAACTATCAGCACCGGGAAAACTATATGTATATAGTATACATGTATATGTATATATGTATAAAACTATATGTATATGTATATGTATAAAACTATATGTATATGTAGATATAAATATACACACACACCACCAATAGCTACCTGGAGAATGTCCATTTGTGCACTGCAGCTGTACCTGTGTTCAGGGCACAAGACCTGTTTCCATGAACTTGGGAAGGTCCCCTGAGGCTTGGAATGCCACAACTTGGTTGTGAAAACATTGAGTTACACTTTATTGGCTTGTATTTATCAAGTTAATGCTCAAAATGACCACAATCCAAAAGTGTGTGTTTTTTGCTCTACCTAACACATTTTGCAAATTTATTAAGAACATGGGTATATCATGGTAAGGAGACCTAGGTTCCATATTTTGCAGCATAGTCTTCCTCATTCTGTCATGAATCTCCACAATGGTATGCATAACTGCATTAGGGGACACTGCGAAATCTGAATCTATGTTGACCATGAACAAGGTTAAACCAAATGGCCTCCTGGTCCCCTGGAGACATATCCTGGCCAAGTGAACAGCCCCTGTTACAGTCAGGGGCATTTATCCGTGGATGCACATAGGTTGAATGTGTTATCTCTTAACTTCCAGACCTAAAGCCAGTCGTGTCTGGCTGGCTGATCCTTCTGTTTCTCAGTAGTCCACAGCTGGTGAGCTCATTTAGGATGGTACTTTGATGTCTTTAAAACATCCCTTCTGTTCAGCCTACTTATTTTTATTCCACTTCATGCAATAGCTAAACACAGCTTTGACATCTTGCTGTTGGATATTCTCTGTACATATCTGCCTGAGCAGAGTTAGGTGGTGGGAAGAATGCCTACACATTTTTGGCTCAAAATTAGTTGCTCGTAATCAAGTCTTAATAAGTGGTGGGTCTGATGTGACATCTAAGGCGCAGCATAGATTACAGAGCTGCAAATTATGTTTTGAAAGATCCAATCCAAATTCATTAATTAAAAAAATGAAAATGTGGGGCCAGGAGAAGTCACATGTGTTTCTTAGATGACACAGCCAGGTAGTGGCAGTGTTGAGATTAGAACTCTGCACTCCAGAAGCCAAGGGTATGACTTCTTATACTATCATATTCTGTCATATCTCTTTCCTAGACTTAAAAAAACCAAAAATATCTAAGCTTACACACAACCACCATATTATAATAAAGGTAATTCTAGCACAGTACTAAATTCTAGTAAAGTAATTCTAGTAAATTACAGACTGTGACTGTGGTAGTTGCATAAGCTGGTGTCAACTTGAGACCATTCATTAACAGTAAAGGCGTGGAAGTCATAGTTTGATGACCACATTTGGAGGTGCTACAGAGATAAATAGCTCACTGCAAGCCAGCCCACACACTCTGCTTGTCTTCCTGCTGACAAGCCACATGGAGACCCTGATGAAACCAGAGCCCTGATGCTGGAGGAACCCCAGGGAGACCCATGCCAGCACTGAGATGCTTCCACCACCACCGCATCCACAAGACTTTTCACCCACTGGCCTGTGATCTTCCTGCACTTGACCTCATTGTGCATGTGTTCCATGAGTCTGAAGAGGAAATTATAGACTGGTATCAGACGTATGGGCTACAATAGGACTTATGGAGTTGATCTGGACTGGGCTGGCATATTTTCTTAATATACAATTGCTCTTTGATACAACATTCTCTCTTACACACATATGAGTGTCTCTGGATTTGTTTCTCTAGTCAACTCGGACTATCACAGTGACAAAATCTAGCTCACTGCTTCTTTCTGTCAATAAAGTTTTATTGGCACACCACAGTTAGTATCATTCATTTAAGTATAGCCAATGACTGTTTTGCATAACAATGGCAGAGTTGAATATTTGCAACAGAATCCTTATGGTCCACAATGCCTAAAATATTTACTGCCTGTCTCTTTACAGAAAAAAGTTTTCTGGCCCCTAGTCAAAAGTAACTAATTTTGAGTTGATACTGTAATTGTGATTTATATGCTTTTCTTGTTTAATTTTACTTGGTTTGTTCTAGAATAGTGTCCAAAACAATAACAGTTGATGAGATCAAGTACATTGACTAAGAGAGTAAAATGAGACCGAGATTCTAAATTTTCTCTGTATGACTCACAAAGTAAACATTTCACCTACTAATTACTGGGGTGGAGCTCTTTCCCTTTAATCCAACAGTTCATGTCTAAATACATGCACATAACTACTTATAAGCAATCCTTAATTAAGTTTTTGCCATAGCTGTGTATTGCATTAAGTAAATAATTAATATTACCTAATTTAATATAAAAAAGAATCCTGCAAAAAGGGTATTATTATTCTGCTATGGATTGAATTGTGTTCTGTCAAGAAAATATGCTAAAGTCCTAAATCTCAAGGCCTATTAACAAGACACTGTTTGGAAATAGGGTCATTGAAGATATTACCAGTTGGGTTAACATGATACTCTCTAATACTGGAGCAAAGTCCTAGCCCTATATAGGTGGCATCCTTATACAAGAGAAGACACAGAGAGAGGGAGACAGGAGAAGAGTCCAAGTGATACTCAGCTTCAAGTCAAGACAAGCCTAGAAATACCAGACGCCAGAATCCTTTTTTTCCCCCCAGAGCCCTCAGAAGGAATCAACATGACCAATCATCTGATTTGTACTTCCAGACTCCAGAACTATGAGATACTAAATTTCCCAAGTAATCTATCTGGTTCATATTTTATGGCATCAGTAGGAAACTACCACATACCACAGGCATGACTATTTAAATTTAAAAAACAAAACAAAAGACAACTCAGAGAATTTAAGTACTATTCCTAAATTCACCTAGTAGATCAATTACAAAGACAAGATGTAAACTAGTCTGGTCGAGCTCTGAGTTTTGGGTCCCCAATCACTATCATTTCTAAAAGTAATTGTTGACTAGCTATACCACCTTCCTTGAAGTTCTCAGGCACCACTACATATGGGAACACAAGGTAGGAAGCTGTTTCTAGTTGAGCAATATGAACCCAAGCCTTTCCTGTAAGGTTATACCTGTTCGTCTCTCTCCAACCCAACTTGTGAAGCCAGGAAACTGGATCTAAGCCAGTGGCTAAAGGTTCAGGGAGAAGGGAGCTGGGATGCCACAGTAATGTAGTGCTGTAAAATTCACGAAGCCAAGAGGGGGTTATATGTGGATCATTGTGATCCATTCCCCCTTTCTCCCTCACCAGGTGAAGGAAGACACCGGACCGTGTAAGACATGAAAAAAATAATAAATTTTTAAATTATCAAGGGTTTGTGAGGAAGGAAGGGTGGGGGAAAAATGAGGAACTGATACCAAGGACTCAAGTAGAAAGCAAATGTTTTGAGAATGATGATGGCAACAAATGTACAAATGTGCTTGACACAATGGATGTATGTATGGATTGTGATAAGAGTTGTACGAGCCCCTAATAAAATGATTTTTTTTAAAACTCACAAAGCCAAGTGAGTTAGTGCATGAGAATACCTTTCCCGCCCATTGCCAACTCAGCCACTGCAGGCAATATCAACCCTGAACTCATCCAAAGCCTGACATTCATTTTAACCAAATGTTTACCTACCAGGGACAGGCAGGCCCAAAGGGGCCACTACGGATTCTGTCCTGTCCTCTGCTGCTGTTGTTGCTGTTTGCTGTCATCAAATCAGCATCCAACTCATGACCACTCTGTGCACAGAATCAGTGATTATGGGAACAAAATGCTGCCCCTGCCATCCTCATTATCCTGATCTATAAGGTTTCCACTGGACACATTTTACAAGTGAATTCCTGTTCTTTCTTCCCAGGTAATTTGTGTTTGGAAGCTTTGCTAAAATGTGTCCAGCATCATCGTAAATTGTAAGCCTTCACTGACAGAATTCACTGATGGCAGCTGCATTTGGCTGGAACCGAACCTGGATCTCCAGTACCGAAGGTGAGAATTCTACCACTGAACCATCAGTGCTTCATACATCTGTCTCCAGAAGCCAGCATTAAATGGGAAACAAAGTAAATGTCATGCAACCATAATAGTGACTTGTCACAAAGGATTTGGGTCTCTTTTCTATGGAATATTAAAGTTTAGACAGATGTCATGAATTGTAATATAAATTATTATAGGGAAAGGTAAGTAGTCAGAAATAATTTAATGTATTTATTTAATAAAACTTGCATCTATTTTACAGATCTCTCTCCAAAAATACTCCTTCATAACCTGTTTTCGTGGCTACTTTAAAGTGTAAGAGTTACTATCTTTTGTTTGTTCCCCTTAGTGCTTGTGTGCTAGTTTTCATCCTGATTTCCTGTTATAAGAACCTTTCCCTCTTCAAACTGTATAAAGGATGTTTCCTCGCCCACCACAGAAAAATTTCCCTGTTTTCAACGCTAGCCAGCCGAACCAGAAAAAGCAGACTTAAGTGATGAAAGCATGGTGTGCAAATCATCGCGCTGGGTGCCTGTGGGAAGATTTCCCATCCCAGGTAAGTAACTCTTCGGGCCTCCTGGTCAGGACTTCTGATGAGAAGTCCCTTCCAGGCAGGCAGGAATTGGAATGGCAGCAAAGGTAGCTGTGAGACGTGTAGCTTCAAAAGGCAAGGCAGATAACGAGACAGATCCCCCTGGAGGCAGGTCTTCGGCAAGAATGAGCCTACCAGACAGCCAACAGTTCTCACCTGCCTAGAAAATTAGTTAGGAGCCATGGTCACAAAACTGCCTCAGTGTGGTCTGGAAAGCTGATCGCTGAGAGGCAGGCAGGGCCACTGGACAGGCAGCTACAGAAGCTTGCCCATAGGCCCCTTTCGCCATCCTGACATTCAATGTAACGATGTTTCTAGAAGGAAAAGCATTTCTTTTCATGATGTACTGACTCCACTCCAGGGAGATGCTGCTCCACGAGGCTTATCTCTTCCTCTAAAGAGATAAAGGGAAGAATGTAGGCACCTGCTTGTGTTGTCTGAGCTATAAATGGTGCTGATTTCTCTCCGTGAATGTATGTGGAGTGTGGTTCTATTTAGAACACAATTGCATCGCCTATGTGCAGCCCAGCTAATGATTCTTAACATCTTATCTTGAGTTCACAGCTTCTGCAGGAGAATTTCTTTCTGAGCAGAATATAGCGGTCATGTATGGCAAAGGGAAACACATGGCTAACCGGTTATCTTAAACAACCACAACAATAGCAACTTCCATATTTCTGAATTTCCACTGATGGACTAGATTAGAGATAGTTGCTAGGATTCTAAGAAACCCAAGGCCTGCCTTGTAAACTCTCAGGATGCCCATTGGTTGGCTTTTTCTGTAAAGTCAGCTTAGCAACCGAGCAGACTGAGATAAATAGACCATGAAAGAACTACTCAGATCGTTATGACTGACCTAATGGCCAATGAGACAGACCCAGCGAAGATGAAATCAATGCTTTAGGGCCAGGTTGTCCTAAATCTTGTGTCTTTAAAACAAATTTGGTTTCACTAAAGAGTGTATTTTACAGGAGGTTTTGGCAACACAGACCTTTCTGATGTTAGAATCTAAGTCTCCTACATGCTAGCAAGGAACCTTGGTGGAAGAGGGCTTACACATTAGGCTGCGATCTGCAAGGTCAGCAGTTAGAAACCAGCAATTGCTCCATGAGAGAAAGACTGGGCTTTCTGCTCCTGTAGACAGTTACTCTCTCAGACTCCCACAGGGGAGTGGGGGTGTCACTAGGAGTCGGCATAGACTTGATGGCAGTGAGTTTGGTTTTGAGATCTGGACCTGGCTATGCCTCCACTGGAGACGATGAAGTTCACTGAAAACATGCTTGCTCTCAGCCAGTCAGTGACTTCAAGTAGAGAGCAAGAAGGAGAGTGGTCAAAGAAACCTGATCCTGAATGAAGGTCCTGTTAGCTAGACAGAGACAGGCCAAGGAAGAAGAGGTGATGGTGGCTGGGATCGAACAGGAATCTCAACACAAGAGTAGGGAGACCTGTTTGCCCACACACCTCTCCAGCACAAAGGAAGGTGAAGTACAGATGAGACACATTCCCTCATCAATGGAAGAGATCTGAGATTCTGAAAAATCCCACTGGAAAAGGACAGGATGCTCACACTCCTGACCCATGTCAAACCTGAAGAGATTCTTGGGTTTGGGAGACAAGGACACAGCATGAAGCCTGGGGTGCTGGGATAAAGGGACACACATACCTGGAAAGAGGAAGTATACTACTGAGAACCAGCCCATAGCAGAAAACCTGCCACCGGAAAGCAAGCCGATGGCGGGAGATTCTCCACTCACTGAAGTTTAGTTCTACATTGACCCAGGCCTTTTAAATTAGGTAAGGTCTCTTTGGACTTGTTTCCCCACGTGTCCCCTTCAAATGAACTTGCCCTTCCTATTCAACTCTTTTCCCTGAATCTGGTCTAAATTTTATTCCTCACCTGAAAGTTTTCCTGCGAGTAGGGCATGAATTAGTTTATTGTGCCAACCTGGCCAATAAACGCATGTGGAATTAATTGAAGGGCGGAGGGATAAATGGCTCAGTGAGCCTCACCTTTCTCGTTCTCTGGTCTCTTGCTTTCTGATGGTCAGACCAGGTGCACCTGCCTTAGCAGTTCCTGCTTTAGCTTGCAAGGCTGACTTCCTGCAAGACACCCCCAAGGAGAAACCACATGGACCTACCCCAGTGCAGCCCTGGGTGCTGAAGCACCCATGTGGAGACCCCTGCCAGCGCTCAGATGTTTACACGTTCACTGACTTGGCTTTCCTCCTGCAGTAGGCATCATTGCATCTGTTTTGTGAGATGGAGGAGGACTTTGTGGACTGGTATTGGACATATGGGTTAATGTTGGACTTGTGGGCTTGGGCAGCACTGGGTTGGGATGTTTTCTTCATGTGCACTTAACTTTTATATAAAACTCTCTCTAATACATGAGTTTCTGTGGATTTGTTTCTCTAAAGTACCCAGACTAATACAGGCATAAACGGGAGTGGAAAGGCTTGGCACCTTGAGCTGACACCTGCTAACAGTTTTGAATTAAGCTAGGAAAGATTTTCCCCATAAATCTGTAAGCAAGACAGTTGAATACCCAAGATATAACACAGCACACACAAAAAAAAGTGTGGGGGTGGGCTGGGGTTCTTGACGTCTTGGTTTTTAGGGCTATTCCTATTTATTTAGGGCCCTGGTTCAGAGAATGAATTGGATAGAACACATCAACTTTAGTTTCTTAGATATAGTGTTCCAATATATTATCACCCATTAAGTTATGATAATTTATTAATTTATCATCCTAGTTTTAAAAATGTGAGAAGAATCCAGACTGCCACATTAGAGGAAAAGACAAGGAAGATAAGAATTCGGTGTTATGTGTCTTCCAAGGGAGCCGTGGCTTGTAGGCGGTGCCCTGTAGGATTGCACTGTCAATCACAAGTTCCCTGACTCGAATTCTCCAGTCACTCTGCAGCCTTTAAAATATGTAACGTTTGGAAAGCCAGTGAGGCAGTTTTTCTCTGTCCTATAAGGTCACCTGGGTTAGAATCATTCAGATGGTAGCAAGCATATCTTTTTGGTACAGGACGCTGTGCAACAGATACAGAGACTACAAGTTGGATATTGGAAAGCTAGGGCACAGGTTGAGAAGAGTTGAAAATTAAAAAAGAAAGTTGAAAAGGCACATATATAGAAGGTGTGAGGGCATTTCCGAGTATAGAAAATGTAAGCCTACATAGCAATTTTCATAAATACTTTGAGGTCCTACGCTTTTCTTCAGAAAAGCTGGATATGCAGAAGAAGGTGGCATCAGGGTTGGACGAAGGTGTAACCACCTGCTGTAGCTGGATGACACAACCTTGTTTGCTAAAAGTGAGAAGGACTTGAGGCACTTGCTCAGGAAGATCAAGAATTATCGCCTTCCCTATGGATGACAACCCAATGTAAAGACCAATATCCTCTCAACTGAGCCAATAAGTAACACCATGATAAATGGAGAAAAGATTGAAATTGCCAAGGGTTTTGTTGTGCTTGAATCCACAATCAATGCTCAGGGAAGTAGCAGGTTCAAGATCAAATGACATACTGCATCAGGGAAATCTGCGGCAAAGACTTCTTCAGAGTTTGGAAAAGCAGGAACTAAGGTGCATCTGACCCAAGGAATGGTAGTACCAATCGCCTCCTGTGTATGTGAAAGTTGAACATTGACTAAGAGAAATCGCCCCCCAAATTGATGCACTTGAGATGCAGTGCAGGCAAAGGATCTCCTAAGTCCCACGGACTGCCAAAAAGACAAGCAAACTGTCTTGGAAGATCTGCAGCCAGAGAGTCCTCCATCGAGGCAACGATGGTGAGACTTCATCTCAGGCACTTTGGACATGCGGTCAGGAGAGATCAGTGCCAGGAGAAGAATATCATGCTTGGTAGAGTGGAGAGTGAGGGGGGGAGGTCAGATGCTCAGGCATCCTCCCTGAGGGTGCCAGACTGCAGTAGGCCATCTCCCTGCTGTTAAAGACAATGAACAGGCCTGCAGTCATCTAAATGGTTCCTGTAGATAGAGTTCACACCTTACTGATAATGGGTCTCTATCAGTTGAGCCAGGAACAGGTCAAGCCTGCTCTGTGACATCCAAAGTTAGGCTGCCATCCTATATCTAGGATCCGCCCATCTTGTCACATGTGTACCCCGAACCCCTCCTCTTCCTATTGCGTGTATGTCCCTAGACCACCCCCTCTCATTGCTGTATAACCTATAGTGCAACCCCTTCCTGTGACATGTGTCTTCACCTGTAATTAGTGGGCTTGCACACCCCCAAAAGGTATATAGGCCTGGATTAGCAATAGAGATCTCTCTCCCTCTCTCACCCCCTCACTTTCTCTTCCCCCTCTCCTCTCTCATCCTTGCTCCCTTGTTCCCTTGTCCTCCTTCCCTTCGCCCTCTCTCCACGTGGACCACCAAGCAGGGCTGAGGTGAGCAATGCTACCATGTAATATGTCTTTGCATTATTGTTATATCTCTTCTATCGCTCATGCTTTCGATGACTTCAATATAATACTTATATATCTCAACCGTACAATTGTACTTACTGAACCTGAGACTAGCGGTGGGGGGCTGGCCCCCCTAACCTAATACTACAGGAGAGGAAGTGAAAATGAGGAAGACTCCAAATGGGATGGATGGACACAGTGCTGCAACAATGCGCTCGAACAGAGGAACAGTTGTGAGGATGGTAAAGGATGGGGCGATGTTCTGCTCTGTTGTGCAGAGGATCGCTATGGTTGGCACCTAGCAGCAGCAATATCTTTTTCTTCTTCAAAGTATGCAGTAAGCATTTCAGAACACATTTTAAGATATAGAAGTCAATGGATAATTCATTTTAAATGTTACAGAGGTGAGGTTTACTATAAGCTTCTTCATCAGAAAAATTCTAGCTTTTCTTTTAAGAGTTTCTGTGCCCATAGGGAGAAGTGTGCCATCTTATAACAAGACTGGAACACTTTACTTTGGGGTGCCAGAACCTCTGAATAGCTACCTATCATACAGACTCAGTACCAGTGAGCTTATTGTGGTTCATGGGGTTCCCATGGGACAGAGTAGAACTTCTCCTGTGGGTGTCTGAAACTGTAAATCTGTGGGAGCAGTAAACATCATCTTGCTCTTGCAGAGTGGCCAGGGGCTCAGGTAACGGGCCTTGTGGTCCACAGTCCAGCTCACGATGCACTGTGCCAGCATGGCTCCTTATCTAGTAGACAGTAACTTAGTTTGGGCCCCTTTTTAAGAGGACAACCTGGAACTTCCTGCTGTGAAACCAGGGCTTCCTGCTATTCAGTTCCTAATAAAGGTAAAGTGATACTTGGAGGAAATTCCAAGTTCCTGCCATTTGCACTGATCAAATATATCTTTGGATCAAAAGATACCACATGAAGTGGAACTTGATCTACATACTGAGCATAACACAGACTACTTTAAATACAGGCAGTGTTCCCTTCCTCCACCTCAGGCTAGCTAACACTACATTAAAATACCCTGATCTGCTTTATGGAACAGTGGAATGAAGAGTATTTTATGAACTATGTTCTATAACTCCAAAACTAAAGCTGATAAACTGGTGCCACTTTTTGAATTGGGTCAAATATACCCCCAAATGAGTCTAACACTTGAGGTACCAAAATGTGTGTTGGGCAGTGTAGGTAGAGAGACTTCATCCCCTGCGCTTTGAATATTTTATCAGGAAAGACCAATCCCTGGAACAGGGCATAAGGTGATGTAAAATAGAGTCAGCAAAAAAAGAAGAAGAAGCCCTTTAGTGAGATGTATTGACAGTGACTGCAACCATGGGTCACACATAACAGGTGTTAGCATGTTGCAGGAGCAGGCAGTGGTTTTGATCTGTTGTACACAGGGTCACTACAAGTCCAATCCATCTGAATGGCACCCAACCGCAGAATAATTCACATTAAGTTTCTTAAAGGCAGAAAAATGGTCCTTTTATTAAAAAAAAAGTCTTACAAAAACTTCACTCTCAATAAAATAAATAGGTCACTGCATAAATATTTAATACATGAAATCTATTAGTACAAAAGAACAAACATATTGACAATATTTCCTGAGTGTTTTTACAGACTTGCTAGTGATTAATTGATTCTGCTGTGATATTGGGGCTAAAATACATAACCTTAGACTAAACATAATTTGTACTATATAAAAATCACCTGAGTTCTTTGTCCTGGACTGTGCAGAGCACGAATTCTAATAGAAACCCAAAAGATGTGCAAACCAAAAAGCTTAATCAAAATTAAAACTAAAAATGGACCCAAGTTTCTCAATAATCCAGAGGGACTATACTTTCTAGAATAAAATTATCTGATGTGAATTATCCCCACATTCTCTGTGCAGTGATCGAGTTCACCGAAAAAAGTAAACACACTTTCACTTCCTTCAACATCAGTATGACAAAGGTACACTGTTGGACTGGCCAAGCCTGGTCTGTTTTCTAGGTGAGGAAGCGGCCAAGAGCAACAGCCTTTGTAAGAGGGAATAAGTTCAGGAACAATATTTGATTTTTCTCAAAGTTTGAACTGATAGAAAAGAAGAACATACAAATTAGGAATCTATCTCATGAGTGAAAAGTTTTGCTGCAGGGTGATAGAGCACCCTCAAGGCGATCCATGTTGGACATGTACTTCCTGTGACATGTGAGAATCACCGAGCAAATGACACAGAGGAAATCATGACCTGCTGGCCAGAAAGGATTTATAGCACAGGATTGCCACACCGATGTCCTTTACTCTCATCTTGCAGCCTAAGACCTCAGGAAAATTAAAAAATCCAAGTTTGATTTTTTCTGTCTGTGAAAATTCTTGGTAGAAATAGGAAAGAACAGTCAAGCCAAATAGCAGTGTGGCTTATATTCTATTAATATAACGATAGATACACTATGCTTTTTTTCAAATTAACATTTAGCAAATTATTATTTTCAAAATAATATAAACATCTCTATTTCTTCCAGTACTAATAAAACCTCACTCTTGTACCCCAAAGAATGTTCTCTTTACCCTTGTCTGTCAAGCCAACCAAACCCAACTCATTGCTGTTGATTGGGTCGATTCTGACTCACAGCAACTCTGTGGTAAATCTTGGCAAAGCCAAAAAAACAAACAGCCCATCAAGATGCTCGCGACACATAGAGGCCTACAGGACAGAGCAGAACTGCCTCCTGTGACTCAGGAGATGGTAGCTCTTCCTGGGAGTAGAAAACTTCATCTTCCTCCCTTAGAATGACCGGTGGTTGCTTTCATTCCCCCTGAACAACCTTGCCCTGCGGAGAGCTGGTGAAAGGTGGAAGAAGATATTGATAGGATTCACCTGTAAGTAATTCCGAATAGGAGCCCCACGGAGTGGCATCCTGCAGTGTATAAAATGAGCCCTGTGAGAAGCAGGAGCGGGGATCTCATTACAAACAAGAGCCCGGAATGGAGTGAGGCCTCTGGACCCAAGAGACATGTGCGATGAACTTCCTGGGTCAAGATGACAGTTCCACCACGAGAGGAGCAGCCGCAGAACCAGTAGCCAGAGCGTGGAACAGAGTGACGGACTCCAACCCAAGGAGCAAGTTAAGATGGTGCTTTTGTTCAGGCACCTGGCTCGCTGAATGGGACAGCTCTGAGAACTTCATTGGGGAAGTTGGACTTGCTGTTGCATGCAAGTGGAGCTGAGTGCCTTCAGACTGAGGCTTACTGGAGAAGGGTGATTCTGGGCACTTAATTCGGGGAGCTGGGTTTGCTGACCCACTGAGCTTGAGCTGAATGCCTTTGAATTGAGGCTGGCAGCAGAGTGGTAGGGTATTTATTAGCAGATCTGAACCTTTGTAACATGGACGGGTAAACAACCACCCAGAACATTTCTCAGTGGCGTTACAAAATAACTTCCTTAATAAACCTTTTAATCATGAATTTTGTCTCTAAGATTATGTATGTTCATTGCAACTAATATTAGAACCCTGAGAGATAAATAGAGGACATTAAGACGGTAGAGTTTCAAACTGCTGAACTTGCAGCTAGTAGCCCGATGCCTAACCACTATGCCATGAGGGTTCTCAAAACATAAAAAGACCAGGCTTACTGGTGGAACTCCGGGTACTATGGCACTTTGCACCCTTCAGATCTGGAAATGAACTCAGACCCCTAGCTCAATCTTTAGCCAAGTAATAGACACGTCTACAGGGGAAGGATAACACTATGGAGATACAGATATCTTAGAAAAACCAACTATTTGAGATCAAAAGGAAGCATGTACTCAGGGACAAAGCTCCAAAGGCTGAGGAGAGAATGAGCAATGGGGGGAGGGAAGGGGCACACAGAGGAGGTGGGTTCAGGGCCATTTCATCGTGGTATTACAATCAAAACATGAATCAAAATGTATATATGAATATGGAATGGAAAACTGATCCGCTTTGTTAATCTTCACCAAATTCCCCATTAAAAGCTTCAAAGAGAAACATCTTGACAGAGAAGACTTTCACATCTCTCTCTGTGGAAGATTCAAGCCACCAACATTTTGATTAGCAGGCAAGCACTTAACCCCCGTGCCACCAGGGCTTCCATGGTCTGAGCACGACTTGCCATATACTCTGTTGAACAGAATTTCACCAGCGAGATGGCAAGCAGTCTCTCAGAACCAAGTCATTGGCTCATGACAACATAGTATCTTTAAAGGATAATAGCTTTACTTTAAGATGATATTACATGTTAAATGGTGAGCCAAACATTTATTTATTTTGCTTGGGAAAATGTGGAATAAAAATAAAGTGACAAAGTCCTGAATACCTGCTTGGGCTGTTAAAAGTTGCTTATCCATCTAGAGATAAACTCAATGGTGCCATGGCTTACGAGCTGGACTGCTACCCGCCAGGTGAGTAGCACACACCCACAAGCTGCCCTCTGGGAGAAAGATGAGGCTCTCTCCTCCTCTGCAGTCTCAGAGCCCACAAGCCCAGTTCTATCCCGACCGATAGGATTGCTATAAATTGGAATTAACTCTATGACAGTCAATTCGGTTTTTGAGATTTTATAATTTTTTTAAAAGAAAATTATAAGGGTATTTTAAAATAGCACTGCATAGATAGGAAAAATGAAGCAGAAAAAGTTCATAGAACTATTTCAGGTATTAGTTTTCTTATATAAAAAGTCTAAATAAAATGGTATATGATTATCTTTCTGGAATAATTATAATGCAGTCCATCTTCTATCTACTGCTATTGAGTTGATTCTGACTCATAATGACCCTATAGACTCTATAGCATAGAGGTTTATGGAGCTGTAAATATTTACAGGAGCAGATAACCTCAGAGTAGCATATGGGTTTGAACTGCCAAACTTGGCAGTTAGCAATACAACACGTACCAGAGCACCACCAGGGCTCCTTAGTTCATCTTCCAAGCAGGTTATTATCCTGGTTATTACTTTGTTCCTTTTCTCTTACCCTTTGAAAATAGTAGAGGAAAATTGCAATTCAGGCAATCCCTAGGTTACAAACGTCTGACTTACAGACAACCCCTACCTGCCCTTCAATGTTGTTCATATGTGGCCAGCTCAAAGAAAGGTGATTCAACAAAATGTGAAAATTATAGCAAAATATCATTATTATCACATGCAATAAAATTTTTCTGAAGGTAATATAACAGTGGTTTCAGCAGTGCATCAAATAGGGCCTGACCGAAATTCCAGATTCAGAATAGAACATAACATGATGGATATCATTGTTGAACAAGATCATTCTTGACTGAAAGTAGAGAATACCAGAAAGATGTTTACTGTGTTTTGTTTGCTATGTAAATGCACTTGACTGTGTGAATCATAATGAACTGTGGATAACATTGAGGCAAATAGGAATTTTAGAACACTTTATTATGCTCAGGTGGAATTTATACTTAGACCAAGAAGCAGATAAAGGAAACACACAAAATTTGCCTTCACTTTGAAATTATTGTATCAACCGCTTCTCACATCAAATTATCATCATAGTCACCTTCACATACTGTGTGCCGATTTTAAATCGTGGAAAAGGCCTTTTCTCAATGGGGACTACCCCATTGCCATTGAGTGGATTCACTTTCATATTGACTGTAATGCAGTGGTTCTCAAACTGCCTAATGCAGAGACCCTTTAATACAGTTCCTCATGTTGTGGTGACCCCCCCCAACCATAAAATTAATTTTGCTACTGTAATTTTGCTACTGTGATGAACCAGGTAACTCCTGTGAAAGGGTTGTTTGACCCCCCAAAGGGGTCGCGACCCACAGGTTGAGAACCGCTGCTATAAGGCTAAATTGAACTTTACACCCCTTGAATTAGGAGACCAAAAGAGAGCTGAAGAAGTGAAGAAATAATTTAAGCCTCCATTTGCCATATTGAAGGTTTCCATGAGAGATACAGGATCTCTGGTTGGCATAGGGGTTATGTATTGCGCTGCTAACTTCAAGGTCAGCAGTTCAAAACCACCAGCTGCTCCTCAGGAAAAAGAAGAGGCTTTTACTCCTGTAAAGAGTTACAGTCTTGGAAACCTGCAAGAGCAGTCCTATTTTATTCTATAGGGTCTCCATGAGTCAGAATTGTCTCAATGGTAATGAGTTTGATTTTATGAGAGATGTATTTATGTGTATATATATATATCATATATTTTGAGATATCATACACAAAGAAAGCAAAAGATCATTGCAAAACACAAAAGAAAGAAAGAAAAAGTATCAGAAAGGAGTCTGAAACTTTCTTTTTTTTATTTTTCAAACCAACAGCCTTACATTATTTATTGTTAGAGTTGATGAAGAAGCGAAAAAACAAGGAATAAACCAGATTATTTGCCAATAGAAGTTCAATTCCTCAGATGGGGACAAAAGTCTTAATGCAACATAACATGATTTGAGCCTGGGAAAATGCGGTCATGCGTGCCATCCCTCAGGGGGCTCCTTACAGACCCAGCTTGGTTCTTCTCCAATACCTTCCCTTGGAGTTGTACCTGATCTTATTACTGGTTTTCATTCTAATCCATTGGGGAATGGGCCAATTCTGCTTCTGTTTCTTGGCCAGGAATCCCTTGATCCTGAAAGTCTTATGAGACGACATGGTCCAGTAGGAGCAACACCACACTCAGGATAGCGGAGAAACTGAGAGAGAGTCTGGAACTTTCTGTGGAACATGAAACTAAAGTGAAGAGGAAGACAATGATCGAGTTAAAGCAGATAAAAACATTTCAAAGGGCAGCTTGAGAAGACAAAATTAAGAATGAGAGTAAAAGGTGCAGGCTGGAGTTAAAAAGTCACAAAGGAGAATATACTCGGCATAGTTCAAGCTGAAAGAAATGAAAACATTCGAGCCTGAGTTGAACTAGTTAGAAAGCATCAAAAGAACAGGGAAGGAATCCACAGAATCCCTGCATCAAAAGGAATTAGTCCATATTCAATCATTTCAAAAGGTATGTATGATCAAGGAAGCAAATCGTAAGAAGCTGTGATATTGAAGGAAGACGGTCAAGTTGCATTGAAGGCATTAGTGGAAAAAGAGGGCTCCAAGAAATGACAGAGTACCAATTGAAATGTTTCAACAAACTGGTGCAGCACTGGAAGCCTCACTAGTCATGATGCCATGAAATTGCGGACCCAGCTCCCTGGCCGAGGAAATGTTCAGCTCTTTTACGTCATCATTGCCTTCTTTTGCTTCGGCTGATCTACGTTCAAGAGCAGTTTCAGAGTATAGTTTGACATCCATGTTTTCTTTCCTTTCTTTTTAATTATTTTGATTCTTAGTATATGAGAATTCTTCAGAAAGTTCATATAAAATTAAATTAAAAGATAAAAATAAAAATATATAACTGCCTGATGGTCCCCCATTGAAGCTCTCAAAAAACTGCCCTTGTGTGATTAGAGAAAGAAGCAGGGGTGTTGTCATGGTGCAGAAAGACTCTGCAGTGAAGAATCCCCAGGAGTCTGTCTTTCTTTCGTTCATTCATTTATTTATTAATCATTTTATTGGGGCTCTTATAACAATCCATACATCCATTGTCTTTCTAATAAAGCTTTGGCTAACTTTCTCAAAACACTCCCATAATAAGAGCATTTTTATCATTATTTGGCTTTCCAGAAAGAGCCCTGGCAGTGCAGCGGTTACCCATTGTGCTGCGATCCGCAAGATCAGCAGTTTGAAACCAGCAGAGCTCCTAGGGAGCCAGAAGGGACTTTCTCTTCCAGCAGTCTCAGAAACTCACGGGGCCCGTTCCACCCTAGTCCACCGCGTCCCTATGAGTCAGCATCGACTTGTTGGCGGTTAGTCTGCTTTTCTTTTTGTTGGTTTGCTTTGGCTTTTCAGAACGCCAACAAGCAACATGCTTTGAGCATCTCAGAAAACCAAACAGAATTTTAACGGTAACGTTTGCCCTTGACTGGTTCACTTTTGCTTCCACTGGACCACTTTCACTTCTAGAGCATTGTTTTGATTACCTTCAGGATGGCATTGGTAAAGCTATGTTTCATCTCCTGCTACAGTTCTGCAAAGAAAGGCTTTGGGATATGGACTCCACTTTTTAAAAGGATTTCATTGAAAGCTGTATCTACTGCTGTCTGCAGCTGATTGGATCATAACAGACTTGGTACCAGCTAGTGGAAAGTTGGCTCAATTTTAATTTTTCTTTAAAAATTTTAAATTTATTTTTAATAAATTATTTTGTTGGGGACTCATACAGTTCTTATAAAAATCCATACACCAATTGTCTCAAGCACATTTGTACGTATGTTGCCATCATCATTTTCCAAACATTTTCTTTCTACTTTAGTCCTTGGTATCAGCTCCTCTTTTTTCCCTGCCCCCACCCTTTGTGATACCTTGATAAATTATAAATTATTGTTCATCACTCTTGGGGTGGGGGCATATATGTCAGTCATTGAGATCGATTCTCCCTTTCTGTCCCCTCAACATTCACCTTCCCCCTACCCGCCTGGTATCGCTATTCCCACTATTGATCCTGAGGGGTTTATCTGTTCTGGATTCCGTTTGTGGAGAGCTCTTATCTGTACCAGTGTACATGCTCTGGACTAGCCAGATTTGTAAGGTAGAACTGTGGTCATGATGGGGTGGAGGTTGGGGGCAATAAAGAACTAGAGGAATGTTGTGTTTCCTCTACTATACTGCACCCTGGCTGGCTTGTCCCTTTCTTGTGACCCTTCTGTGAAGGGATGTCCAATTGTCTACAGATGGGCTTTGGGTCTCCACTCCACACTCCCCCTCATTCACATTGATATGATTTTTTTGTTCTGGGTCTTTGATGCCTGATACCTGATCCCATCTACACCTCATGATTACACAGGCTGGTGTTCTTCTTCCATGTGGGCTTTGTTGCTTCCCTGCTAGATGGCCGTGGTTCAGCTTTCTTCACCACATTTGCTTATGCATGCATTTTGACTTGACCAATCATGTAGGAAAGGTGAGGATCACAGAATGCCAAATTATTAGAGCAAAGTGTTCTTGCATTGAGGGAGGACTTGAGTAGAGATCCAATGTTCATTTGCTACCTGGATACTTAACCTATAAATATATGTATGTAGAACTCTATCCCCCTTGTTATAAATTAATATAACTTAGATGTCTGTGGAGTTGGCGATTGTCTCTACTGTTAGTCATCTGCCGTCCTAATGTAGGAAAAGGTGAGCTGTTTCCTCACAAATTGATGAGGATGGTCTGCTTCTGTGGGCTTCATTTTCAATATTGTCTTGTCCTTTGAAAAAAGGAAAATGAGCTGATTCCGGGAACCCAAGAGGCAAGCGAATTTTGGGAATGATGAGGGCAACAAATGTATAGATGTGCTCTACACAATTGATCTATGTATTGTGATGAATTGTATGAGCTCCAATAAATTGATTTTTTAAAAAATACTCATTTCTTTGGGGTATTGTCCTCCATAAACTTTTTATAAAGATTAATTAATTCATCATTCTCCCACCCAAACTTCATCATAAAGATGGGGCTTGTTCTTATTTCCATTTTAGCAAAATGCATGTTGTTCTGATGGGGGCTCTTTTGGAACTAACATTTTATTTTCTTAGTGTCTCATGCTAGATCCTGTTCAGATATGTTAACACAAATAATTTTGATGCAAAAAAATGTTCCAGTCTAGACACAGCTTTTTGATAATGGGCATTTTCTATAGATTTCTTGGAGATTCCTTGTATGCGGTCTTTGATTGTCCCATAAGTCATCTGGCCTTCCATCATTAGTGTGCAAGGAGTCAAATCTATTCTTCAGATTATCTCTAAATTCGGGTTGAATATGCTCAAGATTGTTCTATGGCTTCTGTGGGTCTGTTCTCATTTGCTTTGTTTTAAACTTGAACTTTCACATGAAAAGTGGATAACCAATTCCACAGGGATAGTGGGCCTCTTCTCTGATTCTGATCTTCTCAGTTCGCTTTCCACAGATGTAATCAGATTGATTCCCATGCATTCCATCCAGCCAGGTCCACTTGTATAGTTATTATTTATATTATTGGTGGGGGAAAGGGCTATTTGCAGTGAGTAAGTTATTGGTCCTGCAAAATTCCATCATTCAATCTCTGGCATTGTTCCCCTCACCAATTCCATATTTTCCAACAACTGACCCGTCTTCATTCTTTCCAATTTTAATATTCCAAGCACAAGTAATTATCAATGCATGTTTGATCAACTTCAGCCTCCAGAAGTTCATCAAAATCATCAGCTTCCTCCTCTGTGACATTAGTGGTTGGTGCATAAACTTGAATACTAGTCATAATAACTAGCATTCCTTGTACGTGTTTGGATCTTTTCCTATCATTGATCATGTAGTACTTCAGGATAGATTTTGAAATGCTCTTTTTTAACAATGGCTGCAAGGTCGTGACTCTTCCATGTCTCATTCCTGGCATGTGACTGCCCAATTCAAAATGGCCAATATTGCTCTATTTAAGCTCACCAATGCCTAGGATAGACATCTTTATGTGCTCCATTTAATTTTTGACAGCTTCCCGCTTTCCTAGATTCATATTTCATGCAGACTACATTCTGATTATAAATAAATGTTTCTCACTGTCTCTTTTCACTCTGACTCGGGCCCTATCAGCAAGTGACCATTCTGAAAGCTTCACTCCAAAAAAGAGAGGCCTGGGTATCTCTTTGTGAACTGCCACAACCTGGAAAACCTTGTGGAAAACGACTGTGTAGGCATCGGGTCACGGTGCTACTGATACTACGGTGACAGGCTCGATTTCATTGAACTGAGGAGGCTGGTGAATGAAGGGAAAGCATTTCGAGTTCGTTAGCATCCATGATGGTGACCTCCTAGGAGCTGGGCTTCACTTGCTGCCTCACCTATTCCTGTGAGCCCAGAATGCACCGTGACATTTCGTCTATTGTCTTCCCAATGTGAACCCAAGAGGTCTTTCCTGCGTGCCCATGAAGGGTGCCAGTCACTTTAAAATCATGGTACAATGTTTAGGTTGAAATTTTCCCAGAGGATATTTATGGCCTATGCTAATTTTTCAATGTCTATAAGATTTCTGATACTAATGACATTTTTGATGTGATAGTTACTTTTTACCAAATAAGAATAAAGATTCATGGATAAAATAAGTAAATAAATAATTTTAGTTCTGTTTGGTTGGTTTGTTTCTTTTTTACCTTAGCATGGCATTTCCTACTTTCATTACTTGTAAATGTACATAGCAAAATTTGGATAGAGAGTTAAAGTATATCATATTGCGTGTTGCTTAGTATTTCTAGTCTGCCTTTAAAATTCCTCAACAAGTTAAGCCATCCAGCATTACCCCTATTAGCTTACACAGTCCTTTTAATCAGAGAGAGGCTATGCTTGTCTGAATCTCTCTGTAGCAGCATTAGTTGGTGACCATAGTTATCCAACGTTATCTCTCTGCATACAGAAAACCATGTCATCGCATCAGCTCAGCACACCACAGAGCTTCCCACAAACAGCTCTGAGCCCAAGGCCAGTTTGACTATTGGTTAATGAAAATAAACATGCAAGTTTTTCTGCTTTGTCTCAGTAAACCCAACCCCATTTGAAACAGAATTATGTATTATGAAATGACTAGGCAGACCTCTTCAAGCAAGGCAAGGCTCTACAAGCAGTTAGAAAATGTTCAGATTTGTTTCTCTTCACAGAGAGGCAGGTTTGCATTTGTTGATAAAATCAATTAGAGAGTTTCCCTATAGTTCAGCTTCAGAATGGAAAATTACTTTCCCAATGCACTAGAGAATAGCAGTGATCCCAGACAAAAGATCTAGAGTTTAGATACCTATATCTGAGAAACCACGTTCAGATACACTAATGTAAAGAATGTCTTCTTGTAGTTTATATCTCTATATACAATTTTTAATTAACTTTACTGAAGTCCCCAGTTGGTACAAATGACAAATGTACTTGTCTTATTCTTATCACTGAAAGGTTGGAGGTTCACATCCACCCAGAGATGCCTTGTAAGAAAGGCCTGAAGATTTGCTTTTGAAAATTTGGCAACTGAAAAACCTATGAAGTACAGTTCTAATATAACGGACATGGAATCACCATGAGTTAAATCAACTCCACGGCTACTGGTTTGCTAGAGCTTGCAAGGGCCCTGAATCTCACCAATTGAATGGGCATTTTTGTAAGTAGGACACAGGCATGTGGGTGTGGTTTTAAAATCTCTGTGATGCAAAGACAGGGTTCTACATGCTCACTGTGGTAACTAGGGTTTCAAAAACTCATGAGTGGCCACATAAGGTACCACTATTAGTCTCTTCTCAATTGGAGATAAGAAGAGTGATATAAATCAAAATACATATAAATATTTATCCAATGTACTAATGGATAGTGTAAATATCAATCTCCAAGATCCTGAGACCAGAATAACTACCTGGTGACCAGCCACCACTACTGATTACTCTGCCAGGGATCCCATTAGTACAGTCTAGATGGAGCAGGAGAAACATGTGGATCAGAACTCAAAATTACAAGAAAATAAAGAGACCAGGCTTATAGGCTAGATAGAGACTGATGGAACCTCGACAACCATGGTTTCAGTCGCTCTTCAGGTCTGGAACTGAACTCTCCCCTATATTCGAATAATCCAAGATGAAAATGGCAGCATTTCCCCCAGGATAAACTTCAAAGAATTCGGTAAGGCAAAGGAATGGAAAGAGGAAACAAAGGGAAGAAGTGGGATAAATGATGATACATTGAAGGGTGGCAATGAATGAATTAAAATGAAATGTTTATGAATTGTTGAAAATAATACTGATTATCTGCTCTGTAAACCTTCATCCAATTCACAAAATACTAAAAAATCAAATGTATAAATCCCTGTGTTAGTTAAATGATATGTCAACTGGGTTGGTTCACGTTACTCTGCGTAAGGAGTTATGATGTAGTCTCCCACCACCCACCCCCATCCATCCATATGGTGAGATGTAATGTAATCACTTCCGACAAGAGATCCCGGATGAGTGGCTAATCAGGGAACAGGGAGTTTCCTGGGGGGCGTGGCCTGCGTGGACTCCATATGGCTGTTCTGGCAAAGCTCACCAGCTTTTGCTAGCTCTCAACTCTGCGCCCTCCCCTCATCATCTAAAATTCAGTTCTTGAGACTTAAGTCTTTCATCCTACTGTATCATTACCGAATTTTGGATTTGTTCACCCCTGCAGTCTGTAATCCAGCAGTTTCCTATCTGATCTGCACATTTTAGATTTGTCAGTCTCAATAGCCCATGAGTCATCAGCCTGCTTTCTGAACCGCCTATGGTGTGAGTGGCGATACTGGGAGGGTAGAGGGAGAGTGGGTAGGAAAGAGGGAACCGATTACAAGGGACTATATGTGACCTCCTCCCTGGGGGACGGACAACAGAAAAGTGGGTGAAGGGAGACGTCAGACAGGGCAAGATATGACAA
>NW_022103900.1:47858148-47875883 GCF_000313985.2 Echinops telfairi
CTCCCCCCATCATTCACTATGGTAAGATTTTTTGTTCTGATGATGCCTTATACCTGATCCCTTCGACACCTCGTGGTTGCATAGGCTGGTGTGCCCTGACAGGTTTTTGCTTTATATAGGTTCCAGCTTTCTCTGGTTGTACTGTATATCTATTTCTAATTTTTCCACTTCCACAGGTATTATAGTTAAGTGATATTGTTTGAAATTATTTTATTCCTTTTATATTTGCTCTTTCAATATTGCTTTGTAGTTTTAGTATGATTTTGTACTCACTTATCCTTATTTTCATTTTTTCTTTTTCATATCGTTGTCATTACTATTCTTTGTAACTCTGGCTTTCCTTTTACTCCTTTTGATTATTTTAAAATCTTTATTAACACTTACTCCTTCACATCTTTGAATTAAATGAAAAGTGTGATCTCCCCCACTCCAGAAACAATATGTGTAAATATTGTTCATGGCATCATTGTTTATATCATCAGCTATATTCCCTGTAGCTTATTAAAATATTTTAATCTCTAAATCCATAAATTCCTAACCGATGAGCAAAGACGTGAGAGAAAACTCCATGTATCATACTTTCCTGCTTTCCCTTTTTACACTGGATGTTTTTCATCTCATCCTACTTTAATGTCTGGGTTTATGCAAATAGATAAAGAGGCAGAGCAAATTCAGAAAAGAATTACAGCATAAGAAGAAAAGAGTACATCTTCTCTGATCATTTAAACTAAAAAATAAATAAGCTATGAAGAAAGTCTGCGATGAGTGGCCTTGCTCCATTTCCTCCAGGGGTCAGTTTTATAAGGCTGGTAATTAATTTTGTCCTGATGCTTCGTAGAGTGATAAATCTCTCATAGAAACTCTGGGTCACTCTGGTCTCACATGGAAGTCAGCTCCGAGAAACCATATGTGCAACTGATGGGAGCCAGAAGAGACCATTACATAAGGCCATCATTGCCAAGAACCAAGGATCTTTTTATGCTGTTTAACTTGCAGACTCCAGATATTTATTTTCATCCATTCCATACAGACTCGTTGCCAGGGGCCAGGCACAGAGAACAGCACTAAGAACTCCCAGTCAATCAGAAATAGACACTGTTATCAAGGAATATGCGCAGGGTTCATGGGCTAACAAAAGAGGACACCATGGCTTGATTGCCGGGGTTGCCAGGACTGAGGAGCTAGACTATCTTCAAGCACAGAGGAAGATGGCATACAACATGAAACAAACCTGACATTGAAAAGCCTGAGGAGAGCGGAGGGAAAAGTCAAAGCAAGCAGAAATGGCCGCTCTTCTGTTGTTGTTGCTGCTTTTGTTGTTAGGCACCATCGAGTGCGCATGAGGAAGCCAATGCCCAGCCCTGGGCCATCCTCACCACCATCGCGATAGGAGCCACTTGTTGCAGCCCGTGTCTGGCCATCTCATGGAGGGTCTTCCTCTTTTTCACCACCCCTCCTTTACCAAGCGCGATGCCCTTGACAAGGACGGTCTCTTCTGATGCCATGTCCACAGCACTTGAGACAAAGTCTTCCTGTCTTGCTTCTAAGGAGCAGTCTGGCTACACTTTTCCGAAGACAGATTTGTTTGTGTGCTCTTTTGGCAGTTCATTGTACTTTCAATATTCTTCACCGGCACAATTCAAATGCATCTGTTCTTCTTCAGCTTCCTTATTCAATGTTACTTCAATAGAAGTTAGCATAGGCATAAGCAAGATTTCCCTTTTTCAGTCCATTTTTCTTAATTCTGCTAGTTAATTTCTAAAAAGTTACTGAAGATGTTATACATACAGATGATTTAAAAACAGAATAAGAAATCAGTATCACGTAAGAGTATGTGGAGAAAATTAAGTATCCCTCCTACCCTAACCACCAGTGAAAACTGTGGGGAAGATGAGCCCCATGGAATAGCAACTGTAATGACCACAATCGTTAGAAACAAGGAGGCCAATTACTGGCGTCAGGAAGGATGGAGAATCATGAAGAGAGCCACCATCTGTGGTCAAAATGACACTGAGGAAGGGACCCGAGAAACCATGACCATGAGCCTGTCTCCACTCATTTTGGTCCTTCCTCATTGATCGAGCCCAGCTCACAGTCAGGCTGGCTGCAGGGATCGATTGACATGGCTTGAACAGATTAAATTGATGAAATCTGCGAGCAGGAGGGGAATGGGGAGATGGCCAGGGGTAAAAGTTACCTGGCACAGGTCCACTTCTAAATAAAGGTATGGGCCACTCCTATGCCCTCCGCTTTCTTAATCCCTGCCATCTGTGATGTCTGCCTTTAGGAGAAGACAAATCAACAAATTGAGCAGTAGTGAAATTCTCTCTCTTCCAGGCAATTAAGGTATGTGGAACAGATACAGACTTTAATTTAAATTATTTTTCCTTAATCATAGATTAAATCCCACATTATTTGTGAGGCAGGTGCCACACATTCCTGTCTCAGTTCTGTTCTGAGTGCATCCTGATGACAGCTGGCTTCTCCTAATGTTTAACTGTGGCTTTCAAAGCACTCATGTCACCCAGAGTACAGAGAGGGCCCTTTTTCCCCTCTCATTCTGACCTTAGACACATGCCATTGTTTTGCATTCGCTCCGTGGAAAACGTCTAGTGTTAAAATCCAAGCACCGGTGCTCATTAGCCTTTTTAAGAGCCTAGAGACAGGAGTTGGAACAATGCAACTTGGAGAAATAATTCTCAGTGAGTCAGTAGCAATTTGCCAAGCAGACAAAAGAAGGGGGGGTGGGGGAAGAACGGGGAAAGGAAGAGGAAATCCAGAGAAAGTTGGCTGAGTTAATGAACCAAAGTCTGAGTCCGTGACAGTAAAGGGAAAGTGGAAAGAAAAGAAAAAAAAGGTGACGAACACCCACCACAGAACTTGCTACAAAATGTGAAAGGAATTTAATTTGTAGTGAGCTGTTTGTGTGAGCTGGGAATCCACCTACATCTAAAACGAAAAGTCCAAGCAGCTACAGAGTGGGCCCAAGGCCATTTTTGCTAGCGAAAAGGGCAACGCATCACAGGAGACCAACTCAGGCTGCTGAGCATCCTGAGAGAGGCGTGGTGTGCAGCCTCACGCCGCAGTTGTTGCCCATCCTCACCATCCATGGCTGGAATTTAAAGGACATGACACAGCTCATGCAAGTCTCTGCTGAAATCCAGCCTACATCTTGATCCTCACCCAATAGATATGTATGTGCCTTAAGACATACATGTAAATACCTAGAACTCCAATCACAGGTTGCTAGGCTTGCACCAACACCGAAAGTTACATTTAAACAGGAACGGAAACAGGATTGTACTGTGTGGAAGATGAAAGAAGCAAGTCCACGCAGATCATCCGTGACCATCTGACATGACAGGATGGAGGAACATGTGGATCAGTTAGACATCCGCTCACGGTCCAAGCTAGAAGTAGCATTTTAATCAAAGGGAACTGCAAGCAAACTGGAAAGTTGTCTGCTTCATTATCAGAGTTTTCCCTGTTCTTAAAAAGACTTATCATCCAATGTAGCCCCACTCTGGGTAAAGAAGGAAAATAGGAAAGTAAATTGGATGCCTCATTATTAAGAGTCTAGCTAACAATGATTTTAAAATAGCCCTCATCCCAAGAGCAGAGTGGCAGCTTCTCGGTGTGTGGCCTCCGGTCACTCGCACCCTATAGTGACACCATGTGACACAGTCCAACTGCCCTCCTGCGTTCCCTTGGCTGTGACCATTATGGGAGCAGATTAGATACAAAGCAAACAGGCAATCAAAGAAACTTGTGCCAGTTAGTTGATGTTGACTCATAGAGTCCCATAGATAAGGAGCAGATAGCCACCCCCACCCACCCCCATGCCACCCAACAGGGAGCCCTGGTAGTGAAGTGGTTATGAATTGGGCTGCCATCTGCATGGTGGGCAGTTCAAAGCCACCAGCAGCTCCCCAGGAAAAAGCCTGGGCCTTCTACTCCTGTAAACCATCTCTGAAACTCACTGGTGGGCACTATGAGTCAGCCATGACTCAGTGGCAGTTTTTTGATGTTTTCCAACTGAGTTGCTGGTGGGCTCAGCCTAGCACTTTCTGTTAGCAGCTGAGTCCCTAAAGATGGTGCAACGAGGACTCATTCCATCTCTGTGACTCATAGCCCGCTTTTCGCAATTAGGTTACATCCTTCGCTCTCTCCTCCCAGGGGCAGGGAAGACTGCATGATGCCACGAGTCCTGTAGCAGAATAGAACTCAAACGAGGATGAGATCATTGTCTCCCCAGTCGTCCCTCTTTTTGGACAGTGGGTTGAATGGGATCAAAATCTCACACACAAACATCTTACCAGTCCTACAGAAAGGCACTCGAGTCCCTGTTTTAATTGCCTGTCTTTCATATTCTTCAAGTCTTATGTTTTGAAATATGCACGTTTTAACTCAGATTAGCAGAAATTTATCATTTTTTTCTAAAACTGTCTCTATCTTATTCTGAAGTAACCATTAGTAAATTGTATTCTGTTACTTTGGTTATGTAGGAATTGCATTTCCATATAGGTTCCTCCCGAGGTAATCATGGGTTGTGGTTTGTCACAAGGAAGTATTTCTGAGATTTAGAAGGTGGAGATAAAGAAGCAGCCAATCACATACTGAGAACGCTAGGTGCTGTGACAATGACTTAGATGACTGCTTGTATCTCAACTGATAAGGAATCCTGGTTGTGTGGTGCTTATATGTTGGGCTGCAAACGCCAGCCACTCAGAGACAAAGATGGGGCTTTCTACCCTTGTAAAGAGTTACAGTCCCAAAGTCCATCTGTAGGCAACTCAACTGGACACCCCCTTACAGAAGGGTCCGAGGGAGGAGAAGAGCCAGTCAGGCTGCAGGGTAGCAATGATGAAACAAAACTTTCCTCTAGTTCCTAAATGCTTCCTACCCTGCCCCCCCTCACTATCATGATCCCAATTCTCTTACAAATCTGGCTAGACCAGGGGATTTACACTGGTACAGCTAGGAACTGGAAACAGGGAATCCAGGACAGATGATCCCTTCAGGACCAGTGTGAGAGTGGTAAGACCAGGAGAGTAGAGGAAAGGTGGGGTAGAAAGGGGGAACTGATTACAAGGATCTACATATAACCTCCTCCCTGGGGGATGGACAACAGAAAAGTGGGTGAAGGGGGGCGTCAGACAGTGTAAGAGATGACAAAATAATAATAATCTATAAATTATCAAGGGTTCATGAGAGAGGGGTAGAGAGGAGGGAGGGGGGAAATGAGGAGCTGATACCAAGGGCCCAAGTAGAAAGCAAATATTTTGAGAATGATGAGGGCAACAAATGTACAAATATTCTTGACACAAAGGATATATGTATGGATTGTGATAAGAGTTACATGAGCTCCCAAGAAAATGATTAAAAAAAAAAAGAGTTATGGTCTTGGAAACTCAGAGGGGCAGTTCTCCCCCATCCTACAGGCTTACTATGAGTCAGCATCAACTCGAGAACAATTGGGTTTCTTTTTGTTTTGTCTTTATCTCACCATATAGTTGAAGAACATTAGCCTGGCATCAAACCCTCCAGCTCCAGGTAGATAGCCTCCCTTGCTTTCTTCAAGACCTGGACTGGGTGTGTGTACATTTGCCTGGGAAAGGTGCTAGTTTCTCCCAAGGTATACCCACATCATGAACATCGGAGATGCAGGGAGTCACATAGGAGTTCCACATTGTCCACATGATTTCTGGTTTGTCTTTGTGGATGTGACTTTGCCCTTGCTCTTCTCAGCTTCATGTTCTGGTCTACTCTGCTGCTGGCTCAATGGATCCATGAGACATTCAGGTCCAACGTTTAGCAAAAAGATAACATAGATTGCCCCCAAAATTGCAGTCTAATGGAACTGACAAGATCGAAATAAGAATGGTGTGTTCTACCAATATGGCATTGTAAGAAACTTACCTTCCTGAAATGCTTCCTTAAGACAAAATGGATGCATAAGCAAATGTGGTGAAGAAAGCTGATGATGACCGGCTATTAAAAGAAACAGTGTCTGGAGCCTTAAAAGCTTGTAGTCAGACAGCGGCCATCTAGCGAAAAATCCACAAAGCCTACATGGAAGAAACAGACCAGCCTGTGTGATCGTAAGGTATTGACAAGAAAATGTATCAGAAGTTCAAAACCAAGCAACTAAATAGATATGAAGGTGTGGGGATGTAGTGGAGACCCAAAACCCACCAGAAAGCCTGCTCCACTTTACTGAGTGTGTCTCTATGATTCTCAAGGTCATGTCATCATCCAAAATACAGCTGTTTTGCAGTGCAAACACCTGGTTCTGCCTTATCTCTCCCCTTCTCATTAAGCTGTAATACTACTACTTTTATGTAGAAGTCAACTAGATGGCAAAAGCAGCAAGCCCCGCCTGCATGTCACATCTGCCTGATGTCCCTGAGGTGTCTTCAAAGAGGCTATGCTGACAGGCCATCATGAGCACCCATTTGGAACCAGAGAAGCCACTGCACGCAGCAGCAGGCACCACTCCATGGACAGCAGCAAGCCAGACTCTGTAGAGTCCCTTCCCAGGCAGCCTTCTGAGAGGAAGGGGCTGCTTTCAGTGTCTCCCAAATATCACACAGGAGGCTGGCAGATCTTTAGCCTGGTGTCCATTCCCTAGGTCAGAGGGGAAGGCTCACTCCCTGAGCCCCACCCCTGAGGGCTAGACTTCTTCTAAGCAATGATGCCTTGCTGGGAATCGGTCTACAGAGCTCCTCCATGACCAGAAGGCTCTTCTCTTGGTGGGTATTTTGAGAGTTTCAACCCCTAAGCCCACACAGACAAACCTCTCCATCCAAAATCATTTGCAGGAACTCCTCTGAAATCATTTGCCAAAATGCAAAGGCAAAACCCAGGGGTCCAAGACCATTTCCATGAATCATATTTCCCTTTTCTGTAGGGACTTCTAAAGGCCATGTTTCTGAGATTACTATAGTGATATATTACAGTTGTACGGCTTCCAATCTGGCCTTGGCATTCTCGGATGAAACTTTGCATGTATTTTGTATGGCACAGATTCCATATTATAGTGATATTCTATGCAAAAAAGGGAGTAATAAACAAAATTGTACATTTTAATGTCTATGGATGTTGAGTGACATTTACATTTTGAAATAAGATTTATGATTGATTATTTAAAATATAGCTGGAACTTTAGCCAGCATATCTGTCTTATAGGCAGAAAGCCAGAAGAAAGAAAAGGGGTTAGGGTAGGGGGAAGTCTTTGTCAGACGCTCCATGCAATGATTGCCCTATAATCTTATCACACAGGTGGAAGAATCTGGAAAACACGCTTTGTTTTATCTGAACCCATCATCTCAGGTCTTTTTAGCATAAGAGAATAAGAAAAGACATACTAGTTGATCCAAGTGGTGGTGTCATCGCAGCATCTACCAAATTGTCATCCAGTTTCTGCTTGACTATCTCCCATGACAGAGAATCTGTCATCACCAAAAGCAAACCAAGCCCTTGGTGGTTGGTTCCTACGTGTAGCTCCAGGAATTAGTGGAATACCAATTGAAATGTTTCAATAAGCTGATGGATCAAACAAGTTGAATGGGACCAAAATCTCACACACGAACATTTTACCAGTCTTACAGAAGAACAGTCAAGTCCCAATTTTCGTCACCTGTCATTCATATTCTATAAGTCTTATGTTTTGAAATATGCACTCAGTCACCTGTCTAGACATTTGGAGGACTAGTACCTGGCCAATTGACAGGTACAATCCATATTTGTGCCCATTCCAGAAAAAGGTCACACAAAAGAATGTGGAAAATTGTTGATCAATATTATTGATATCACACGCAAATAAAAATTTGCTGAAGATCATGCAAAGACAAGTGTAACAGTGCAAAGACAGTTTATAGCAGCTAGAGCAGCAGTTACAGCCGTCCAAGGAGCTGCCAGAAATCCATTCAGAAAGAATGTTGTATAAAGGGTGTTGTTGCTGATGTATGATGGATCAGAGAATACCATAAAATGTTTTCTTGTGTTTTCTTGACTACACAAAGGCATTCAATAGTGTAGAGTATAGGAAACCGTGGACAACATTCACAATAATGGGAGTCACAGAGCACTTACTTGTACTCCTGTGCAACCTGTACATACACCAAGAGGCATTTGTGTGAACAGAACACGGGGATGCTGAGTGGTTTAAAATCAGGAAAGTTGTGTATCAGGGTTATATCCGTTCACCATACTTAAAAAAACCTTTTGCTGAGCAAATGATATAAAAAAACTTGGGATATGAAGAAGAATGAAACTTTAGGATTGGAGGATAGTTTGTTAATAGCTTACAATATACATGACATGATATTGCTTGCTGGAAGTGATGAATATCAAAGATCACAGCTTTCATTATGAATTAAAACTCAATGTAAAAAAACTAAGATTCTCCAAATGGACCAATAGATAACATCATAATAAATGGAAACATGACTGAAGTTTTAGGGATTTCATTTTGCTTGGATCCATGATCAATGCTTGTGGAAGCAATAGTCAAGAAATCACATGACATCATATTGCACTGGGAAAGTCTGCTGCAGAGGACGTCTTTAAATTTTCAAAGATCAAGGACATACCTTTGTGGACACCTGATTCACCTCACGGTACTTTATTCTCTCAGAGTCATGTGAAAGTTGAACAATGAATAAGGACAACCATAAAAATCAATTTTATTTGAATTATGATGTTGACAAAGAATATTGAAAATCCAATGCACTAGCAGAAGAACAAATATATCTGTCTTAGAAGTACAGCCAGGATGCTCATGGGACGTGGGGTTGATAAGACTTCATCTCACATACTTTGGCCATCTTATCAGGAGGAATTAGTACCTGGAAAAGGCCATCCTGCCTGGTGAGGTGGAAGGTCTGTGGGAAAGGGGAGGCCCTAATAGGAGATGTGCTGCCACAGCGGTTACAAAGTTGGGCTCTTGCATAGCAACATTTAGGAGAATGGCACAGGATGGGAAGTGTTATGTTTTGACCTGGGGTGACTATGAGTCAGAATCAACTCCATGGCACCTAATAGCAGCTGAAATCTGCCTTCATGAAGCTTCACCCATGCCACTAGTTCTGTCCGATGACACTGATTTTAGTCCTTCAGAGACTTAAAGACAAATTTCACCTTTTCACAAGACTCCCTTTTCTTGTTTTGGCTATTTGGTTTTGTCTTATTTGTTCTTGCCGGCTTTATCTGAAATCGGCTGGATGACTCCTAGGCTGTCCTCCAGTCCTTTGCACATCCTGCTGTTGAGCATGATGCTCCACAGGTTATGCCAGAACCAAGAAAGCGACTCAGTCACTTCTGAAAATGAGTTAGCATCTTGAATTGTATTCAAATAGTGTTATGGAGACAATGACATAAATACGGGAAAGCAGCAACAAATTGGGAGTCCTGTGGGCAGGGTTCATGGGGCTGTACCATCGCATTTTCACAAAAGTTGAACCACAAAACCATTGAATCTACTAATTGCAGAGCTAGACACAGATACGCAGGTGTACACAAATGAACACTCCCAGTGAGAGCACATTGAAGAAAACATAATTCCATACTTTAGCATGAGAATGTCAATACCGAGACCAGAAAAATATCCTGAGTCATATGACTCTACTGCCTCCTATTCTAGCCTGGTCTTGGAACAGGTCTTCATTTTGTCATATGCTGCCTAAAATTTTAGCTGCATGCTAAGTTCCACTCAACATGAGTGACGTTTTGGAAGGAAAGGGTCCCTAAGTGCAGATGAAAGAGACCCACACGCAGCTCAGCTAACATTGCTGGAAGGTTGGTTTTGTGGAGGATTGACATGCTGACAATAGATCATCAGTTGGAGGCCAGGCGTATTGAAGCTCCCAATCTTTAGGTCCCACTGAGCAGGGGCAAAGCTGAACACCAGCTACTGCCATGAGCCAATTCTGACTCATGCTGACCTAATCAGGCATAGGAGAACTGTCCCGAGGGGTTTTCAAGGCTGGAAGTGGACTGCCGCATCTTTCTCCCCTGAACCAATTGGTAGGATTGAACCCCTGACCATTTAGTTAATGTCTAAGTGTTTTAACCTCTGTACCACTTAGGACCCTGAAAAAAACAGAGTAGCGTCATATTCTCTGACTGCTGTTGGTCTCGATTCTTCCAGAGAACCTAGCAAATTCCATGAATTCACATCACCAGAGAGAACGTAATCTCATGTGTTCTCATCCTCAGGCTTCTTGAGGCAGGGTAACCTTGCCAGATCTCGTCATAGGGAAAGTGGAGTGCTCATCAAACCATTCATAGACACTGACGGGGTTTTGTCTGTCAAGAAAAGAGCTACAAATCCATGCATTCAGGACCCACAGTCAGCATGCCCTCAGATTATCTGAGATATCTGAAGTCGCTGTAAATCAGAATTAACTAGAAGGTAGTGAGTAGTAGAGTGTGTAGGGAGTGTACCCCCTGGGTGGGACAAACTCCTCACTAAAACTTTGGAGGTTCAAGCTTATCTACAAGTGCCTTGAAAAAAGATCTGATGATCTATTTCCAAAATTCAGTCATTAAAAACCCTATCCCATGAGTCAGAGTCAACTCAACAAGAACTGCGGTCATCGTCTTCCTCTTTGTCATTATTGTTACCACTGCCATTATAAGTAAGAGATTAGAATAATCAGAAAAAGTGACACAGGCTTAATGTTTGGGGTTGGTTACAATCAGCCTAGGAATTAATAGTTTGAAGCCAAGCCTTGACTTTGTGCTAAGATTAGAGTGCACTTGGACTCATGGTATGTGTTGCTTTACTAATTTAGGAAGCAAAAAGCTGCTTCCAGTGCCATGAACCTTTGCCATGCACAAAAGACTGTGACCTAGAGGCTGCCAATAGACATGATGCTCATTCCATCTACCGACTTCCCAGTACATAACCTGCTGCAAAAGGGAAATGAGTAAATGATAAGTTAACCTGAAAAACAAAGGTCTTATTTCTGACTGAAATTCTTTATGCTATATCATAAGTTAAAATTCTTTAAATACCATAATCTAGGAAGGGGATGAAATTGTTCACTACAGATTAGTATATAAGCACAAGGAAGTCCATGATTACTGGGCAAGCCACCCTTGACTACACATGTTAACTGTAGACCAATGTTATGGAAAGTCAGAGTTGAGGGAAAGTATTCGTAGTTACAGTGTGGGAGTGAAGGGGCCCCTTCCCCCCTTCTCCGTTTTGCACACACAGCCCTGATCAGCATACGGTAAGTAAAGAAGTAAGATTAAACTCATTATGACCCACATCATAAAAGTACTTTATTTTATAAATGTCTGTAATAAAAGGATAACTAATGGTGCTTTAATATTCTCTTTGTTGTTAGATTATTTCTAAAGAGAAACTCAAATCTTTCAAAGGATTCATTAATGTAAGATAAAGGAATTTTCAAGGAACTTAAGATGAAAAACCTCATGTAGACTGTAATGATTATGTAAGCATCAAATATACTTCTAGTTTCACAGTTAAATCACTTTTTATTAAACAAATACAAATTCTCTGTAATGTCAGGTATAAGGAAATATTAGGTAATGGTATTGTGGTAGTTACATAATCGATTGGCAATTTGAGACTTGTGAGTGAAGCGGTGACCGTCAATCAGATCACAGCTTGATGACTTCATTTGGATGCATTAAGGAGATAAATAGCTCATTGGAAGCGAGACCCATGCTCACTCCCTGGGAGACATTGTAGTTGACAAGTCACATGGAAACATGCTGATGGTAGCCAGAGCCCTTGAGCTGGAGAAGCTACATGAAGACCCCTGCCAGTGCTGAGATGCTTCTACTGCCACTGGATCCAAAATACTTCCCACCCACTGGCCTGTGATCTTCCTGAATTCGGCTTCATTGCATATGTTTCGTGAGTCTGAAAAGGACTTTATAGATTAGTATTGGGCTTATGGGCTAATATCAGACTTATGGACTTGATCTGGACAGGGATGGGATGTTTTCTTAATGCATAATTACTCTTTATATAAAGCTCTTCTTATAAACATAAGTGTCTATGAATTTGTCTCTCTAGTATACCCAGACTAACACGGTTATACATTTGTGTGATGGTCAAAGTTGTATATATCAACTTTCCTGGGCCATGATTCTCAGTAATTTGAAAGTTATATAATGAAGGAGTCATTCTCCTTGATGATAACTGAAAGATTATAGTCAGCTCTTTTGATGAGATCTGATATGACCAGCAAGCCATTCAGGTGAAAAGGAGTTTCTTCATTGGCATGGCCTGCATTCAATATTGACATACTGGATAAACTCTATGGATTTGTTAACCTGTGAGCCAACAGCCTGCCATTTTGCAGGCCCATCTTGGATTTGTCAGCTCCTTCAGCAACATGAGTCAGGAGACCGTCCAGCTGAACTCTGCCCCATGGACTTGATCTTGCCAACCTCTACAACTGTGTGCGTTTTTTCCTTGAGATAAATCTCTTGGTGTAGGAAAGGGGATGCAAAACATCTGTAGAAAAAATCCATTAGCTTTTCATTCCATTAGCCTATGAAGGTTTTTGAATTACCCTTATAAACCTGTACGTTTCATTAGTTTTGCTTCTCTAGAGAAACCAGCCCTAGCTATTCCCAGCCTAAGATAATGCATTTCCAGCCTAATTTCACTTCTTCAGAGAAGTGAAATTACTTAGTATGGCTTTCTATCCAGGCTCTGTAATTCCCACCAATAATTGGGTGGGAGTACGTAAATAAGGTATAGAGGACTCTAAGGAAGGGAGTAGTCAGTTTCATCATTCATCTGCATTTAAGAGAGCCATTTCAAAAGCAGGAACAGGAAATCTCAAAACTGTCAAGACAGCAGAGACACTAATGGAATGGCAGAGGCAGCAGAGGTACCAGAGACTACAGCACTGGGACTATTAGACGGAGCAGAGGAGCCATGCAGAGACTGTGAAGCAGAATGTCAGCCTTCCTGGCCCATAAAACAGTAAAGCTGAATGGTAAAGTATTTGGGTAGATAACTGGCTTGCAGAATGGGGTGTCCTTTGGGCATCTATCAGTGGTTAAGGAGTTTTGAAACACTTACTCAAGCAGGACAGAGGCCAACAGACCAATAACCGAAAGTTCAAGCAATAGAGAGAGCCATACCTGAAAAGGGGTACTGTGGACAAAAGAACTTTTCTCTTAACATTTTGTAACCTGTTATCTTCCCTAAGAAACCCCATAATCGTGAATAATGTCTGTGAGTTCAGTGCCACCATTGCAATAAATTATGAAACCTAGTAGAGAAGTAGTGCGCCATGGGAGGGATGGTTGGTGTTAGAGTATGGTAGAGGAAGTTGGGTAGCCCATATGTCTGATAGCAATCTATAAAGTCCTTTCAGACTCACAAAACACATACAATAACACCAAATGTAGAAGATCAGAGTCCAGTGGGTAGAAAGACTTTGGATCCAGTGTCCTTGGAAACATCTCAGTGCTGGCAGGGGTCTCTGCATCAGGGTGGTTCCATGTGTCTTGTCAGATGCTATGTCTCCCAGGGAGTGTCAAGTGTCTCCTGCCTCCAAGGAGGAATTCCCAGAATTTCAGGAGAAGGCCATGCCCACACAGAGGTCTCATTGGCTATCTCCAGATTGACAGGCTAGACTCCACCCCTACACATTTAATCCTCAAATTGACACCAGATTAGGTGACTACCACAGCTACACTGTACCCTAACTGGCTCATCTCTTCCTTGTGATATCCAACTGTCTACGGATGGGCATTGGATCTCCACTCCATGCCCTTGCCCCGTTCACATTGAGTATGATTGTTTCTGGGTCTTAGATGCCTGATACCTGATCCCACAGACACCTCATGATCACGCAGGCTGGTGTGCTTCTTCCATGTGGGCTTTGTTGCCTTTCAGCTAGATTGTCGCTTGTTTATCTTCAAGCCTTTTTGCTGAAAGATTTCATTATAGCTGCTCCAGTTCAGCTTGTTTATCACTAGAGAGAATACAACTCAGTTCAACTAGACCAGAGGACCAGAACTGTTACTAATTTGTGTACTAGGTTGATATTATCTCTAGTGACTAGTTGGCTGGAAATTCTCTTGTGAGGCAACTAGTAGGCAAGATTTGAAAGGTAATTTGCTAGCCTAGCATCTTAGCTTTCTAGCACTGAGAGCATAGAAAATATACCAGTGGGTAGTTATAGCAGAGCATCATTTTCTCATGGTTTAGGAAGGCTAGCAGTGCAAACGCAGGGCACTAGTTATGGGCAAAGTTTCTCTCTTTGACACCTTTCTTTGGGAAAATCTCAGCTTCAGTAATCAACCGTTCCTTGGAGACATTCGTGGAGCATCTACCCACCCCCAGCCCCTGCCCTCTCTTTGTGCATCCTTTTCTCCCCTCTCTGCCACTCCTATGACATAGAACTGATTGGGTCCAAGATACACACTATACTGAGAGAACCGCACTACCATGACAGAAAAATCTTATCCTAGACAGGTTTACATCTACAAGTCTAGAGTAATAATTCCAACATATTAATGGGGCTTCAAAAAGCTGGAGGAAAACTTCCATTATCCTTTTTTTTATGAATTGGGTGGAAATTTACAGAGCAAATTATCCATTTTATATTCACCAATTCAGATATATTTAGCTTCATCTTATGTATTGCAATATTATCAACTCACCATCATTCATCCTGCAGCCTTCCTGTATCACCTGCTCCCCTTCTTTTTTCTCTCCTAACGCTTCTGGAATTTGTCCTTAGGCAAATTCTGTCCATTGATTTCAAATGGTTGATCATCCTAAGGTGTTTGTACCACACTAGTGTCATTGTTCTCCATATAGACCTATCTATTATTTGGCTGAAAACTGAGTGAGTCCCAGACCTGACAGGTGACTAAGGACCATTATCTTGGTGGTCCTACCAGTCTCTGACCAACCAATCATCTTGACCTCTTTTATAATTTTTAGTTTTGCTTTGTATTTTCTCCCACTCTGTCCAAGACCCTCTAATGTGATCTGATCAGAGTATATAGTAGTGGTACCTGGGCAACATCTAGCTCTTCTGGTGTCAAGGCCATGGAAACTGATGTTCAGGTGATCCATTAGACTAATTATTTCTGTGAGTCTTTGATTTTCATTATTATTCTTGCCTCCGGTCAAGGAGAGGCCAACTATTTTACCATAGAAGGCACTCATGAGCTTTTAAGACCCAAGTCACTACTTATCAAAGTAGGACGTAGATCATTGGCTTTGTGAACCATGTTATGTCAGTTGACCTTGGTGTCCCCTGAGACTATAGGCCTGAACTCCAACCTCAGTGAATTATCTCCTCAAGGTGTTTGTGTCTAAGAGGTTTCCATAACTTTGCCTCCAGTCTGCTGTATATATATAGTTATAACCTATATATAGTTATATTTGCTGCAAAAATAAATATTCTTGTACAAACATATGTTGTAAAATTGTGTTAGTCTGGGTAGACTAGAGAAAAAAATTCATAGACACTCATATGTTTATAAGAAATAGCTTTATATACAAGAGCAATTGAATATTAAGAAAACATCCCAGCCTAGTCCAGATCAAATCTATAAGTCTGATAGTAGCTGATATGTCTGATAACAATCTATAAATTCCTCTTCATACTCACAAAACACATGGAATGATTCCAAATGCAGGAAAATCACAGATGGCAGTAGAGGCATCATCTCAGTGCTGGCAGCAGTCTCCATGTGACTCCCTCAGCTCCAGGGCTCTAGGGTAGCTCCATGTGTCTTCTCAACCGAAATATCTCCCAGGGAGTTAGTGTGTGTCTAGCCTCCAGTGAGCTATTTACCTATTGAGCACCTCCAAATGAGGTCATAAGGCTGTGACCTGATTGACAGACTAAACTCCACCTCTTCAGTTATGTCTCAAATTGACAATGGATTATGTAACTACCACAGAACACTCCTTCTCAATTTGACACTTACAACTCGTTAGCCATATTTAATTTTTAAACAAACAATAATAAAATCAAATCTTTACCTAACAGGATAAAACTAAAATATATACAATTCCATATATGTCACCCTCATTTAAACATAACATTCTATAAGTGAACAAAACAAAAATATTCTATACTTATATAAACACCTACACCTTAATCCTCTGAATATATTCCAGCACCTATGAAAGTTTGGAAGCCAACCACTTCATGCCTTTATCCTTCCCATTTGGGCCATCAAATTTCTGTACTGCTCACTTACATCAACCCAGTGCTCTGAGGAGACAATCATATTCATTGATGTGAAGAATCGTCATTCCAGTTGAAACCTTGTGAAATCTACATCTATAAGCAAAGTCAAATCGGGACAGGCCACCCATGAAGATTGCAGCAATATGCACCAGTTCAGAGACTGCAAAAGCTTCTTTTCATCTGCTCAGGTTCTAGTCAACTCAATGTGGGCTGCCTCACTTAGCCTCACCAGGGGGCCCATTGATCACCTTGCCTTTAGACCATGGCCCATCACAAATTCTCCACAACCCTAGCCCCCTTCTGTTAGGTCATGAACTTCAGATCAGTCAACCTGCTGTCTTCTTCTCTCCAGTTCCTGTAAACCAGGTCCTCGGGTGTCAGTGGCCAGACTCAACCCGTCTCTCTATTGCTGCTTTTCTCCCAGTTCTACTCAACAAGAGGATCCAGGTGGTCCACTTGGATTTCAGCAAGCATTTCAGCCTGCCCACAGGCACTATTTAATGTTCAGTCCTGGAGCAGAGAGTTTCTTCATGGTTCCAACTTCTGGAAAAAAAATACTAGGTCAAGATCAAAAAAGCTGAAGAGTTCCTTTTTTTTTTTTTTTTAATCTGTCAATAGCACCCTAAACAAGTCTCTTGGAATAGAAACATCCTGAGTACTACAAGGCACTGGGCAGGGCTTATCTTTTCAGAGCCTTCTTTGAAGGCATGTCCTAAACCCATTGAAAGATCAAATTTTAATGGCTCAAGACAAGTGGGCTTACAAGCTCTCCATTTTCATACTTCTCAATGATCATTTCTATCGATCCTTATATCAGCAATAATAAGCAGAAGAAATCAGTATAAATAAAGGAGAATCAGCTACTAAACTCAATTCTTAAAACAGTCCAGTTCAATCCTTATTTAGCTTATCTTAATCCTTATCTAAATTATTCTCTTGATACAAAATATGGGATTAGGCTTCTGACAGCATCAAGCCAGAGCCAGGCTTTCTGTCAGCCATTTTTCTCTTCTGTCAGCCATTTTCCCTAAGAAGCTCTGAGAAATTCAAAGGGCGATTTTGTCCCACAAGCTCAAAATATACATCAATCACATTCATTTTCACCATTTCAAAGAGTAATAACCAAAAACAACAACCAAACAAAATAATCAAAACTTTAACTTCCTGTATTATTTCCAGAAAACAACCCAGTGAACTTCATGGATAAATCTGATCCCTGGCTAGCAAAAGAAGAAGCACTACCATGAGGCAGAAGTCAAACAAATATCTAATCTCCATCTTGATGATTTGTTTTGCTAGTACCCCATCCCAAGGTACCGTAATGTGTTAGTCTGGGTTGACTAGAGAAACAAATCTAGAGACATTAATATGTATATAAGAAAGAGCTTTATCAAATGTGGTGAAGAAAGCCCAGATAACAAGAGATATAGCATCTGGGGTCTTAAAGGCTTGAAGGTAAACAAGCAGCCATCTAGCTCATAAGTAACAAAGCCCACCTGGAAGAAGCACACCAGCCTG
>NW_022103900.1:47876485-47892531 GCF_000313985.2 Echinops telfairi
AGGACCTGTGGTGTGAGTGTCGATACTGGGAGGGTGGAGGGAGGGTGGGTTGGAAAGGGGGAACCAATTACAAGGATCTACATGTGACCTCCTCCTTGGGGGATGGACAACAGAAAAGTGAGTGATGGGAGACGTCGGACAGGGCAAGATATGACAAAATAATAATTTATAAACTATCAAGGATTCAAGAGGGAGGGTAGAGCTGGGAGGAAGGGGAAAAATGAGGAGCTGATTCCAGGGGTTTAAGTAGAGAGCAAATGTTTTGCGAACGATGAGGGTAATGAATATACAAATGTACTTTACACAATTGATGTATGTATGGACTGTGATAAGAGTTGTATGAGCCCCTAATAAAACTATTTTTAAAAAAAGAAAGAACTTTATATACAAGAGCAATTGGATATTGAAAAAACATCTCAGCCCAGTCTAGATCAAGTCCATAAATCCGATATTAGTCCATATGTCCGATGCCAATCTGTAAATTCCTCTTCACACTCACAAAACATATGCAATGATGCTGAATGCAGGAAGATCACAGGCCAGTGTGTGGAAAGTCTTGTGGATCCAGTGGCAGTAGAGGCATCTCAGCACTGGCAGGGGTCTCTATGGGGCTCCTTCAGTTCAAGGGCTCTAGCGTAGCTTTATGTTTCTTCTCAACTGAAATGTCTTTCAGAGAGTCATTGTGTGTTCACCTGCAGCAAGCTAATTATCTCCTTAGTGCCTCCAAATGAGGTCATCAAGCTGATTGACAGGCTAAAGTCCACCCCTTCACTCTTAAATCTCAAATTTATAACAGATTATGTAACTACCAAAGAAATCTGTGTGTGTGTGTGTGTGTGTGTATGAATTGGAACTGTACATCCACTCTCCCTCATACATTTGTTCAGCCTGCATGCCTATCTACCTCTGTCTGTGCAATTACTCACAGGTTATCATTATCGTAGGACTGTGTATATACTTGGGAGCCCTGATGGCATAGAGGTTATACTTTGGGCTATGATCCATATGATCAGCAGTTCAAAACCACCCTAAGTTCTTGGGAGTATGACTGGACTTTCTACTACTATAAACAATTTAAAATCCCAGAAACCTACAGGTGGTCACTGAGTCAGCATTGACTCGATGGCAATGAGTTTGCTTTGGGGTTTTGGTGTATGGAACAGTATTTACCTCTGCTGTCCTTATCTCTTGTACTCCTCCCAGTCTCTTCTCTTTGCCTCATTATTTTTTGTCTACTTCCTCTTTCACCCAAAATAACATACACCAACCCTCTAGTCTGGGACTTGCCCTCTCATGCCCTCCCACTCTTGGGGACCATTAAAGTTTCTGTTTTTAAGTGTGAAAACATTTTCTCGACTTTTTACCGTAATTGTTTCAGAATATTTGTTGTTGATGATGTTTTGTGAAACTGTCAATAGTTAAATTACTTTTGGGGTTAGGATTGGGATTTTTAAAAGCTCCTCATACTTGGGGGGACAGAATTCAATCCAACGCATCTAGGACAGCGGTTCTCAACCTGTGGACCGTGACCCCTTTGGGGGTCAAATGACCCTTTCACAGGGGTCAGCTAAGACCATCGGAGAATACATATTTCCGATGGTCTTAGGAACTGAGACACCACTCCTCTATCCATCTACAGGTGGATCCACCCACATGCAGATATGCCCACAGACGAGAATCCTGCGTGAAGACTGTTACCCATTTGACATCATGCGTCAAGACAAAATTTCATTTATTTGTAATTAGAAATGAATATTTCACAATATATAATTACATATTGTTTTTGTGACTCATCACTATGCTTTAATTATGTTCAATTTGTAACAGTGAAAACGCTTCCTGCATATCAGATATTTACATTATGATTAATAACAGCAGAAAAATTACAGATATGAAGTAGCAACAAAAATAATTTTATGGTTGGGGGTCACCACAACATGATTAGGAAGGTTAAGAACCACTGATCTAGGACACAACAGTCATGTTTTCTTAAAGATAGCAAATGTGAAAAATTACCATTTGGGCAACATTACACCTTTAATTGTAATTTTGCCTGGCTACTGGTTTGACTTGTGGGCCATCATAAGGGCTCTTGATGGTGCTTTCAAATATGCCGTTATTTTAATACTTTTTTTACTAGGTCTACATTTTTTTAACAAACCAATTTCCAAATTCATTCATTCAAACTACTATGTTTCAGGTTTTAACTAGAAATATGACTCATCAAATATGCCGTTATTTTAATACTTTTTTTACTAGGTCTACATTTTTTTAACAAACCAATTTCCAAATTCATTCATTCAAACTACTATGTTTCAGGTTTTAACTAGAAATATGACTCATGCATTATTTTGGAGTTTCTGAGTGTGCGAGCAGCTTACATGCTTGGCTGCTAGCTGGAAGATCGGCGGTTGCATCTACTCTGATGTGGCTCAGAAGAAAGTCCTGGCGGTCTACTTGCAAGCATCAAGCCACTTTCAAGCCCTATAAAGTACAGTTCTGCTCTGACCCCACTGAGGCTCCTTGAATTGAAATTGACTAAGGACAATTGCTACAACATTCTTCAGTTGTAACCTTTGTTGAAACTTTTAAAATGTCCTTTTCTAATTTATTGCATTGATTATAAATAAATGTTGCTCAAGGTTAAAATAATTTTATGCTGACATAAATCGGATACTGTGTTTGCTTAATATAGAACCTAATATTATACAGTATAACAGCTTGCATTTATTTCTATTTAGAACAGCACTAAGTGACTACTAATATCATATGATTTATATTTTCATGCATATAGTTGAAACCCTATAATTTTATATACTTAAGGTTTAAATATGGGTTGCAAACTACAAATGTCCTCTGTTCAAAATAATATTATATTAATAAAATAAACATTTTGTCTCATTCTTAGTTTAAAGATGCATGCTAGTTTTTAATCCAATCTCTTGCTCACAGAATCAATATTATTTCATTTTTATGTAATAATCAGTTCCTTTAACAAATCCCATCATTGTTTTTGAGCACTGTGCTCTATTCTAAGAAACAGATATTTAAACTTTGGTTATCATTTAACCTGGTTTGCTTACTTCCTTTTCCTTCTATGTGTGGGTCCCCTATAAAAAATATAGAACTCAATGCTCCATTGTTCTTAGTAATCTCATCCTCCAACATTCAAGTTGAAGAATGAAGTTCAATACTTGAAGATTACTAAATAAATTTAACCTACCTTTTGTATACCAGTGGTCCTCCAATACCTTTCAACATAGCTAATTTAAGTGAACCTAAAAGCCCCATTTCTTTTCATACTACAGAAGCAAATGAACAACATAAAGAAATAATCAGAGAGGGACATTCAGAAATCATTCATCATTTGCTTTGGGGATGATATTAACTTATGGTCTATAGACCACCTGGTTTTGTAAATACAGTTTTATTTGAAAACATTTATATTGTCCATTGTCACCGTTGGTCCAGTTGTGAGGATTTGCATACTGAAGGCAACAATCCTTGATCTTCATCAGCAAGTGCTTCAAGTCCTACTCACTTTCAACAAGCAAAGTTGTGTCATTTGCATAACGCACGTTTTTAATAAGCCTTCCTCCCCTCCTGGTGCTGCATTTTGCTTCATATAATCCAGCTTCTCTGATTATATGCTCAGTATACAGATTGAATAAATATATTGTGCAGACACACATCTGATGCACATCTTCCCTGATTTTACACCATGAAATATTCCCTTATGCCTCTTGATTCATGTACAAGTTGTGCATGAGCACAATTAAGTGCTCAGGAATTCCCATTCTTCTCAAGACTATCCATGATTTGTCATGATCCCTGAAGTTGAATGTCTTTGCCTAGTCAATGAAACAAAAGTAAACATAATTCTATTATTCTCTACTTTCAGCCCAAATCTACCTGACAGCAGCAATGATATCTCCTGTTCTTCATCCTCTTCTGAATCCATCCTGAACCTCTGACAGCTCCCTGTCAATGTACTCTGCAAACGTTCTTAGATGTTCTTCCGCAAAACTTTACTTGCATGTGATATTGATGATATTGTTCTATGATTTGCCATTCTGTTGGGCCACCGTTTTTAAGAATGGGTACAAATATAGATCTTTTCTAGTCAGTTGGCTAAGTAGCTGTCTTCCAAATTTCCTGACATTAACTCGTGAGTCCTTTCCAGGGCTTCATCAGCTTGATGAAACATTTCAATTGGTATTTCTTCAATTCCTGGAGCCTTGTTTTTGGCCCATGCCCTTAGTGCAATTTGAACTTCTTCCTGTAGTACCATTTGTTCTTGCTCATATGCTACCTCCTGAAATGGTTGAATTGGACTAGTTCTTTTTTGGTGCAATGACTCTTTCATGCTTCTTTTTTTTTATGCTTCCTGAATCCTTCAATATTTTGCCCATAGAACCTTTCAATATTGAAATTCAAGGTTTGAATTTTTTCTTACATTTTTTCATTTCAGATATACTTTGTTTTTGATTTTCTAATCTAGGGCTGTGTGCATTTCATTGTTATATTTGACTTTGTTTTCTTGAGCTGCCCTTTGAAATTTTCTGTTCAGCTCTTGATTTCATCATTCCTTCCATTTGCCTTAGCTACTGTCTGTCCGTTTCAGAGTTCCTTCTGACACCCTCTTTGATCTTTTATTTATTTCCTTTATTTTTAATAACCTTTTGCTTTTTCATAGATGATGTTCTTGATATAATCCTACAGCTTCTTCTTTAGCCTTTAATGCATTGAATATGTTCATGAGATGCTCTAGAAATTCATGTGGGACAGGTTCCAGGTCATATGTTGGCTCTCTTAGGGTATGTTCATTTTCTTCAATTCAATCTGACCTTGTATATAAGCAATTCATAGTCTGTTCCACGGTCAGTTCCTGGCCCCGTTTTAGCTGCTAAAATTGAACTTGTCCATCATCTCTTCTCACAGATGTAGTCAATTTTATTTTTGTATATTCCATCTTGAGAAGTCCATGTGTATTAATGCCTTCTATATTGTTAAAAAAGGGTATTTGTGATAAAAAAAATTCATTGGTCTTGCAAAATTCTATCATGCAATCCCCAGCTTTGTTTCTATGACCAAGGCCGTGTTTCCCAACTACTATTCCTTCCTCTTGGATTCCAACTTTTGCATTCCAATCACTAATAGTGATCATTTCTTCTTGATTGCATATTTGATTGATTTGAGATTTAAAAAGTTGGTAGGATTCTTCAATTGTTTCATCATTATTTTTGGTGGTTGATTCATAAATTTGAATAATAGTTGTATTGATTGGATTTTCTTGCATGCAGATAGACATTATCCTATCACAGACAGCATTGTACTTCAAGATAGACCTTGAAATGTGCATTTTGATGATGAATATAATGTCATTTATCTTGATTGTGTCATTCTTGGCAGAGTAAATCATATTATTTTGATTCAAAATTGGCAATACCAGTCCATTTCAGTTCACTAATGCCCAGAATATCGATCTTTGTGCATTCCATTTCATTTTTACCAACTTCCAGTTATCTAGAATCATACTTTGTACATTTTGAGTTCCAATTATTCATTGATGTTTTCTGATATTTCTTCTCATTTTGAGTTGTGCCTCACCAGAAAATGAAGGTCCCAGTCATATATTTGAGTACCTTCTGACCTGAGGGGCTGGCGCATCTTATGTCACTTTGCCTGGCCAAGTTCTGCTTCTGTTCATAAGGTTTTCAGTAACTGACAATGTTTTGATACTATCAAAGAGGGTTTCAGGGGCTACTTCCTCTGAACGGGATAGCCTAGTCTTTCTTTTTTTTTTTTCTAATCATTTTATTGGGGGCTCGTACAAATCTTATCACAATCCATACATACATCCATTTTGTCAAGCACTTTTGTACATTTCCCTCATCATTCTCAAAACATTTGCTTTCTACTTGAGCCCTTGGCATCAGCTCCTCATTTTTCCCATCACTCCCCGCTCCCCTTTCCCCCATGAACCCTTGATAATTTATAAATTATTATTATTTTGTCATATCTTACACTGTCCAACTCATCTCTTTACTCTCTTCTCCACTGTCTGTCCCCCAAGGAGGAGATTATATGTAGATCCTTGTAATCTGTTCCCCCTCTTTACCCCACCTCCCCTCCACCCTCCCAGTATCGCCACTCTCATCACTGGTCCTGAGGGGTTCATCTGTCCTGGATTCCCTGTGTTTCCAGTTCCTATATATAACAGTGTAAATCCTCCAGTACAGTCGGATTTGTAAAGTAGAATTGGGATCATGATAGTGGGGGAGGGGGGCTGGAGAGGAAGCATTCAAGAACTAGAGGAAAAATGTATGTTTCATCATTGCTACACTGTACCCTGATTGGCTTGTCTCCTCCCCACAGCCCTTCTGCAAGGGGATGTCCAATTGCCCACAGAAGGGCCCTGCGTCCCCACTCCACACTCCCCCTCATTCACAATGCTATGATTTTTTTTTTTGGAGGGGGGTCTTTGATGCCTGATACCTGATCCCTTCAATGACTCATGATCTCATAGGCTGGTGTGCTTCCTCCATGTGGGCTTTGTTATTTCTCAGTTAGATGGCCGCTTTTTTCTTCAAGCCTTTAAGACCCCAGATGCTGTATCTCTTGATAATCTGGAAGCTCTGCAGGAACCTGTTCACTTTTGACATAGTTTTCACTGACATAGTTTTCAGCATCATAGCAATGCACACAGCACCACAATAAGACAAACTGACAGATAAGTATACAGGAACAGTGATTATATAATGCTAATTTATAACGCTGGGGTAACAATACCTTTTGAAAACTATCTCCAAGGTAGGATTATATTGAAACAGGCACACATCAACCAGATCATTCCATTTTCTGCATATATGTCTATGATGAGAAGTGTTGCAAGCAGGCATCAGAGCAAGTTCTAAAGTTTATACCTCACATACGTAATAGTAATGCATTAGTGTGACATTATTAAAATGAAATGTGTATAACCCTTAATAATATGCTGTGTTGACTTCTGGTAGGTGATCTTGAATAATCTGTGAGATCAGAAGTCTTTTGAATTAGGAGTCAGTTATTTCTAAAGACCTTCAATGTTGGTCATTCAATCTTGCCAGCCATCCATGGAATAAAGATGAGGCTGTCTTTTCCCATAAAGATGAACAATCTCAGAAACTCTGCATAAAGGCTCTATGAGTCATAATTGACACAATGGCAGTGAGTGGGATAGACATAAAATTAATTTATCTTAGATCTAGAATGAGTAAATGATTCATCTGTATTTTAATCAAGACAGTTTGACTTAATAGTCCTGAGGAGATATTAACTTAAACACTCTATTTGAAGGAGGACCTCATGAGCTCATCCCTGGGATGGAGAGGGAGAAAAATAACTCTAGACTCTTTCTCTGTGACTCCCACTGATTCCCTATCTTTCAAAGCAGGAATTCATAAAAACAAACCTCTAAGTTAATTTTTTTAGAGGTGTGTTTTTATGTGAACACTGAGAAGGTACAATTTCCACAAGCCCCGAATGCTGCAGAGGTTGTAAGGTTGCTTCCTCCTGCCCCCAGGGTTTTCCAGATGTGATCGTCTCAGCCGAAGAACTCTACCAGTGGCATACTCTTACCCAGATTGTTCAGAAATCAAGGACAACACCAGCTCTGAGTTACAGCCTGGAACTCTTAGTCACTCTCCTTGTAGTGTTCTCTTCCCCATCCCATTAACCCCAAATCTCTAAAACCTAATGAGTTTGGATCTTGAACTAATTTGGGGATGATGGCCAGACTTCCACTTAATTTAGACACGTGATTAAGAAAGGCCAGTCACTGGAAAAGAATGTCAAGTTTGGGTGTCCAAATATGAGAGAAACTTCCAATGAAAAGGATGGATGCAACAACCACAACCATGAATGCAAGCGTGCGAACACACTTACAAACAGTACAGGACCAGGTAACATTTCCTTCTGTTGTATAGGAGATTGCCACAAGTCAGAGCCTACTCTATGGTAACCAACAACAAAAGTTGACAGCATTTATGTATAGAGACATTGTGAACTGTATGTTTTAGACTCTCAATGAAACCTATAAATTTTTAGATATATCTTCTTTTTTTTAATCACTTTATTAGGGGCTCATACAACGCTTATCACAATCGATACATACATCAATTGTGTAAACCGTATTTGTACATTCATTGCCCTCATCATTCTCAAAACATTTGCTCTCCACTTAAGCCCCTGGCATCAGGTCCTCTTTTCCCCTCCCTCCCTGCTCCCCTCCCCCTCATGAGCCCTTGATAATTTATAAATTATTATTTTGTCATATTTTGCCCTGTCCGATGTCTCCCTCCCCCCCCTTTTCTGTTGTCCATTCCCAGGTCACATGTAGATCCTTGTAATTGGTTCCCCCTTTCCAACTCACCCTCCCAGTATCACCACTCACACCACTGGTCCTGATGGGATCATCCGCCCTGGATTCCCTGTGTTTCCAGTTCCTATCTATTCCAGTGTACACCCTCTGGTCTAGCCAGACTTGCAAGGTAGAATTGGTATCATGATAGTGAGGGGTGGAGGAAGCATTTAGGAACTAGAGGAAAGTTGTATTTTTCATCGTTGCTACATCGCGCCCTGTCTGGCTCCTCTCCTCCCCGAGACCCCTCTGCAAGGGGATATCCAGTGGCCTACAAATGGACTTTGGGTCTCCACTCTGTACTGCCACCCTCATTTGCTATCATAAGATTTTTTGTTCTGATGATATCTGATACCTGATCCTTTCGACACTTTTTGATTGCACAGGCTGGTGTGCTTCTTCCATGTGGACTTTGTTGCTTCTGAGCTAGATGGCCGCTTGTTTACCTTCAAGCCTTTAAGACCCCAGATGCTATATCTTTTGATAGTCGGGCACCATCAGCTTTCTTCACCACATTTGCTTATGTACCTATTTGTCTTCAGCGATGGTATCATGGAGGTGAGCACACAATGATATGATTTTTTGTTCTTTGATGCCTGATAACTGATCCCTTTGGCAGCTCATGATCACACAGGCTGGTGTGCTTCTTCTGTGTGGGCTTTGTTGCTTCTGAGCTAGATGATCCCAATTAGAGCAGCAAGTCCACAGAGAGGACACATGGCCAGCCCCATGAAGAGACATGACACCCCTCACTGACTCATAATAGCCCTACAAGGACAACACCGGAGACACAGTGTGGGAATTGCACCCAATCTGATCCCACTACACCGAGGCAAAACACTAAGAAGGTGCAATAGAACAGCAAGAGAATGGAGCAGCGAGGTCTCCAGGAAATGCTGAAGGTGGACTTTGGGGCCAGGGCGTGGTGACCCAACAAACGGTACTGGAAAACACTCCTAAAGGCCAACAAATGATCCTAGAACTAACTACAAGCTTTTCTTTCTTGTGTTTTGTTTTGTTTTGTTGTCATTGATATATTCTCTTTCAGCGTTTTTCCTAGACTATACTGTTAAAGGTGTCATGCTTTTTCCCACTAATTTGGTTTAAGCTGTTCTATGAAATGGATTCTTAGTCTTAAGTCTTTTTGTTGGTGGTTCCATGCGAAGGGCTCTTTGTCTTGCACATTAGCTAAATGGAAGTTATTTGTAATGGGCTATATGCATACTATGGCCAGCAAATGGAGAATCACAGATGGAAGTAAGGTTCACAGGGTGAGGACAGAAATGAAAAGCTGGATCATACTGTGTATTTCATTAGTATTTTGTAGAAAGATTATGGTTCAGTGGGCTGAGAATATCACATACATCTATTTTCCTAAGTGGTGAATAAATTCAAAGTCGGTGCTTAAACTAACTTCAATTTTGAAGATATAATTTGAAAGCCTTCACTGTGCACAAGGTTACATGTACTTACATTGCTCTGGATTTAACACAATGTCAAAACTCATTTATGGGAGGCAGCCTGGGGTAGTGAACATAACATTGGCCTCACAGACAGACAACCAGAACTCTGAAACATGTTTCCCACCAACTGACTTTGCAATTCTCAGTACATCACTAACTCACCTTGAATTCAGAGTTCCCATCTTTTAAATGAGGTCAATTGAACAAAGACAGCTACAGTGAGCTCTTGCAGCACTAACATTATATGAATTTGCATATTATCCAAAAGTCTTTGGCCTAAAAGAAATTTATCTAGACCAAGACAAAAACAGGTAGCACCAGGTCCTAATATTCTCAGAATTATAATATAATACTAAAAGATCTGAGAAAGTAAAGGCAAGGGCTAGTCGATTTGAGCTGGTTAACTAGATTAATATAACTGAGTAATTGCCTCAGGACACAAGTAGCTAATTTGATAGAGAAGCCATTTAGCAGAGGGAAATCACTTTTGCTCAAATCTTCTATTGTAAAAGGCATATCTTGAAGAAATCAGGAAACTGTTTTAGTAACATGTTCCCCTCGCTTTCCACTGTAACATAAAAACATTGGTACATTTTTAAAACTCATATTCTCTGCATTCTCCTTTTAGTATCAATATTTGAAGTACAGCTGGTTCAGAAGTGATGGCTAGTTACACCAAGAGCACAGACACTCCGTGATGACCTGAGGATGTGGTGACAGATGCCATCACATCTGAATTTTTGTAAAATTATTAACACTTTGGTAAACATCTTTTAGTTTTCATTCTTATTTGGCTAAGAAATGCCAATAAGCTCCAGGAAGGGTTTTTGGTTTCTTTTGCTCCTTCACTCATTCATTCAGTCAATTGATGCTGAATAAATGTTCCAGTCAATGTGTCTAATAGGACGGGTAGAACAAGTCTGCTTTCCAGCTGCAGAAACAGACCATCAAATAATAGCAATGCTATAAGCACTGCGATAAAGATTTGCAAGATGCTGTGAGATCACCGAGGAGGGCGGATTTTATTTTTCTTGGAATAATCAGGTGGGCTTCACAAAGGAGCTGACACTTCAACTGCGTGCTGGACAAGGCAAAGTATTCCACACAGGAAACAGTATTTACAAAGGCAAGTGGAAGGAACAGCTAATGAGGTACCGGTAGAAAGCTGTACTACATCTGGCATCCCTGGCATACGAGGAACTCTGAGGCAGTAGTGAAAGAGTCATGACTATATATTGCATTTGTTGTTGCTGTTGCTGTTGTTGAGTGCTGTCAAGTCAGGTCTGACAAAACGTGACCCTACATGCCACAGAATGAAACACTGCCCAGGACTGCACCATCCTCACAATTATTCTTCTGTTTGAACCAATCTTTACAGCCTCTGTGTCCATTCATCTTGTGGAGCGCTTCCCTCTTTTTCACTGCCTCTCTACTTTACCAAGCATGATGTCCTAGCCCAGGACTGCTCGCTCTTGATAACACGACTGTAGTACATGAAATAAAGTCTTGCCATCCTTGCTCTTCAGGAGCATTCTAGCTGTCCTTCTTCCAAGACAGATCCGCTTGTTCTTTTGGTAGTTCATAGTACTTTCAGCATTCTTCACTAATACCATATTTTAAATATTTTGATTAGTCTTTGAGCTCTCTTATTCAATGTCCAACTTTTACATACCTATGAAACCAAATACCATGCTTGGGTCAGGCACACCTTAGTCCTCAACATATCATTCTTTCTTTTCAAATACTAAAAGAAGTCTTGGGCAACAAATTTACCCAATGAAGAGAATGATTTGATCTCTCAACTGCTGATTTGTGGATTAATTGACTGTGATTTGATTGTGGATCCAAGCAAGATGAAATCCTTGATGACAACTTCAATCTTGTCTCTGTCTATCATGATGTTAACTATTGGTCCAGTGTAGAGGAGTTTAGTCTTCTCTACACTGGATTGTAATTCATACTGAAGGCTGCAGTCCTTCATCTTCATCAGCCAGTGTTTCAGGTCCTTCTCGCTTTCCGAAATAAGTTTGTGTTATCTGCACATTGCAGGTGGTTCAATCAGCCTTCTTCCTATCATATCGATGCCTTCTTCTTCTTCATATAAACTAGTTGATGTGCTCAGCACACAGATGGAATGAATATGCTGAGAGGATACAACCCTCGTGCCACCTTTCCTGGTTTTAAACTATGCAGCATCCCCTTGTTCTGTTCACACAGCTACCTCTTGATGCACGCACAGGTTTGCATGAGCTTGATAAAGTGTTCTAGAACCCCCATTCTTCACAAACTATCCATAGTTTGTTAGGGTCTACACAGTGGAATGCCTTTGCATAGTCAATAAAACACAAGTAAATATCTTTCTAGTATTATCTGTTTTCAACCAAGATCTGTCTGACATCAGCAATGATATTCTTTGTCCCCTGTCTTCTTCTCAATCTGACCTGCATCGTTATTAGTTTTGTCAAATTGTCTCTGGCTCATATAAATCTTTTGTATAAGAGAGCAAACTTTTGAAAGACTTGTTCCATCTTCATGATCATTGGCAGGTTTGAATCCAGATGGACAATATTCTATTGTGATCTAAAGGGTTTTCATTGGCTAATTTTCAGAATTAGATGACCATATCTTTCTTCATAATCTGTATTCATCAGGAAGTTCTACTGAAACTTGTCTACCCCATGTGACTTTGCTGGCATTTATATTAAAAGTGATATAACTTCCAGCATCACAGCAACATGAAAAACAACGCAATGCGACAAACTGGCAGAGACAAACTGACAGATGAGCCATGGGAATGTGCATGTAGTTGGCATTAATAAATTTTGACTCCATCTAAAAGAAGGTAAAGGATGACATGATTCCTATGTTCATTTTAGAAAGAGCGTGTGTAAAATAAGTGGAAACATTGAAAGAAAAAAACTGAAAGTATTAGATTGTTTTATACTGTATAAAACAGTGTTTTTCTATTGCATAAGGGCTCTTACTCAGTTAAGCCTGAATAAATACTTAAAGACATAGAATTGGTTGCTATTAATAATGATGTTTTACGTGAAACTTCTGGTACTGGAAAGCAGTGATGGTTAAAGAAATCTTCACTTTTAGTGTTGAAAAAAACGGCTTTTTACAAGGAACCACCTTAAACATGGCTTAGTTAAGACTCACTGTGAAGGTTAATGTTATATGTCAACTTGGCTAGGCTATTATTCTAAGGGGTTTAGCTTAGAAAATGGAATAAGTGCTCTTTCCTAGGTAACATAATGGGATCAGCTTCTATTTTGTGACCTGATGTGAGCAGTCAATCAAATGAGTGTTGAAGGTCACTATGAGTCAAAATCAACTCCGTGGCAGTGAGTGAGTGGGTAGCATCCAGTATAATAAAGATGTTTTGGTAAAGCTCTTTCTCTTGATCCTTCATTATTCTTGTCACCTAATGTTTTAGGCTTCTTTTTTCCCTAGAGAAGAAAACCAGTGGAGCTTACAGAGGGAGACATATCTATTTCAATAAAATAATTTAAACAGTGGTAGAGACTGGCAAATCCAGAGTCTGAGGGTACAGCGTCAGGCTGAAGGCTTCTCTTGGCTTGTGTAGTCACAGGGGCTGATGATGGAAAATCCACAGGCAATATGGTAGGGTGTTGCTTCACAGGCTGCTGAGAGGTTAATGAACTTCAAAATCAGTAGGCAATATATACAGCAAGTTTATAGTCCAAAGAACCATAGGCCAGATGGTTCAGGATCCAAATCAAACAAAAAACAAGGGTTTCACCATAACTTCCAAATATATTGAGTGCAAGATACACATCCTTTGCAAGCACAACTGATGCTGTTTGGTCCATTTCCTTGATGTACACTTTTTAAATCTGTGTGTGTGTTTCCCTCATTTTCCTCTTCTAATGAACCCTGACTAAGACACGGGTAAATACCCTCTTACTTACTAGGAAAAGGTCCTCTAAATCCTCATTCTGCACCTCATGAACGAGCAACAAATGGCAGGCTAGCACTAAACCATCAGGAACAAAACAGTTACTCATCAAACTTAGATCAAACTTCATTTTCCTCCCAAGTCCCTGGACAGTGGCCCACCCTCAACTTGAACCCACATCATCTCTCGCTTTAAGTGTCCTCGATGATCAGCACAGTTAGGTGCCACTTGAAAGGTTGAAGGTTTGAGTTCATCCAGAGACACCTCTGAAGAAAGGTCTGGCAAGCTACTTCCATAAACATCAACCGTCGAATGATATCACTCTTTCATTCCACGTTCCCAAACAGGGATTCTTCTAGCTTTTAGACGCGCTCTCTCTAAAATGAATAAGGCTTTCTCCCAGCTCTCCAGACATTTTCAGATCTATGGTCAGAGTGTTCTCCCTATTACAGCAGATCCACACCACCACCACCACCCACCATTGTAATGCTACAGCATCGTTTATCAAAGCGTAGATGCATGTGTTTGTTTTTCATTTGACACTACATTACTCCCATTAGAATCTTGTTCAAGATGAGTGGAATACGCATAAGGGTCTCTCCCTAGTGCCCACTGAAAAACAGCTGCACTTCCTTCTTCCTCAGAGCATGTGTGGAAAAGGAGAGGCTGTTGGTATTCCACCCAATGGTCATGAAACAATGGAGACAGGACTTGAAAATGATAGTGGAAATTACATTAGGCTCAGCTCGTGTAATTTGGCCTCCATTATGATAAGTGTATTTGGTGTTCCAATGGAAATAATTGTTTCTGCATTTAAAGAGTTACCTTGTGGGGCCTGTCATAGAATTGTAAACATAGAACTTGGTTCTCATTATAAGGGCATGCAATTTGAAGGACATCTTCACGTGAAGGGAAATTGGAGGGGCAACAATATTCCTTTTGCTTGGTTTATGCCAAGGAAGTCCCTAGGTGCTACACGCGGTTGATGTCTAACTACGAACCTCAAATTCGGTGGTTGGAACCCGCCCAGTGGTTCTCTGGAAGAACCAAATAATAATAATAATAATAATACAAACAAAATCCAAACTCACTGCCACTGAGTTGACTCTGATTCATAGCGCCCCTGCAGAACAGAGGAGAGCTGCCCTTGTGGGTTTCTGAGATTACATCTTTATGGGAGTAGGAAGTCTACTCTTGCTTCCATGGATTTACAGGCGGTTTCTGAGTTTGTTAAATTTTTACAGAAATGTACACGTCGTCCAGCTCCCTCAGAGCAGCTAGTGCGTTTGAAACCCGGACCTTGTGGTCAGTGTCTCAGTGCTTAGCCCTCTATTTCACTAGGGCTCTTTGGCAATACACTTTTGTGAAGTTTACACTGAAGAAACCCCATAGGGCAACTGTACTCTGTAACACATAGTATCACCATGAGTTAGAATTGGTCCCATGGCAACGTGTGTGTGTATTTGTATTATACATAGGACTCGTGCACCCTCAGAGAATACAAAATACCAACTGATGGTATTGTTACTAGTTGCTGTTAATTCCATTATTACACATGTGAGAACAGGACTGCTCCACAGGGTTTTCATAAACAGATCACTGAAGCTAAACCATGCAGCCGTTACCTAAGCAATCAAGAGTAAACCATTCGCCACACTAGGGTCTTTATACTAATTGTAAGAAAGGGATTTTTTTTTTTAAGAGAGAAGAAAAACTGAAAGGGAGACAACCTCATGTATCAAAATAAATTATGTGCCCCAATAGAAAGAAACTAAATTTTGTTTGTTTGTTTTATAAATCATTTTATTGGGGGCTTGTACAACTCTTCTCACAATCCACACATATATCTATTGTGCCAAGTACATTTGTACATTTGTTGCCATCATCATTCTCAAAACATTCTCTTACTACTTTTTTTAAAATCATTTTGTTAGGGGCTCATACAACTCTTATCACAATCCATACATACATCAATTGTGTAAAGCACATTTGTACATTCATTGCTATGACCATTCTCAAAACATTTGCTCTCCACATAAGTCCCTGGCATCAGGTCCTCATTTTTTCCCCTCCCTCCCTGTTCCCCCCTCCCTCATGAACCCTTGATAATTTATAAATTATTATTTTGTCATATCTTGCCCTGTCCGTCGTCTCCCTTCACCCACTTTTCTGATGTCCATCCCCCATGGAGGAGGTCACATGTAGTTCCTTGTAATCGGCTCCCCCTGCTCCACCCTCCCTCATGAACCCTTGATAATTT
>NW_022103900.1:47893772-47910411 GCF_000313985.2 Echinops telfairi
AAAGAAAAGCTTGTAGTTAGTTCAAGGATTGTTTGTTGGCCTTTAGGAGTGTTTTCCAGTCCAGTATGTTGGGGCACCACACCCTGGCCCCAAAATCCACCTTCAGGATTCCCAGGGGGCCTCACTGTTTTGTTACACCCCCTTAGTGTTCTGTTACACCCCCTTAGTGTTTTGCCTCAGTGTTGCAGGATCAGATCAGGTACAATTCCTACACTGTGTCTCTGGTGTTGTCCCCTGTAGAGCTATAGGTCAGTGAGGGGTGTCATGTCTCATTGTGGGGCCGGTCATATTCTCTTACTACTTGAGCCCTTGGTATCAGCTCCTCATTTCCCCTCCCCCACCTCCGTCCCTACCTCACTCATGAATCATTGATAATTTATAAATTATTATTATTTTTCCATGTCTTGCATTATGCAATGTATCCCTTTACCCCCTTATCTGTTGTCCATCCCCCTAGGAGGGGGTTAGAGGTAGGTCATTGTGATTGGTTTCCCCTTCCTCCCCCTATCTTACCCTTCCCCTCCCGGTATGGCTACCCTCAATATTGGTCCTGAGGAGTTTATCTGTACTCTATTCCCTGTGTTTCTTGCTCTTACCTGTACCCATGGACATGCTCTGGTCTAGCCAGATTTGTAAGGTAGAATTAGGGTCATGGTAGTGGGGTTGGGGAAGCATTAAACAATTGGAGGAAAGCTGTATGTTTCATCACTGCCATACTGCACCCTGGCTGGCTCCTCTTCTACCTGAGACCCTTTTGTAAGGTTTTGGGCCTGCATTCCACTCTCCCCCCTATTCACATTGACATGATTTTTGGTTCTGGGTCTTTGATGCCTGATACCTGATCCCATTGACACCTCATGATCACATAGGCTGGTGTCCTTCTTCCATGTGGGCTTTGTTGCTTCTCATCTAGATGGGCACTTATTTATATTCAAGCATTTAAGACCCCAGATGCTATATATTTTGATAGCCAGGCACCATCAAATTTCTTCATCACATTTGCTTATGTACCCATTCATCTTCAGCGATCGTGTGGTGAAGGTAAGCATCTCAGAATGCTGGAATATTAAAACAAAGTGTTCTTGGGTTGAGGGAGCACTTGAGTAGAGGCCCAATGTCCATCTGTTTCCTTATTACTAAACCTATAAATATATGTACATTGATCTAATTCCCCATCACCATATATAAATATATTACATATGTACATAGCTGTATTTAGATCTCAATAAATGCTCTTTGCCTCCTAGTTCTTTCCTAAATTTCCTTTAGCTTTCCTCTTGTTCCACTATCATGTTCAGCCATCATTTGGGTTTTAATAATTCCTCTCAGTTACCTTGCCCTTGATCAAGCCCTACCAGACCTCCTACACCCTCCTCCCCATCGATTTTGGATCACTTGTTGTTCCCTTGTCCCCGACTTTATTAACATCCACTTCCTTTCCCTGCCTCCCCCTCAAAACTGAATTTTTTTTCAGGAGGAACAATGCTGAAGCTGCACTGCCTCAATCATGCCAATATCACTTTGTCATCAGGGAAGTGAATACTTTCCTTCATCTCACTTTCCTGATATCTAACATTAGTGTACTATTCTGCCAGATCAAATGAGAGCTAAGAGTTACTCAAAAGACACCACCAAGCTCACTGTCATTGAGTCTACTTCTAGAGGCCCTAAAAGACAGGTTGGAACTGCCCTGGTGCCCTTTATACAGACTAGAATGCCTCGTCCTTCTCCCACAGAGGGGCTGGTGGTTTCGAACTGATGACCTTGTGGTTAGCAGTCCAACTCATAATCACTACATCACTAGACGTCCTAAGGTTTACCAGGTGATCTGTAAAAACAAAATCCCTCTGCCCACATTTGATACTCTTGTGTTGGTGGTGTGTTCCTATATTTTGATATCTCTTTCATTAAGAGATAACATTTGGTTGTCTTTTTTTTTTCAATGAAAGGCAATGATCCTACTCTCTCAAGAAATAACACCTGAAAATAACTGTCTGCTCAACAAAGACCAAAGTGCATCTTTCATATGTGATTTGAGGAATGACGTGCATTGTACCTCAGTGTCAACCATGCTAACATTTACTGAGAATCTACTATATGCCAAACACAGGATTAATTGGTGGAAACTCAAAATTCAAAAAGGCAGTATATCATCTGCAATATAATTTGGTGCCTAAAAGTAAAAATCTATTGGCACTTGTACCATATAAATAAATATCTTTAATATTTTCAAGTCTTGTGAAGAAAACCATTATGAAGATTTATAGATATTTATACAGATATGCATTTATAAGCAATTATCATTGATTTTACATTTTTAATCCTGTAGAGCTGTATTGATTCATATACTTTTTACATTTGAGCTTTTTAAAGAAAAGGATATATATACACCAAAAGTAGTTATGTGTGCCTTTCTGCTTTTCAGAAAACAGAGAAATATGGCTTGACTTTCTTTAACTTTACTCAAAATCCAGCCAACATCTAAGACTCAGAAAAAACCATACCCAAGGTGAAGGTGGGGGGGGGGGAGGGCCTGGAGTGGAGACCCAATGCCCATCTGTAGACAATTGGACGTCCGCTCACAGAGGGGTCACAGGGAGAGATGAGCCAGTTAGTGTGCAGTATAGCACCAATGAAACACGCAACTTTCCTCTAGCTCTTTGGTGCTTCCTTCACCCCACTATCATGACCTCAATTCTATCTTATATATCAGATTAGACCAGGGCATGCACACTGCTACAGATAAAAGCCCAAAACACAGGGAATACTGGATAGATAACCCCTCAGGACCAACAAGGAGAGTAGAGATACCAGGAGGATTAGAGGATGGTGGGTGGGATAAAGAGGGAATTGATTACAAGATGGATCTAGAACCCCCTCCCAGGGAATAAATAATGGAAAAGTGGGTGAGGGACGATGGAGGATGATGTAAGACATGGAAAAAATAATCTCTAACTTATCAGGGGTTCTTGAGGGAGGAAGGCGGAATAAATGGGGAGCTGATATCAGGGGCTCAAGTGGGAAGAGGATGCTTTGAAAATGATGATGGTGGCATATGTACAAATGTGCTTGACACACTGGATGAATGTATGGATTGTGAAAAGAGATGTAAGAGCCTCCAATAAAAGTATTTTTAAATAAGTAAATAAAATAAAATTTGAAAATCTTAAAAAAAATAAGCGTATAAACTCGAAAGCTCTATATAGAGAATAATATGCTTACCGCCAGTTCCACTGTATTTTTTCAAATCTTTGTACAAGTAATACACACTTGATGGTCTTTGTCTTTTTCAACTTGGGAAGTCATTCTTTGACCTGGAAATTTCCCTTACATACCCACTGCTAGGAACTCTTCTATTTGTTTTATTGGTCCAAGTTTGGTATTCCCATTGGCCTGAAAAAGGACCCACAAGTGTGGTGTTTTGATTACTTTCTAATACTTTCCACTCACCTGATCTCCTTTTGTTCCTGTTATACTTGAGGAAGTCTGTTCTAATCCATAATAACAACCTTTCTCATAAGACCAATGGTTTAATATTTCTTCTACTTCCTGATTTTTTTGACCTTATACCATTATTTCCATTTCTTTCTGTCTCTTTTTACTTGAACTAAATCTGAACCTCTTGTTTGCCTGGAACACAGTAGGTACTTTATCATTCTCTGATGGTTCTTTTATGTGAGGAGTCATACAATGAGATGGCAGGAGGGAGGTAAGATAAAGAATATCTAACAGAGAGTGGGATAGAAGTATACATTCATTCATTTATTTGAATGATATTTACTGAGCCGTATTTTTAGTGGGCTAGACACTATGCAGGCATTGGCTATATATCAGAGAAAATTCATGCTCTTATGCATTTATATTTTAATGAGAAGAGGGATTATAAAAATGCACACAAAAACATGTTTTATTTCAAATGCTGATAAACACTAAGGAGAGAACTATAGTGAAGTGAAATATTGCCGGTGACTGATATTGTATATAGGGCTTGTAAGAGATTAGTCTGTAAGGGATATGCAGAGACTCAGGAAGACAATTTAGGAGGCTTCTGCTCCAGAAGCCTATCATCCAACAAATGGATCAGACATTAGGAGTATTGAAACAGGCTACTTTGGTGTTTGTATTTTAAGTATACAGCTGACAGCATCACTGATTGGATGTAGAATGTGAGAGACACAACACAATCAGAAAGACATCATGACTTTTGGCTTGAACAACTAGAAGAAAGGAATTCTATTTGCTGAGATAGCAGAGTCTATGGAAGGAGCTGGTTTGGGGAAATAGTGACCCCGGTGAACTATTTACATTCATTCCAAGGATGAATAAAACCAGTGGTCTGTTCATGAAGCTGACTTTCTCTATCTCTACTCTTGTGAGCAATGCATCTCCCATGAACTCATAAAGTGTGTATGTGTGGTCATTGGCTGGTGACTGAGGACTCTCACCCAACAATTTTCATGAGGGATGGTTTTTACAAGAGCATCACACAGTTTCCCCTCCTTCTGATAGATTTTAGACTGTATTAAGACTGAATTTTGGACATCAGCACAAATATATAAGGGTGATGTTTCAGGTAGTGTGTCAACTTGGCTGATCCATGATTCCTAATGATTTGATAGTTATGATGTGGCCATCTTCCCTGAGGAGGCTTGATATAATGTAATCACCTCCCTGATGAGATCTTTTTTGAGTCATCAAACAGTGAAAGGAACTTTCCTTGGGGTGTGGGCCAAATTAAATATATGTGGGCACTCTTGCAAAGCTCTCTGGCTGTTTCTTGAGCTGAATCCTGCATCTAACTCAGCATCATCTGACCTCCAGTTCTTTACTCTTGAGACATGGGTCTGACATCTTTCCTCTCCTGATCTTTGTATTTGTTAGTCTTTGCAGTCTACTATCTTACCTGCCAGTCTTGAACTTTTCAACCTCCACAGCCCGTGAACCAGCAACCTGATGTCTGAACTGCCAACACTGGCACTGTGAACCCCTGCAACTTTGAGGCAAGTGAAGCCTTCAGCCTAACGTCTGACCTGTAGACTGGGAACTTACCAGCTTCTACAACTACATGAGTCATTTTCTGGAGATAAATCTCTCTATAAAAATTTCACTGGTGTTCCTTCTCTGTGAACCCAGCCTAAGACAGCAAGCTTATAACTTCCTGAATCTACATCAAAACAAATCCTTACTTATTACTTATTCAATTATCTCCTCAAAGGCGTACACATACAAACACAAACACACACATACATATGCTTTTGCTGCCTTTTTTATCTCCCCATTATAACTGAAGCTCACATTGGCACCAATCTTTGTGGTCCAGCACATGAATATAAATTCATAATTGTATGGGCAAGGATAAATGTAGGCATATGAAACAAAAAAAAAGGAGTGTATTAATTTTCCAACAAGTTCATCCAATTTTCCACAAATGTGACAGGTAGAAACCTGATATCAAGAACAGAACTGGTGTTTTGTCTCCCTGTCAAGGCCATACCTAGAAATTAGATTATTTGCTAACCAAGAAGTAATGTCTTCATCCCATGTGCATTTTTTCAATATTACATCGCAGAGGGTGTATAATTGCCTTGGTGAAATATTGCAACATGATTTCATGCTGCGATTAAAGTATTTTCACATCTGCTGGCAGGGAACAGTGGAAATAGATTTTTTAGTGTGATCAACTAGATAACCCTGAAGCTTAATGATGTGTCCCTGGCTTAGAGCAGGTTAGCATGAAATTTAATTTGCACTAATCTGCCTCAGACCAATGGAGGACAAACTAACCTCTAGCTGGAAGTTATCCAGCTTCCAGCTCACAATAACTCAAGAGTGACATATCTCTAGAATGATTCCTTCTTCTGCAAGGCGGCAGGAGGGGAGGGTGTCACTCCACAAGAAATCATTCACCAAGCCCTGTCAATTCTTCTCCTTCAGGGTAATTCTCCCATTCAAACTTTCCTTTACCGCTGATATCACCCTACAGGAGACTCTGGTCATTTTAATTCTAGGCGGAAAAACAACTTGCATGTCAATCTGTGTACCTTTTACCACAGTTCCATTTTTATTGCTTATTGCTATCAGATCTTCCTCAAGCACATATTCCTTATCACGAACTTTCCCACTGGAACATATTTAGTGCTACTTCACCTAGTTGCACACAAACTACTGTGTATAAATAAGAATAGTTTGAAGACAACTAAAGCCTAGTCCACTCCTTCTATACCAGTGGTTCTCAACCAGGGGTTCATGACACTTCTGGGGATCGAACGGCCCTTTCACAGGGATGGCCCTATTCATAACAGTAGCAAAATTACAGTTATGAAGTAGCAATGAAAATAATTTATGGTTGAGGGGTCACCACAATATGAGGGTCACGGCATAGGAAGATTGAGAACCACTGTTCTATACTGTGTCTCAGTGAATCATATTCTCAAACTATTCTTTTCTTTTCTAAGTGTCATACTCACAGGTGACAAAAAAATACTTATTTTATGATATTTCTTCCCATCCAAAATATACCTTAAGTCCCTTTTGCTGGCCCTTCTTATTGGATAAAATCCTAACTTTCTCTTAAGACTTTTCTGTACTTGGCCTTGGACAAATATAAATTCTTCCTGATATCTTGGTCCCTACCATGTAAAACCCATTTTGTAATTATTCAGATTATAATGAGGCATTTATTGTACTATCTTGAACCTAAAAATACATGTTTTAGGAGATTGGGCTTAGTAACACTAGAAAAATATTAGAAGTTTTTTTCTGAAGTGAGTAAAATACACAATGAAGATCAGAAATGTTGTCCTGAGGCACATAAGCTAACAGTAATATTATGATAACATTTAGTAACATTATGCTAATATTTAGTAAATGTAGCTGCAAGATTCTGAGACTGTGAGGCAGAGCAGAAGCCTGACTTCCTGGCCCCTGGAGGCAGAAGAAAAGAACCACATGGTTGAAAGCAGAGAGAGACTTGGCTATTGGCCAAGGAGAGGCAATCCTGTGAGCTTCCAACTTTTCACTTCTAACCTGTTAACTTCCCTAATAAAACTCCTTAATATTTGAATATTGTCCATGAGTTCTGTGTGGTCATTTCAGTAAATTATCAGACCCAGCATAGAAATAGAGTGACATGGGGAAAATAGTTCATGTCAGAACAGGTAAAGTAGAACCTAATCTGGAAAGATGTTTGACCTCTGACTTATGGCCACAGGGAAGTCTGAGGAGGTCAGCTATGACCCCTCCATGCTGTACTGTGCATCCAAGTATTTGCATATTCCATTTTAATAGTTTATTTTATCTTCTCAAGCTGCGCTTTGATGTTTTGTTTAGTTCTTCATTGTTTCTTCCATTTGCTTTACCTATTCTAAATTAAGTAGTAAGTTTCAGGGTCTCTTGTGACTTCCCCTCTGTTTTTTTCCTTCTTGTCTTTCTCTTGATCTTCTTTTTTTCATGTGTAATGCTTATGATATCATCCCACAACTTCTCTGACCTCCACTCATTAGAAACGAACCTATCCTTGAGATGGTCTCTAAATTAAATGGGACACACTCAAGGCCATATTTTGGCTCTCATAGACTTCTTTTAACTTTCTTCACCTTCAACTTGAACTTGCATATAAGCGATTAATGGTCTGTTCCACAGTTGATTTCAGGCCTTGTTTCAGTTGATGATATCAAGCTTCTCCTTCATCTCTTCCCACAGATGTAGTCAATCTTGGGCATTCCATCTGACAAGGTCAATGTGTATGTTGTTTTTGCGTGCTGAGCCAGTCCCAAACCATAATGGCCCTTTGTCTCACAGAACAAACACTGCCTGGTCCTTTGCCATTCTCCCAATTGCTGTTATGCTTCAGCTCTCAATTAAGTTTCAAATAATGGTTTGATAATTTGTTTTGGTCACTAGGTCAATCCATTTTGTTGAGGATCACCCATTTTTTCACTACTCTGCTACTTTACCAAGGATGATGTCCCCTTCGAGGGACAGGTCTCTCCTGATAACATCGTGACAGCATGAGAGGAATGCTCTCTGCTTCTAAGAAGCATTCTAGCTGTTCTCCCTCCAAGAAAAGTTTGATTGTTCTTTGTGTAGGACATGGCACTTTCAATATTTTTCACCACCAGCCTAATTTAAATGCATTAATTTTTCTCTGGTCTTCCTTATTCAATGTCCAACAGTCAAATGCAGATGAGGGGATTAAAATGCCATGGCTTGAGACAGGGGCACTGTTGTCCTCAAGTGACTTCCCTGCTCTTCAACATTTTAAAGACATCTTGGGCGTAGACTTATCCATTGCCGTCTATTTTTACTGCTACTTCCATGAATATTGATTGTGGATCCCAGTAAAATGAAATCCTTGAGAGTTTCCACTTTTTATCGGTTTATCATGATGTTACCCTATTGGTCCAATTGTGAGAATTTTGGTTTCCTTTACATTGAATTGAAATTCATATGGAAGGTTGAAATCCTTGATCTTCATCAGCAAATACATCAAGTTCTCCTGACTTTTAGCAAGGAAGGTTGTGTCATCTGCATATTGCAGGTTGTTCATGAGTCTTCCTCCTGTCTTGATGCCACATTCTTCATACACTCCGGCTTCCTGGATTATCTCCATCATACAGACCAAATCAATCCAGTGAGAGGATATAACCCTGATGCACACATTTCCTGATTTGAAACCACGCACCGTGCCCTTTTTCTATTCACACACCTGCCTTTAGATCCATGTACAAGTTCTACTTGAACACAATGTATTGTTCCAGAATTTCCCATTCTTCTCAATTCTCTTTGTGTTTGTTATCATTCACTGCATTCACATCATCAATAAAACACGAGTAAACTTTTTCTATTATCCTTTGCTTTCAGCCAAGATCTATATAATATCAGGAATGATAGCCCTTGCTCCAATTCCTATTCTAAACCCAGCTTGTATGTCTGCCAGATTACTGTTGATGTACTGCTGCACCCCTTATTGAACAATCTTCAACAAAATTTTACTTGGCTGTGTTATTGCTGATATTGTTCTATAATTTGTGCCATCTGTTGGGTCACCTTTCTGTGGAATGGGTCTAAATATGGACCTCTTCCAGTTGGTTGGCCAGGTAGCTGTCTTCCAAATGTCCTGACACAGGTGAGTGAGTAGTTCCATTGCTTCATCAGCATCTTGAAAATTTGGCATTTGGTCTATTTCCAGAGGCTTGTTTTTCAATAATGCCTTCAGTTCCACTTGGAATTCTTTCTTCAGCATTACTTTTTCTTGATTATGTGCTACCTCTTGAAATGGTTGAAATTTGACTAGTACAATGGAACTCTTCATGTTCTTTCCATCTTCTTTTGATGCTTTCTGCCTTATTCAATATTTTGTACATTGAATGATTTAATACTGAAACTCGAGAAGCTTGAATAATTTTGTTTAGCTTAAGTTATATACTGAGTATATCTTTTTTGTTTTTCTCACTCCAGGTCTTTGCACATTTTATTATACTTTCTTCGGCTTCTGGGGCTACCATTTTAAATATTATCTTTAGCTCTTTTACTTCATCATTTCCTTCATATATATAATCACTATTAATGTTGTTGGAAAATGCAATTTTCAGTGAAGGAGTCAATGACATTGCAAAAGTATAGAACACTTTCTGGTGTCATTTCTATCACCAAGGTGATATTTTCCAGCTACTGATCTTTCCTCCTTGTTTTTAATGTTCATATTTCTATCACCAGTAATTATCAGTGCATCTTGATTGCATTTCTGGTCTATTTCCCACTGAAGAAGCTAGTAGAATTCTTCAATCTCTTCAGATTTGACCTCAGTAATTGCTCTGATCTTCCTTGTAGGTATATGGATGTTATAACAGATAACATTGTACTTCAAGATATATTTTTAAATGCTATTTTTGATATGTGATGCCTTTTTTCTTAATTTGTCATTTTCCACATAATAAATAATATTATTGTTTGATTGAAGATGGCCATTTGCATCCATTACAGTTCACTAGAAAACCCATTTTATTTAGAATACCCATTTTAATGACTTACAATTTCCCTAGATTCATATTTTGTACATTCTGTGTTCCAATTATTACTGAATATTTTCAACTGTTTCTTCTCATTTTGAGGCCTGCTCCATCAGCAAATGAAGGTCTCAAAACTTTGCTCCACCCACATCATTCTCCTGTGTGGAGCTCACTCATCCTCAGTAATATTTTGAGCATCTTCTAACCAGAGGGGTTCATATTCTGCTACTATGTCAGATAATATTCCACTGTCACCCATTGGACTTTCAATAGCTAGCCTTTCAGAGTAGTCTGCTGTTCCTTCTTGCAAGCCACCATAGTCTGAGAGATCACTAAAACCTGTCCACCATGTAAGAGCTGCTTCTACTTAAAATACTGGGGGCATAGTATGATAGGTTTTGTGTCAACTTGACTAAGTGAGGGTTCTCAATGGTTTGGCAGTTAAAACTAAGCAATCCTACATGACAGGAATGGACACAATCTAATCAACTCCATACTCTCACCTGTTGTGATCAGCCAGTAAGAAGATCATGGTGGAAGGCAACACTTTTACTCAGGTCACCACCCAGAAGTAATGTAAAGGAAGTGTCCTCTGGCATGTGAACTTCTTCCGATGTCAGTTGATCATGTAGAAAAGCTCACTTGCTTCTTGCTGCATCTGGCTCAATGGCCTCCTGTTCTTTGGACATGAGCCATTGCTCCCATACTGCCTGATGATCTGGGAGCCATCCGTGGCCTGTCATCTGACCTACCAATATTGGATTCCTCTGCAGTCACAAGCCTGACCTGTGATTTCCGTACTGATTTTGTTTCATCAGCCCCCAAACTACAAAAATCAGGAGAAACCTCCATCTTACCATATGACCCATGGGCTTGGAACCTCCCTGGACTCTGACTAGCCCACCCTGACAGCTGTTCCAGCCATTTTCTTGAGATAAATGGCATATATATATGTATATTATGTATGTTCATGTTCATGTTCATGTTATCACTGGTTCTGCTTCTCTGGGGAATCCAGCCTAAGATATATTCCAGCATCAGAGCAATATGCAGGCCACTACAGTATGAAAACAGTGACGGACAAGTGAGAATAAACTGATGATGGTACACGTGATTAAATCCACAACATTAGAGCAGTCTATTCTTACCATGTTGACTTAAGGTCACATTAATTTGAAGTTTGAAAACTCCTGCATGTTCTGATTCCAGGACAGAAATTGCTAACAATGATGGCCTCTGGGGTCCCCAGTAATAAGCAATTAGTAGCTCAACTTCAGGGACACAGCATATTTGTGTGAAAAAATTTCTTAGTCTATTTGTTAATAAAATACCTTATTTTTAGTGATTTCCTACTTTTTAAAATTAGGCCAAAATATAAGTTTATTATTAATGGGTTATTATTCCAATTTAAGTGTTATAATATTTTTTTATTCTAATCCATTATCCTGAGTGGCAGATAAATATGTGAAATTGCAGTAGTAATGGCAGAAAACAGCTTAAATTATAATTTACTAATAGTGCTACATAAAAGTAGTAAGAAAAACTATCCATCAGGTGGGTCCCATAAAATGTAAGTTAATCCCACGGATATAATTGGTATGTACCCCTAACAAAGAGCTCTACCGAAACCAGATGAAAGAAGAAAAAGAACGGTAATGGTCTCAGAGACAACGGGATCCAGGAGTACAAAATGGTATTTGTCTATATCAGTGTCGAATCCAAATGTTATCATCTTCTTTTGTGTAAAGGAAATATGTCTTCCAGCAGCTAAGATGGATGGCAGTCAGATAATCCGGGCTTTCCTGTTTCAATTTGGCAACTAAAGAAGAGAGAAAGAGAGAGAGAGAATCAGCTTCTCCCCCCACCCCTGCTGTGGGGGTGGGGGTGGAATTAAGTTAAAGAAAGAAATCCAGTGAATCTGTGTGCTATCTGTCTAAGATTTGGATCAATCAGTCCTCCCTGGGAGAAGAGATACGATGATTGGCTGAGCTTGGATGTATGTCCACTCATAGAGTCTACATAGGCTGATTCCTACCAGACTGCTTATGTACAGGAATGTTGCTGCTGTTGTTGTTAAGTGCCATCGAGTCAGTTTCCAACTCGAAGCATCCCTATGGATAACAGAATGAAATCTCACCCCATCCGTCTCCATCCTCCCAACGGTTCTTGTGTTGGAGCCCATTGGGGCAGCCTCCATGTCAGTTCATCTCCTTGAAGGCCTGCCTCACTTTCGCTGCCCCTCCACTTTACCAAGCAGCATGTCCTTCTCCAGGGCCTGATCTCTCTGATAACATGTCCAAAGTACATGAGAGAAAATCTCACCATCCTTGCCTTTAAGGAACATTCTGCCTGTACATCTTCCAAAACAGATTTTTTGTAGTCCCTGTTATTTTCAATATTATTCACCAACACTAGAGTTTAAGTGAACCATTTTTTCTCTGGTCTTCTTTACTCAAAGTCCAACTTTCACATGCATATGAGGCTATTGAAAATACCATGGCTACCATCAGGTGTACCTTGATCCTCAAAGTTGCATCCTTGCTTTTCAATAGTTGAAAGAAATCTTAAGTAGTAAATTTACCTAATGCAATGTGGCATTTGATCTCAAGGCTGCTGCTTCTGTGAGAATTGATTGTGGAGCCAAGCAAGCAGCGTCAATCTTTCCTCCATTTATCACGTTTCCCTGTTGATCTAATTATAAGGATTTTTGTTTTCTTTACACCGAGTCATAATCCATACTGAAGGATTCAATCCTTGATCTTTATGCACAAAAGTCCCCCTCACTTGCAGCAAGTAAGATTGTGTCATCTACATATCACAGGCTGTTAATAACAATCCTGATGCTATGTTCTTCTTCATATAACCCAGCTTCTCTGATAATTTGCTTAGCATGCAGATTGAGTAAGTGTGGTGAGAGGATACAATACTGATGCACGCCTTTCCCAATTTTAAATCATGTGGTATTTCCTTGTTCTCTTTGCACAACTTCCTCTTGATCCATGTACAGTTAAGTTCAAGATAAGCACAATGAAGTTGTGTTAGTCCAAGTAGACTAGGGAAACAAATTCATGGACACTCATATGTGTAGAATAAAGAGCTTTACATAAAAGAGCAATTGTATATTGAGAAACATCGCAGCCCAGTCCAGATCAAGTCCATAAGTCTAATATTAGCCCGTGTGTCCAATACTAGTCCATAAATTCCTCTTTAGACTCACACAGCCATACAATAATGTTGAATGCAGGAAGAGCAAGGTCACTGGGTGGAAAGTCTTGTAGATCCAGTGGCGATGGGAGGGTCTCAGAGCTGGCATGGGTCTCCACGTGGCTCTTCCAGCTCCAGGGCTCTGGCTCCACCAGTGTGTCTTTATGTGGCCTGTCAACAGGAATGCGTAGCAAAAAGAGAGTCTGACCCACATCCAGGGAGGAATTAGTATGAAAGAAGAGAAAAATAGTTTTGAAACAGATTTTATTGTTGAAAAATTATTCATTTTGGAAAATCTTAAGACAACTTACTTATCCAAATTAATAGTTAAGATAATGAAAATAATAACAACCATGATGTTTTTGGTGGTATTTTTGTCATTAGATGTCATCAAATTAGTTCAACTCATAGTGGCCCTGTGTAGAAAAGAACAAAATACTACTCGATCCTGTGCCATTCGCACATCCTTGTTATATTTGTCACTATGTCCCTATGTCAATCTATCTCATTGTGTATGTGTATATATGTCACAGCCAAACCGAGCATCTTCCTCCTTGTTGCCAACCTTCGACTGCACCGAGGATGATAGTTTTAATGTCATAATTTTAAAATATACATCTAAAAGACAAAATACATAAATTAAATGTATACATGTATGTACATGTATATACTTATGTATCAGTAAGGAGCTCTGGTGACACAGTAGTTCAGTGCCTGGCTACTAGCCAAAATATCAGTAGCTTGAACCCACTAGCCACTCCATGAGAGAATGATGTGGAAGTCTGCCTCTGTAAAGATTGCACCTCGGAAACTCTATGGTGCCCTTTGACTCTATCCTATCCAGTCCCTGTGATTCAAAATTGTCTCAGCAGTAATGTCTTTGGTATAAATGTATATACATATCATATGCACTTATGTAAACTTGGTGTGGCAGCATTGTCTTACCTCTCTTCCTTCAGAAAGGGGAAGGAAAATAAAGATTAACAACCTAAAGCTCAGGTCAGACGTACATCCACCTTCCAACAATTTTATCATTTCTGATGTGAACAACAATCCCATGACACTGCTTCTCCAATGGATTTGATAATTTATTGCAATGGCCACACAGAAGTCACAGACAATATTGACAATAGTCATGAGTATGGGGTTTATTAGGAAAATAATAAGCTACAATTCAGGATCAGAAACTGCTCAGAATACAGTTCTTCAAACAAAACAGTCTTTCTCATGGTTATGTACCAATGTTGCCAGGCTTCCTTTCTTGAAATAATCCAACAACTTCCTCCTAAGCAGCTTGTAGCAGCAGCAGATAGTCAGATGTGTTCAAGACCAAGCAGTGGTTTCTTAAGCAGGTCCCCTCTCAAGTTGAGTGAGAACATAAGTACAGGATGCTTCAAACAAGAAGCTGGTTCCCTGCAAATTGAAGACACTATCTGAAGGAAAATCACTAATTTTATTGGGAAATAGTGGCAGAGTTCTATTGGCTAGTCCTTGGCTAGTCCCAAACTGAGTCCTTTTGTTAATCTTAACCTTGGTGTTCTGGTTAGTTGGTGAGGTTTCCTGTTGCATGTTTGATGATTAGTCCTTTGGAAAGATGCTTGGACACTTAACTATAGGTCAAGGCACTGAGAAGTTAAAGGATGAACTATTACGTTCACCTAGGGATTGGGAGTTCAGCATTTGTCCGACCCTAATCCTTAGCAGGACCTACAGAAATGCCTCTCTGGCCATTATCCTCTTGGTCCCATTGCCCCTTGATTCTGGCGTGCTTGAGTAGGTGTTACAAAACTCTCTGAGCTCGGCAGATAAGTGTCGAGAGGCACCTTCTCCACCAATAGGCCTCAGACTATGACACTCGGCTTTCACTCTGTGGATCATTAAACCTAGTCCGAACAACCGCATGATAGCACCCTACTTCACCAACAAGCCCCCTGTCTGAAGACACTCTGATTTCTCACTTTATAGGCCAGGACACCAGCCATCATGTCTCACGCTGATCTCTCGCAGCCTCTGCCTCTTCTACCTCTGCTGCTGTCATTGCTCTGCCACTACTTCTCCCTGTCTCTACCTCTCTCTGGTAGCACAGCTTTCCTTGGCTGGAGCAGGTTCTTGGTGCAGGGATCCCAAGTCCACAGAATATGCTTCACTCCTGGCTCGTCTTTCTTCATGACTGAGACCGCCCTTTCGGCCTAAGAGATGACTCATTGAAAGTCTAGCAGGATGGTGAAACTGGCCAATTCTCACACTAGGACTCCACACATCTTATTTACATGACCCCAAAGCATAACGGTACTATTCTTCTTATTTACATTATTAGCAAACTATCTAATCCCTTGGTGGGCCAAAAGTACTTCACATTGCCTAATTCTACCAAGTCATTTGATAGGAGTTACATAAAGTATAGATAGAGGAGTCATATCAAATAATTAACTGCACCACAGTCTATCAATTTTCAACCATTTCAGGGGGTAGCATATGTTCAAGAATCAATGGTATTGACAGAGAAAATCCAAGCAACACTAAAGACAATGGTGACAAACAAGGCTCCAGGAATTAACAGAATACTAATTGAGGTGTTTTCACAAATGAATGTGCCAATGGAGGGGCTTACTCTTCTTTGCCCAGAAACTTGGAAGACAGCTTCTTGGGCATCTGATGGTAAGCAAACCGTGTCTGTGCCCATTCCAAATAACGGTGATTTAACAGGAAATAAATACTATCAAACAATATCATCCACAAGCAAAATTGTGCTGCAGCTAATTTTAAAAAGTTTTAGTATGTGTTAGTTCAAGTAGGCTAGAGAAACAAATTCATAGAGATGCATATGTGTATAAGAAAGAGTTTTATATGAAAGAGCAATTGAATATTGAGAAACATCCCAGCCCAGTCCAGATCAAGTCCATAACTCTGGTATTGGCCCACATGTCCAATACAAACCTATAATTCCTCTTCAGACTCACGAAACACATGCAATGATGCAGAACAATCACGGTCAGTCTTGTGGATCCAGTGGCATGGTAAGCATCTCAGCGCTGGCAGGGGTCTCCACGTGGCTTCCCCAGCTCCGAGGCTCTGGCTGCCATCAGCCTATCTCCATGTGGCTTGTCAACAAGAATATCTCGCAGGGACTTAGCATCTGTCCCACCTCCAATGAGCTATTTATCTCCTTAGCGTCTCCAAATGACGTCAACAAGCTCTGTCCTGATTGACAGGCTAATCTTCACTCATGAGTCTCAAATTGACAGCAGATTATGTAACGAACACACAGTAGTCCATTAACAGGGAACTTCCAAAAAAGCAAGCCAGATTCAGATGAGGACATGGAACAAGAAATATCCTTGTTGATATGAATTAGAGCTTGGCTGAAGGCATTCAACTCTGTGGATCATAACAACTTATGAATAACATTGTAAAGAATGGGAATT
>NW_022103900.1:47914318-47915774 GCF_000313985.2 Echinops telfairi
ATGAGGGCAACAAATGTATAGATGTGCTTTACACAATTCACCTATGTATTGTGATGAATTGTATGAGCCCCAATAAATTGATTTAAAAAAAAAAAGAATGGGAATTCTAGAACACCTAATTGTGCTTGAGCAAAATCTTTGACAGGCAGTCATTCAAAAAGAAGAAGGGGACACTTCACCATTTAAAATGAGGAAAATCGTGCATTTGAGTTATATCTTTTCACCATAGCTATTCAACCTGCATGCTGAGCAAATAATCCAAGAAACAGGACTCTGCAGGGGACACGGCGCCCAGACTGGAGGAAGCGCCGCAAGCGCTGACAAGAGGAAGATGACACGAGCCTGCTTGTGGAAAGGGAAGGGGAGTGGGGCTCACGCGTGTGGAAGATCAAAAGAGAACAGCCTTTAATATGCTTACACTTTAATTTAAAGACAAAATACAGCCAAACCAGCTACAACATTCAATAGACAGAAACGCTCAACATTGTTAAGGATTTCATTATGTGAAATCACAGTAAAAAGAGACTAGATCAAGGGTTTCGTTTTACTGGGATCCACCATCAATGCCCATGGAAGGCCAAGTTAGAAAATCAAATGATGTATTCCATTGGAACATCAGCTACAAAAGAACTCTTTGGAATATTAAAAAGCAAAGATATTTCTTTGAGGCTAAAGATGTGCTTGACCCAAGCCAGTGTATTTTCAACTGTCTCATATTCCTGTGAAAGCCAGGCAGTGAACAAGGAAGGCCATAGAAGAATTGATGCATTTGAATTACCGACCACTGACCCAGAGTCCGTGCTGACTCATAGAGTACCTCTGTGGTTTCCCAGACTATGAGTATTTACGGAAGTAGAAAACCCAGTCTTTCTCCCTCAGTGGTTTCCAACTACTGACCATGTGGATCACAACCCAGCATGCAGCCACTACACCACCAGAGCTCCTATTTGAATTTTGGTGTGAATAAAAAAGAAGAAGACCCTCCACAATATGGATTAATATAGTGGTTACAACAATGGCACAAGCATAGGACCATTATGAGGATGGTGCAGAACCAGGCAGTGTTTCATTCTGTTGTAAAGAGTTGCTATTTGCCACCTAATAATAGCAGATAAATATCCATGTAAGTGTAAATGTAAGCATGTGTGTGTGTACCATCTTCAAATATTTGTTGAAAACAGCAATAAAGAAAATGGCAATTTTCAATGAACCTTTTGAAACCCATTTTACAAAAATGTCATTACCACACATCTTAAGACAAATGAAAAGCTATGTCAGGAGTGAACAGGATCGGAGCAAACACAAAATAATTAGAATGTGTATATAGCTATACGATGGAACCATGGGTAAGTACTTTTCTTTTCTAATTCCCCTTCTTTTTTTTTTAACATTTTATTAGGGGCTCATACAACTGTTATCCCAATCCATACACACATCAATTGTGTAAAGCACATTT
>NW_022103900.1:47916123-47918168 GCF_000313985.2 Echinops telfairi
TCCTGGATTCCCTGTATTTTCAGTTCCTATCTGTACCAGTGTACCTCCTCTGGTCTAGCCAGACTTGCAAGATCGACTAATTCCCCTTCTTTTAATGAAAGTCTGAGGGCAGCCTTTCTCCCTTATCACCGAGTGGACTCAGATTATCCCCTGATCAAGCATCACCTGAGCAAGTGGGGAGGGATCATTTTCTCCAATCAGGGACTATCCTAATGAAATATCCTAAAAAAGATCCAAATGAAAGTAGAAAATCGATGAGCGCCATGAGAAGTAGAGGCTTTCCTTCCACAAGAGGCTCCAACGCAATCGTCCTCTTCTCCCAATGAAGTGTGAAGTCACTTCAGAGGAAGACCCGGCATTTTGAAAGGTTCAAAGGCCCTGTGGAATGGAGACAGATGGGCTTTAAATCATCTAAACACTATTGCATAGGCTGATAGCAAATCATAAATGATTTCTGGAGTTTGAAATTCTGCTGCTTTATAGACCTTGGCAGTAACTTGAACAGAATTTAGATGAGTTTCTCCTGAAAGTTCAAACTTTAAAATGGTTAGGAACATATTCCAATTCAATTCAAGAGGCATTTATTCAATGGTGTGAAAACATTCGGTGAACTTGGAAGTACTCGGGAGAGGTGAGGTACCGTTATACATGCACACCACACACACAGTTGAGCAGCAGATGCCCAGGCAGAGCGTGGGTCGCTCAAAGAGACCAGTGTGGGTCCTGATGGCAAGTGTCGCTAGCAGCAGGGGAGGCAGAAAGTGTTCTCTGACTGGGAGAAAGGGAAGTAGAAGTAGTAGAAGCACAGCGCAGTTGTAAAATAAAACAATGGCATTTGGCCATATCCAAAAGAGGTGCTATTTTCTGTTTGAGAAGAGAACCAGAGACAACAAAGATGAAAACTTTTTTTGTTTCCCTTGGCACCTTAAAATGAAGAAAAGTAAGCTTTCTGCGATTTGCCATTTCATTTTTCTGATGCAAAATAATGACATAAGTTGTATTCTATGTCCTATAAATAAAAAATAGACCCAACATATTGCCATGTGGTCAATTTTGACTCATAATGACCCTACAGGACAGGGTATAATTATATCCCAGCGTTTCTCAGGTTGTAAAGTTCTATGGGAGCCAACAGCCTCGTCTTCCTCTGGAGGAGCTGCTGGTGAATTTGAACCTTTTGTCCTTGTCTTTGGCAGCCCAACACATAACCCATGACACTTTACCAGGGCTCCTCTAAGTCTCCTATCTCACTGCCTTTACATTGATCCCGACTCTCCACAACCCTGGAGGATGGAGTGGAACTGACACTCAGAAACTTATATTTCCCTGGCAATCTCTATTTCAGATCTCTCTTCTTACACATTTTGAACTCCTGCCCACAACTCCCCAAAAGCTGATAATTCTCTGCTTTTACCTGACAATCCAGAAACTTCCTTCTAGTACTCCATATAGGCCAGACCCTTCCACAAAAATCCCTATTTAGTCAATATCACTGGTCTGTAAAAATGTGACCATATTATAAGCCATACTTTCACATTAGAAAAATAACGTTGATAATGCCAATATAGAGATGTCTTCCAGAATATATATATGGATTTACCCAACAAGGTAGAATGCACAAAATTTAATATTATGGTTGTGGTTATTGTTGTTAGGTGCTATCAACTATGTTTCAACACATGGCAACTCTGTGTACAATCAAGCAACACTGCCCACTCCTGAACCACCCTCACAATCATTGCTCTGTTCGAGCCCATTGTTGCAGGCTCTCCTTTGCTGACCCTTTACTTTACTAGGAATGATGTCCTTCTCCAGAGACTGATTCCTCCTAAGAGGAGGCCCTTGCTCTAGGAAGCATTCTGCCTATTCTTTATCCAAGATAGATTTATTCATTTTTCTAGCAGCCCACCATATGTTCAATATTCTTCACCAACACCATAATTCAAAGACATCAATTCTTCTTCAGTCTCCCTTACTAGTTGTACACCTTTTTTACCCCAAATTTTATATATATATTTATATACATATATATATATAAATCATTT
>NW_022103900.1:47920874-47930024 GCF_000313985.2 Echinops telfairi
CCTGGTGTTGTCCCCCGCAGGGCCATGGGCCAGTGAGGAGCATCTCGTCTCATAGTGGGGTTGGCCATGTGGTCCTCTCTGTACAATCCAGCTTCTTAATTCCTTTTCTTGGCATCCAGATCAAAGATCTGAAGACAACTCTGCTGCACGCATCTTCTTATTTGAACCATGGAATACCAATGCGCTCTACTTAAGCGAACACTTCTTGGGTCTATGCACACTTTCCTCTTGAATCCAATTAAGTGTTCTGGAATTACCGTGATTGGCAATGCCTTCCATAAATTGTGTCACACACAGTTGGATTCCTTTGCAAAGACTGCATCATGAATAGACTAAGATAGTGGGACTTCCAGTTCTCCCCCAAAGGTCAGCTGGGAGATTTTCTTTAATAAAGGGCTTGATTATACCACATCGTAAACGCTGCTTGCTGCCATGTCACCATAATCTTTTTCTTTCAAATTATTTTCAGAGAAAGGCATGTGTTAAGGGAGCTCAGCTGGACAGATGACTGAGCTGTCACCAAGCAATGAATATGATAGTACCATTTGATAGAAGGGTTATTTCAAGGGAGCTGAGATATCTTAAATAAACATTACTGGCATATATTCACTGTGAATGAGAAGGTGAGTAAGATATGTATGAGTTGGGATCAACTCATGTAACAACTATCTATCTTGGACTAGCTACCTATCTCTATCTTTCTAGATCAGTTAAAAATTTACTCTGTCACTAGACTTTCTGAGATCCAATCATGTATCTGTGAACATGGGCATAATTAGTAAAGTAAGTGTATGCCTCTATTCATAAGATTGTAAAAGCATTAAATTAGCATTTATGTCTATTTCAGAAGAATGTATAGGACGTATTATGTTTTTCATGCACACATGGATTTGCCACACCCATTTTCTCAGGTTAGGTTCCCTGAGAAACAGATTTTGAGACTGAGTTAAGCAACCAGGCCCATCACTAGAGTGTGTCAAACTTTGATTCAGGCCAATGACAACCCTTTAAAGAGTCCTGGAACTATCACGCTCTCTCAAAGTGGACCCAAGTGATAATGAAAGGAAGGGTCATCTGGGAATGCACCGCATTTTATAGCTAAGGCAGTCCCTGAACTGGCTAACAGCTGTGTCCACCACATTGATGGTTGAGATATTGAGATACCCTGCCAGTAGCCTGCTGCCTACACTACTCCTGCTCCTTGGGGCCCAGTCACAACGGAAGCATAGGCGCCCTGGTGGTGTAGTGGCTGTGCGTTGGACTGCTGACCACAGGTGAGTATTTGAAGCCACTAGCTACTCCACGGAAGAAAGACAGGGCGTAAAGCGTCAGTCTCAGAAGCCAACAGGGGAAGTTCTCCCCATCCAACAGGTTTACTATGAGTTAAAAACAACTCAAGGGCAATGGGTATTTGGTGTACGAGATGTGTCTGTTCTGTTTGCTTGGTACTCATTTTACACTAGATGTTAAACATTTTGAAGATTATTCAAAATCTTCAAAAACCTTTTGAAGATTATGTACCATCAAGGACATCAGTCTAAATGAAAGGAAAAGATTATCATCAGGGAAGTTAAGATTCTTGATTAGGGCTAGCGCACGTCGTCTTGAATGTTGGGCTCAGGAGTTCACATTTGATCTAATTATCTATGAAGAGCTGAAAGATTCTGTGTAAATTGAATGGGAAATGAGATAAGACGTATAATACATAATTTCCTACATAAATTAGAGAACACAATCTGATTAACATATGAGAAATACAAAAGACTAAGGAAAGTTTATCCCAACTTATAGCAACCTCATATGGGGTTTTGAAGACTATAAATCTTTATGAAAGTAGACAGCTTCTTCTTTCTCTTTTGAGTCGCTGGTGGGCTTGATCTCCCTTGAGATTAGTGCCCCATTGCCACCAGTGGGTAACTATAGGCAAAGAAGAAGAAGACACTTCAATCCAAAATCGTTAAATTGTTGGGAATCTTACGTTTACCATTATAATTGCAGATGAACTCCAAGGTTACCCTTTTTGCAGTTATAATCCTTTGATTAAAGTACTATGCAATTCTATATTAACTAGGAAGTTTGCTTAATTGAGTTTAGGCTCACTGACCAAAAGACTCATGATGAGTATTTAAACTCGCACTCTGAAGTGACAACCAAGTTGTGTGTTTTGTTTTGTCCTAGAGTATTACAAGATGAATTCATTAAAGAGCATTCAAAACATTTCATTAAACAAGGATTTTGTGAATCGTGACTAATTTTAAAATTTACATAAAATATCTTTGGAAGATTTACAGGCTCAAATTCACATTTCATAATTAACTCTAATGCTGAGGGGAACAACTGGATATCACGATAAACCTTCCTTCTTCAAGTGAAGAGACCCTTTAGGAAGAAGAGCAGACTGAGATAAAACAGGTCCAAAAGTTGTAAGCATCTTCATCTCCTTGTCCCAACCTGCCACTACCATTTCCAGTGACACTATTTATTTATGCTCATATTCAACAGAGACCCTTCATAAGCAATACAAAAATATACAGAGCCCAGGATTCTTGCAGGGTTTTTTAAGGTGACCTAATGAGGCATGGGAATTATGTGAGATGCTCAGGCCAGCTGTGCAGAAGCAAGAGTGGTCTGAGAGGGTAGAGGTCCAAGCCTTACTCTTACTTCAAGTGGATCACAACTGCCTTACACAGGGGCTTTTACAAGAGATGTAAATTAAATAAAGTTTTTTTAAAAGTCCATAGTTTAAAAGACAACAATAAAAGAAAGCAACATTCAGATTACTCCCATCAAGTGTGTAGTAGACAGTGGCGGAGGGCCAAATCTGACCTTGTCTGGCTTCACTGTGGCCAAAAGGCAGGGGTCAGACCCATCTCCACACTCCATCCTTTTTATGAATTCTGGTATCAACCATTTCTCCCACAGCATTCTAGGTCTACACTGGGCTGAATAATTATTTTCAATGGCCACAGAGACTTCACTGGCAATCCTCACAATTATAGAGTTTATTAGGGAAGTTAATAGTTTAGCATAATTCAGGATCAGCAAGCAGTACAGATACAGTCATTTAGCCATAGCGACTTCTCTCTTCAGCCAGTAACCAAGTCTCTCTCTGGTCCACAGCCTCTCATCTCGATGATCCTTTGGCCTTTGTCTCCAGGAGCCAGGAAGGCAGCCTATCGCTCTACCTCAAAGTCTTAGAGTCTTAACCTTGCTTCTTGCTCTGTTCCATCTCTGATGTCTCTACGCTAGCCTAGGCCACTTCAGATAGAAACCTGGGAGTGAAAGTGCTCATCTATTGGTCCTGGAATTTCTTCCTGTGTCCAAGCTAGTTTTTATCTACTGAGGAATGGCTTTCATGGAATTGTGATTTTTGTTTTTAGTGACCATGCCCCCAAGAAAAACAAAGAAGAGTGTCTGAAGCCATACCCTCTGGCAGTCTGAAAAATGCATCCTACCCTGATCCTATAACATAGAATGTCCTCCAAAATGGGATGTTAGCCACAGGCATGGGGCCAGCATTACAATACACCCCAAAAGGAGTTATGGCTAGAATGACTGTACTAATTGACAACCTCTTCAAGTAGCTTGGATTTTCACTGGGAAAAGTGACAAGTATGTGTCATAGTGAGGTAGCTAAAATTAAGTAAGCGAGATGAAATGAGACCTCATAAATGAACAATTTATGGTAACTTAGATGTAAATCATAAGATTGACCTTTTCACTGTGGGTGTGGGGAAGATAGTTCAGCAAAAAAAAGAACACACTGCTCTAGAGGGAACATCTGAAAACATGACCCATTTTAGAGCTATGTTTGCATTTGATTTGATGCTAACAAGAGGTTTGAATTAAAACTTGTATGATGAGCTGTTGCTGATTGCTACTAAAGTTTTGAGTTTTCATAGTTGTATTATTATGTGAAATTCAATGATGTGCCAATCAATAATGCCTAAGTCAGGAATCTTGTTGTTGGAGATAATGTATAAACATGAACTTTGTTACTTGACAATGTTAACATGAACTCATTATTGACAATAATATCATTACCTCCATCTTTGACAATAATATTAACATACATGCCAAAGGGTATCCACAATATTAACTTTAACCCATAATATGTTATCAAGATTAATGTTAACTCACTGTGTGATAATAATAAAGTAACTAATCCAATCTATTTTACAAAATGTTAACAATAATTCTCTAAAGTGTCAACAATATGAAAATTAAAATTAACCTACTATGAGATGATAATATTATTACTTTATTTTTGGTAATGATGTTCAAATTCAATGGGAAAAATTGATTAACATTAACCCTGTGTAACCACAGTTTTTACAATAATATTAGTTTGATTTACTGAGAGTGAGTGCCTTCCATTATACCTAACTGTGAGTGAAATTAGATAATAAAGCAATTAATCCCATTCCCCCAGTTGCTCTTGAGTCGATTCTGAGCATCTCAAAGAACTATGTTTCATGGGATTTTCAATGGCTTGTATTATTGGCAATCGATAACCACACCTTTCTTGAAGGTCTTTCTGGGGAGATTTCAACATGGGGTTGTGCTAGCTGTTGGGCACATTAACTGTTTGCACCACCCAGGCACTCCAGAAAAATGTTGCTAAGTGGCACAACTGGTTAAGCACTATATTATAAACAATAAGTTGACAGTTCAAATCCACCCAGATGTTTATTGGGGGTAAGACATAATGATCTGCCTCTAAAGGTCACCACCTTGAAAGCTCACAGTTCTATTCTGCATACATGGATTCACCAGGAGTCCTAATGACTCAACGGCAACTCACAATAATAATAAAGTCATACAGAAAATATTAGAACCTCCTGCTATGAGTAGCCATAACCAATTAAGAAAATGTAAATTGACAGTGCAAGAAGAACATTTTATGCTAATAAAATTGTTTTGTTCAGAAAATATCAAGTGAACATGACACAGAGTAAAATTAAAGCCAACGGCAACACTAAACTGTGTGAGCTTTAGTTTTTAAGCTAGTTGGCAAATAAGAAGTTTCTCTCCACGTGTTTTTTTCTAGCACTGAGTTAAGTTGGTATATTTGCAAATGATTTATAAATAAACAATAATAATTAAGCTTAACATTTAACTTTCATACAAAATATTTTGCACTTTCTGAAAGATAAAAACCATTCCATTGACACCTACATTGAATAAGCTTTCAGTCTTGACAATTAGCTTGTAAAGCACACAAGCTAGAGTGATACATATGCAGTGACACAAAGAGATGCAGGCAGGTGAATGCAGAATATGAGAAATCCTGGTTAACCTGTATTTTCAACAAATAAATGCAAGGAAAACTATAGAGGGAGGAGGCCTTGTGTTTTAAAAGAGATTCAAGAGCCCTAAGAAGGATTTACCCTGTGTAATTCTTATTTGGATTTTCATTCAAAATAAATTCTCATTCAAAATTAATCTGGACAAATCCCGTTAATATTATAATGGGAATATTAAAATACATATTGGATAAACATCATTATGTTTTAGAGATCTGTACTTAAAAAATGTTTTTAAATGATGAAATTTCATAAGTTGCCTTCAAAATAATCTTGGGAAAGACATAAATTGTTGTTATACATGAATCAAGATTAGCTAGAAGTTAGCAATTGAGCAATGGATATACATGAAGTTTATTATACCATCACTCTACTTTTGGGTTTATTTGAAATTTTCCAGACCACAAAGTTTAAAGTGAAATGAAGTAATAAGGTAAAATATCATGTATGTATTTAGTTATATAAATAAAATGATTGAAATTGGTATGTACTAAATGAAGTTTAAGACTGGCTGAGTGAAGCCAAAAGTTAAGTGCCAGACTATTTGCTGAAAAGCTAGTTATTTGAACCCAACCAGAGATGTCTCAGAACATAACCCTGGTTATGTGTTCCAGAAAGGCCAGAGAAGCCCTGCGGAGCGAGCGCTTCTACTCTGGACGCCCAGGGTTGCCGTGAGTTAGAATCAATGCAGCGGCAACTCATAACCAAAGAAGAACTGCCGGTGTGTTTCCTGGGAGCCCATCTTCCCATCAGTGAAGTAAGTAGTCGAAGGTGTGCTCCAGATGGACTTGCAATATCTCATGAGACTTGGCTACATTGACTGGCCAAAAGGACACATTACCTTCCATCAAACGACTGCCACTGAGACTATTCCAACTCATAGTGACCCTGTAGCAGGTTTCCGTGACTGTAAAACTTTACGGGAAAAGATAGCTTCATCTTCCTCCTCCGAAGCCCCTGATAGGTTTGAACTCCCAACTTTCTGGTTTCCAGTCCAATGCTTAACCCACGCTGCAAGCAATTCATTGCATGATTAAAATCCACTGACCTTGAGTTGATTCTGACTCATAGTGACCATATAAAACAGACTAACACTGCATTTTTTGATTTCCAAAATTGTAAATCTTGAACATCATAGAAAGTCTCATAATTCTCCAGTGGAGCAACTGGTGGGTTTTAACCACTGCCCTTGTGGTTAACAGCCCAATGTGTAACCACTATGCTACACACACACACACACACACACACACACAGATGCATACATATATAAGTAAAAAGGTGGTATGGTGGTTACGTGTTGGGCTAATATCTGCATGGTTAGCACTAGCAGCTCCGCAGGAGAACGAATGAGCTTTCTACTCCAGTAAACAAGTACAGTCTCAGAAACCCAGATGGGGTTGCTATAAGTCAGCATTGACTCCATGCCAGTGAATTTGGTTGTTTTTTTTTGTTAATGCGTATACAAAAATTTTATATCAAGAAAGCTGTCACACATTGTACAAGGGGATAAACCTAGCCCAGTTCAAGTCTATGGATCACATATTAAGCTGGAGGCTTTTCCTGACTCTCTTAGTCACCAAGGCTGATGAATCAGGAACAGGAAGGCCACAGGCTTTTAGAGCCGAGCGAGACAAGGAAAAACTCAAGGTTAGTAGGTCAGGCTAGGGCTGCAGTGTCTAATGAATTCAAGGTCAGCAGGCAATATGTCATGGAGCCCAGATGGTGTAGTGGTGACACTTTGGGCTGGGACCTGCATGATCAGCAGTTTGAAGCCACCAGCAGCTCCACGGGAGAAAGACTGGACTTTCTACTCATAAAAACAGTTACAGGCTCAGAAGCCCACCGGGGATCACTCTGAGTCAGTCAATGAGTTGAGTTGAGAAACAGAATGTCAGGCAGTTGATATCTCCTAAGGTTGCCAGGCAATGTGATGGCCCATTGGCTCAAGTCCAAGGAACTTTTTGAGCATTTTATATGCTAACCTATAAGGGACTGTAAAACTTTTAGCACTGCATAAAAGAAATTTGAGCACACAGTAACTTCATAAAATGTTGTCGCTGTTAGGGGCCATCAAGTTGGTTCTGACTCAGAGCAACCCTAATTACAACAGCCTGAAGCACTAACTGACCCTGTGCCATCCTCCCAACTGTTCCCACGCGTGAGCCCATTGTTGCTGCCACTGTGTCCATCTATCTTTTTGAGGACCTTCCTCTTTTTCCCTCCCTCTCAATTTTATCAAGCATCACGTTTTTCTCCAAGGACTGGTCTCCCCTGATAGCATGGCCAAAGGACGTGAAGCAAAGTCTAACCCTCCTTGCTTCTAAGGAGCATTCTGGCTGTACTTATTTCAAGACAGATTTGTTTGTTGTTTTGGCAGCCCAAGGTACTTTCAATATTCCTCTCCGGCACCACAATTTAAATGCATCCATTCTTCTTTGCTCTTCCTTATTCAATGTCCAAATTTCCCAGGCTTTGAGGTAATTGATTAGTCCTCAAAGTAACATCCTTGCATTTCAATATTCTAAAGAGGTCTTGTGCAGCAGATTTACCTAATGTTATACAAAACTAAAAGTTTTATAATCCTTGATAGGTTAACATACTCGTATAAAATGGTCATTAATAAATTCCCAGGGAAAAATCAAACTCTAAAAGTTCATTGAACTTTTGTCTTTTAAGGACTAGTCAAAGAATGTCAAGTAAAAATGTTGTTCTCCTAATTTCTCACTTGATTTGATGTCAATTGAAAGATCCCTTTGATAAAAATTGCATGCCTAAACATTGCAAATGTATCTTATAGCCTTAATATTCTATGCCCCTATTAGACCAACCTTCAGTTGATTCTAACTCAGGATAACCCCATGTGTGTCAGAGTAGACTAGCGCTCCATGAGGTTTTAAATAGCTGACTTTTGGAAAGTAAATTAACAGGTCTTTCATCTAATATGCCTCTGTGTGGACTGGAACTGCCAACCTATCAATTAGCATCCCCAAAGGCATGTTAGCCACCCAGGACTGCTACACGCCTATTGCAAAGGTGTAAATTTTTTTATTAAGAACTTTCTACATCCCAACTTTTATTTGAACGAGGGGAAAGTAAAAGTATATAATACATGTTCCTAATACTAGCGGCTCACACTGACATTGGAAACGAAGCGATGTGTTCTACCATCAAGTGTTTCCCATGACAACCAGTAACATAAAATGTCAACTAAGGCAGTCTCACTACTAATCCATATTCTGCCTGAGGTAAAGTGGAAGACAATGTGCCTCCCACAAAACACCTGATTGTTATGGAACATAAATCTGAAAGCATTGTATACAAAATATAGGGTGTAAAGAGCCCAATTGGCACCTAGATCTGGCAGCCTACAATAAGGAGAAATCAGCAGGGGCTGAAGGAGTCAGAGAAGATAACATAAGGAACTTTATGAGTTGCGCCCTTACATATTTGATTTAGTTTTAAAAGTAGAGGAAGTGTTAAATTTTGTGTTTTGTAGGTTTTTAATTGTTTTCATTATTTTAAGAGAAATTTTCAATCCAAAGGAAGCAGTAATGTCGTAATCCCAGTCTCTACCACTACTTTCTGCCAAGTCTGCAAAAGTAAATTAAGTTTTAATCTTGCTATTTGAAATCCACAAGTGCCTATTATCTTCCACCATAAAATGAAATATAAATTTTTTAAAATGTCTCACAGAGTGTCAGCGGACAGATGCCATGCAGAGAAGAATTGTAGTGATGATACTTTCTGTGACCCCTCCCTGCAACTGTGAATATCTACATAGCTCCTGGTGGCTCTGTGGCTCTACACACACACACACACACACACACACACACACACACACACC
>NW_022103900.1:47931111-47942558 GCF_000313985.2 Echinops telfairi
GCAATGAATGTACAAATGCGCTTTACACAATTGATGTGTGTATGGATTGTGATAAGAGTTGTATGAGCCCCTAATAAAATGATTTTTTAAAATAGAGAAGGCAGTGAAGACATTGAATCTTATCTGTTTCCCTCGCATCTTCAGCTGCAAGAAAAAGTCATATTGCTCTGATTATGCTGTGACATCTCAAAAATCTCTTAAGATTCATTCCCACTTGTTCTTATTATATAAAGCCAAACTCTCAACAATGTCTGGGTACTGCAAATCAAAAGCATTTATTTAAAACTACTATCTAGCTATCCACTTTATAACTTTGAAAACTCTGCTTTGAAACTCAAAGCGTAAGGAGAAAACTTTGTTCTGGGGAGAACCCACTCTTCTTCCCTTTCCTAGATAATATATTGGCTTCAGGGCAAATGCCTTAAGATCGAGAGGAGAGAGTGAAACATTTTTTATATGTTGTGCCAATCAATTGTGTATTAGCTAAGGTAGTGATACTTCAAAGTACTACCCCCTGGATATTCATTTTTAATTTTGATCTTACATCTGAGCCCCTTGGAGTAGTTTACCAGGAGGGTAATTAAAAATGTATTGCTCAAAGTAATACACACCTATATTAAACAAAAACGTCCGAATGTGAAGCTGTTGTTTCTCAGCATAGCCTCCATCCATAAGTCTGTACATTTCAGAAGGCAGTGTGTCCAGTCTGCTCTAATTCTGTGCTCTCGGATTTGCACCACGTCAAAACAGGAGTTAGGGTGAATCTCCTCAAGTATCTCAAATTGTATTCCTTTTAACATTCTTTGAGTTTGGGGATAAAAAGAAATCAGAAGAGGTAAGGCCAGAGGTGTGGGGTATATGAGGTAAGGTGTCCCAATGAAATTCTTGTAAGGAGGCCCTTGCCACTCTCAAAGAATGAGCAAGTATGTTGTGATGGGATCAAACATCTCAGTACAACTGTCCTGACATTTTCCCACAACAATGAGCATTTCCATTTTCTTAAAACCTTTCCAGAAGCCCCAAGAATTTTTCAGTGTTCTTTGATAAAACTTATCAAATGACCTCTTTGGAACCACAAAAGAGTCTCTAAAACCTCTGGACTGATTTCTATGATTTTTTTTAATTTTCCCTATTTTAAAAAAAATTTTATTGGCATATGTTTCTTTTTTCACACAATTTAGTCACTCAATCATATTAATAATCAGTTTCAGAACCCTTTATTCTCATACTTATTATTAATAATCAGTTTCAGAACACTTTATTCTTTTATTTATTATTGTTAGCCCCCCAATTCTCCATCCTCATTTGCCACGCCCCTCTGTAATTTTTTTATCCAGTTACTGTCTCATGGATGTCATTGTTGTTGGGGTCTCATTTTTGTTTGGGGGTGGTGTTATTTTTGGTTTTGTTGTTGTTGTTATTTGCATTCTGTCTTGAGTTTAATTGGCTTATCACATTTTTTAAAGGCACCCTAACAAAACGAAGACAAGTATATTACTAAAAGCACTTATCTACAGTCATCCAATGGTTTCAGAAATATGTTTAGATACATATTGTTTAAAATAAATGCATACACATATAAACTGAAACCCTAGTAGTAATACTCTTTAATTATCCTGTAATAGACCAAGAAATTATTTTTAACCATTTTATTGACACATAAATTACCTATAACTCAATAGTGCCACCATATGACCAAGAGCTGTGCAATCATTACCACAATCGATTTTTAGAACATTTTCTTCTTCCTGTGATCATTGTTGTTAGCTCCTCATGACTCCCAATCACCCCTGCCCTTAGGAAACTATTAATCCACTTACTATCTTAAGACATTTACCTATCCCAAATTTCATCTACAAAAAAACAGACAAACTGTTTTCAAAAGCAAAAAGAACCTAACAACAATGGCAACATAAGCAGAGAAAAACCCCATCAAAAACAAAGCAGAGAATATTAAAAATTAGAACACATTTAAAATGGATCAAAGGGGAGATCAAATTATATGGTGTTATATTCTAGCACAGCGGTTCTCAACGTATGGGTCGTGCCCCCTTTGGGAGTCAAACGACCCTATCACAGGGGTCACCTAAGACCACAGAAAACACGTATTTCCAATGGTCGTAGGAACTGAGACATCGCTCCTCTATCCATCTCCAGGCAGATGAAGACTGTCAGCCATGTGACACCATACTTCAAGACAAAATTTCACTTATTTGTAATTAGAAATAAATATTTCACAATATACAACTACATATTGTTTTTGTGATTAATCACTATGCAGTAATTATGTTCAATTTGTAACAATGAACATACATCCTGCATATCATGATGATTCATAACAGTAGCAAAATTACAGTTATGAAGTGGCAACGAAAATAATTTTAGGGTTGGGGGTCACCACAACATGAGGCACTGTATTTAAAGTGCCACGGCATGAGGAAGGTTGAGAACCACTGCTCTAGCATAAACTGGTGCTCAGAATTCAAGCTCTAATATTATTCCTGCCTCAATATTTGGGTTTTAATATTTACCATCCTGGATCACACAGGCTGGTATGTTTCTTCCTGTGGACTTAGCTGATGCCTCACTCAGGTGACTGCTTTTTCCAAGACAAACCTTTCAGACCCCAGATGCTGTTCTTTCTGAGAACTGGGGACTATCTGACTTCCTCACCACCCTTTGCTACAGCACGCATTTCTTCAGTGATCTCTTCCTGGGGGCAAGTACTGAGTGGGGCCAGGCCAGAGAACTGATTGCTCTTGGGTTAGGACTAGGACTAAGTGTGGGACCAGTATCTATTCATAAATGTCTGAATACCTGGACAACTGACTAGAAGACATCCATATTTGTGCCTATTCAAAAAAAAGACTACCCGAGTATAGAAATTAACCAAAATGTTATTAAGATAATATGCAAGTAGAATTTTGCTGGCAATAATTCAACCTTGGATTTAGCAAAACAATGGAGCTGCCAGACTCAGAAGATGCTGTGGTCCTGGGAATAACGCTGATGATCTCACATGGATCTTGGCTGAAAGCAGAGAATCCCAGAAAAAGATGGTCTTACGTCTTGCTAACTATACAAGGCTTTCAAATGTATGAATCATAACAAACTGTGGATAACTTGGGAATTCCAGAACACATGTGCTTGTACTTGTGCAGAACCTGTGCATGGAAAAGGTACAAGAAAATAGTACATAGTTTAGCATCAGGAAAGGTGGCATCATAGTTGTGCTCTTTCACCATACTTTTCAATCTGCACTCTGAGCAAATCATCTCTAAAGTTGGACTATATGAGGAAGACTGACTGTGGCATCGGGCTGGGAGGGAGGCTTATTGACAACTATGATAAGCAGATGACACGACTGCTGACTGAAACTAAGAGGACCCTAAGCACATACTGATGAAGACCAAGAATAGCAGCTTTCAGTATGGATTACAGCTCGATATAAAGAAAAACCAAATGCTTACAACTGTGCAGAACGTGTACATGGAACAAGAGGCCGTGATGATAACATCATCATGAGAAACAGAGAAAAGATTCAAGTTGCCGTGCATTTATTTCATTTTGCTTGGATCTTAAATGCAGTGTTCATGGAAGCAGCAGTCAAGTTGGCACCCTCAAAGTCCAACAACCTATATAACTGGGATAACAGTTATAACACTCACACTTATATCAAATATCTCTGATCCAACTTCTTTGAGCCACATAGACTTTTATCAAACCGAAAGGTTGATATCCAGGACAGTATGTATAAATTTGAGGTAAAGCACAGAGTTCTCAGAGCTCTCTAGAGTATTGACGAGCAAGGATGATGCTTGGAGAACTCAGGTGAGCCTGACCCAAGCCACGCATTTCATTCCCCTCACAGAAAGGTGAAAGCTGGAGCACACGGACTAAGGAAGACTGAAAAAGAAGGCTCGCATTTGAACGGCGTGGTTGGTGACAAATATTTAAAGTGTGAGGGACTGCCAGAGGAACAAACAAATCTATCTGGAAGAAGTACAACCTTACAAGTGAGGATGGTGAGATTCCGTCGCACATACTTTGGGTGTGTTGTCAAAAGAAATTAATCCCTGAAAAGGGACATGAGACTTGGTAAACCAGAGGTCAGAAAGAAAAAAAAATGACAATGACCTTGGAAGTAATAGATTGCCACAGCAGCTTTTACCATGGGCTGAAATATAACAATTATGAGGATGGGTCAGGGCCAGGCACTGTTTCCTCGTGCTGTACATAAGGTTGGTATGAGATCGAACAACCAGAAAATGAAGGATGCTCTCTGCAGTTGCTCTCCGGAGGTTCAGGGCCTGGTGGACTAGAGTAGTACTCTATTGTGGGGCTTACCATGTACACTAGAAATAGTAGTTATGGGTCAAAGTGTGCTGATCATTGCACATTGCCATAAAAAAATGATTGGACTATAAGTACAATAAGCAAGTATTTGTAGATTTCAGCCACTTCAAGTCTACAAATATTTATTAAAGATTGTGCTGGGGAAAGCACTAATTAACTGCTACAGTGATACAAAGATAGATTATTTCTCTAACAAAACAGAAAGGATCCCTGGTGGCACTGTGGACTTAGCACTGGTCTGCTGACCTCGTTTGGAGCCTCAACCCCACCAGCCGCTCCTACAGAGGAAGATGAAGCTGTGTGCTTCTAGAGAGAATTAGGGAACCCTAGGGAGCAGGTTTACCCTGTCTCATTTGGGGCTACTCTGAGCCGCTCTGGGTCAGAACCAGTATGGTGGCAGTAGGTTTGGTTTGGGCTTGAAAGAGAAACGCACAAGCACAACTCCTCGTGAGGGAACCAGACACTTGAAGAGGAGAATATACAAAGTGTTTGAGAGGTCTTTCATTGAAGTGATTCTTCTAAGGGAAAAAGGCAATAAATATTTTGTGAGATGTTAACCTGATATTTGCTTGAAATTTTTCCCTGTAAGCACATTATATTTAATTTCAGCAACTGATTCTGTAAACTCAAAATACAATAATGCTGTGCTCATTATTATAAAGTAACTGTTACCAATTAACAAAAATTATGGCATATGAATTTCCCAGATAACTGTAGTCTGTGTTCTAAAGTCCCAATTTTAGCTTCCTATTTAATAATTTTACTATTTTTTCTACTACACATAAATATATGTTCACTATAAGAAAAAAAATCAAATCATACAACAACGGGTAAAGAAGGAAAAAAAACCTCCTAAAATCTCATCATCTAAGTATTCATAATGCTTTGACATGCCTTTCAGGCATTTTTACATGAGAAAATATGTATATGCATGCATGTGATATTAAAAATGGGATAATGTCATCATTTAGTAACCTGCTTTGTAATATTAAATATCATATTATAGAGACTGAAAGGGAGAGATTTTTAAAGACAGCCCTAACTTATTAATTGTACTGGTTGTAAATTAGTTTTTCGTTTTTCCCATTATAAGGAACCTTGCTATGATATGTGAGCAGAAGCCTATGCCTCTAGATATACAATTTGATTTCCTAGAAGTAGGATTTCTGAAGTACAGTAAGTGCATATTTAAAACTTCAATATCTATCACCTCAATGTCTTCTTGTCAGTCAGCAAACAGTGAAACAGCCAGCTACAAGCTGAAGAGTTCGGCGTTTCAAATCCAGAGATGTCTCTGACCCCGCCTGGAGATCTTCCTTGGAAAGGTGGGAAGTTCACACTCTTGAAAGACCTGAAAGACAGTTCCCGTCTGCACGCGGGGTCTCCACGAGTCAGATTCCACTCTGTGCCTGCTGACTAGTGGCTGTGTGCTAGGCAACGTCCATCATGCGCTGAATCCGACACTCTCACTGACCCAACCTTTGTGTTTTGCTACTCTGTAAGCTGGTTTTGCATTGATAACTAGTGATCATATCACCATGAGCTTATCAAAGTAACTTCTAGTTCTTTTTTTTTTTTTAAGTTTTATGCTCAAATGCATCTTTTTCTTGTTATTAGAAAAGACTTTTACAGATTTCCGGCAATACGATTTATCATAGAGATGGCAAGCTTTGTTTGATATTTTTTATTGGTCTTAACTTTTAAAATTATCATGAGTGTAGAGTAACAGCTATAATCACTCTCCGTTGATTTTTTTTCTCTCTGATATTTATGTGATGCTTAGAGAAATCTCTCAAACTGATATTATGTAAAAATGCTATTTTATATAATGTCTGATAAAAATAAAAAGCCTACAATAACTTTTTAAGAACTCTTTTAAACCATCTCAATTTATGTATGTAAATGTGTGAAAAAGAAATAATTTAATTTTCCTAAATGGCTTATCTTTGTGTAAATATTTTTTTAATGTTATGCTTCCCCACCCAACTAAGTAGCATAATTTATCACACACTGAATTCCATATATTCCTGCAATTCTCCATGTTTCTTTACTATATGTTACAATACCTGTAGATAGTATTTGTAATACTCATAGGGTATGTGGCTCTCATTAAAATGCCTGAACTGAATTAAAATTATCATTTTGCTCAAAAATATGTGAGGGTGTAGATTAATATTTTAAAAATTAATATTCACATATTTATTCTTCCCATTCTAAAACCCCAAAACCTGGGCACGCACTGCCATCAAGTCCACTCTGACTCTATAGGACAGGGCAGAGCTGTACCTGTGAGCTTCTGAGACTGCCACTCTTTACTGAAGTAGAAAACTTTGTCTTTCTCTCAAAACATGGCTAAGGGGGCTTCAAAAAGTTTATGGCAAAGATCCATTGTGTTATCACTCTATTTTTTCACAAATTTTATGAAGCCTCCCCAAATGATGCTAAGTAGTTCTTGTATGTTTATATAACTCTCACACAAGTATCATATTAATCATAAATATATATATATATATTACATGAATTTGTTTGTCACGAAACACTCCAAGTCTATTTCAGTTTTACTTTTCTTCCTTCCACACCCCCTACACCCCCACCCCTCCCCAGTTTAAGTTAGACAGGTTTCTCTAGAGAAACAAGACCAGGACACTTATGATTTTATATATATTTATATAGATGGAGATATACAACATAAGAAATAAACAGCTAATTAATCTATAGAGAAGTACAAGTGGTTCAGTGCAACTCACTTCCATGAGACAGCTAATACACTGACACTCCTTCAAGTTGTGAGGGCCGCCGGGAGCAAGTCAAGGAAGCAGACAGCTGAGTCCTCTGTAGAGCAATTCAGGCAATCCAGCCACAGGCAGCAAACAGCAAGGCAGGTCACCAACAGCCAGATGACAGGGTCTGACAGTCCCCAGTTCAAGCAAAGTATACTCCAGTAGCATGGCGAAGCAGGTCTTGAAGGAACCTCAAACTACACAGTCCACAGGTTAAGTGTCCCACAGATAGATAATAATAAATAAATAAATAACAAACTAAGAATGAGTTACAAGGGAAAACAAATGATGTTAAAATTCCTCCTAACTATGCCTAGAATAATTTACTTTCTGGTGTAAGCTGTCTATGGGCAGACTTTTCACTTTCCTGCCAACTGTCTGAGGGTATTCAATGGAGGCTTATTTCCCAGAAGATCTCCACAAATGGATTTTGGGCTTTTACTGTCAACCAGTCTCCTGCAAACTGGGTGCTTGGTCTGATAACTTTTCATGTGGGTTATATATTTTTTCATTTATAGAAGTGCTATTTGAAACAATTTTTTAAATTGCTGTTTGGGGTTTCTTTAAAAAATTATTATTAATACAGAGTTAATACTTATATCATTCCATAATTCAGTCACATCAAGCAATATTGTAAAATTGCTACCACAATCAGTTTCCAGACATTCTTTTCCTTTCTGGACTCCTTGACATCATCTTCCTTTTCTCCCGTTCCTACCATCAGTGTGCCACCTGAACCCATCCCCATCCCCCCAAACTCCTTATTCTACTTGCTGTCCCTATAAGTTCATCAATCAAAAAACAGAAAATCATATAACCCAACTTCAAGAACGTTAGCCCCCCCTAATGACATAAGCCCTAATATGAACAAACAAACAAAAAACTAAACTAAAATGCAGAAGATGTTGAAAACCAGTTCAGGTCCAGCCTGAATCAGAGAAGGGATCGACAGACCAAGTTTTAACTGCTCCAGTCAGGTTTATGCCTATGCACTTCTATGCTCATCTCTCCAATGCCCTCTGTTTAGTAACCATTTCCCCGTGAGTAACACAATGAGTTAAGTGTTTGGCTGCTTACCAAAAGTTTAGTAGTTCAAACTCACAAGCTGCTTCATCGGAGAAAGATGAACCTGTCTACTCCCATCTCAGGCCCACAAAGGAACAGTTCTCCTCTACTGGATAGGATCCCTGGAAGCAGAAATCAACTCGATGCCAGTGGATTGGGTTGGGTTCTTTTTTTCAAATGTCCTTTGTCACCTTGAAACTGTTTATAAGAATATTGTAATAGTTTTTAAATACAGTCAACTTAATTTTCTGTGTTTCACTGTTTCACTATTTGAATTTTGCATCTCTCTGTTTGTCCTATCTGTTGTTTCTACTGCTACTTCCTCTTGCAATCTTGTTTTCCTATTTGATTGACTACCCTTGATATCTGGCTGATTATTAATCTTGAACAATGATTACTTGAGTATTCCCAAGTGCGAAGATTGATTCCATCTTCCCCAGAGAGGCATTGTATCAGCTGCTGCCCTTAGGAGTTAGCTGCCTCTCAATTCAAGCTCATGGGTAGAGTGTCCTCAACAACCTTAGCAATGAAACCTGTGGCCACATTGATTTTTGTTTAAATTCTTCTCTACTCAAAATAAAATTAAATCGAAGCTATTTCTCCCAAGTCAATTTGAACTCAGATAATATAGAGAACTGCTCCCCAGGGATTTCTTGGCTATAATCCTTATGAAAGATGACTAAGATCTTTCTTTAATGCCATCACTGGGTAGCTTTGAATCACCAATCAACTGATTAATCGTCAAGCGCTTATACTATCTAGGTACTCTTTTTATTTTCATGGCTTACCTATGTTGTTGTTATTGAGAATACACACAGAAGAACACAGACCAATTCAACAATTACTACAACTGTCTGATTTAAAGACAATGATAACACTTTTTCGGCTTGTGCAATCATATTCACCTCTTTTCTGAGTTGTTTCTCTGCTATTAACAAAAACTCACTGCCCTCTAAGGTTTCTATCTAATCGTTCAAGTTGCTGCTATCAGATCCCAGATATGTGGATAGTAAGTTCACATGATGCTCAAGGCTGACATTTGTAACCAGTGAAGCCAAACTATGATTCAGTTTTAAGCAAACTCCAAGGGATATTTTTAGTTGAAGGCTGAGAAATTATCTCAGAGCAATCGTTTCAGGGATTCATCTACCCACCATGCCTCCAGGGAGTCAAAAGTCTATAAGAATTTGAAAATTATTTTTGGCATTGCTCACTTTTGGTCAGGATATTTCTATAGAATCTTTGATCAAAACGCTCAGTAATGGTAGGCAGGCACCATGCAGCTCTTCTGGTCTCATGGCAAAGGAGGTGGTTGTTCATGGATGCAATTACCCACGCATTCCATTTGTGCTCCTGGGATGCTTTGACCTTAACAATAAACTTAAAAAAAACAAAACAAAAAACACCTTGCCATTGAATTCATTCTGACTCACAGCCACTCTATAGGACATAGTAGGACCGCCCCATTGGGTTTCCAAAGCTGTAAATCATTTTAACAAGCGAAGTGACACATCTTTCTCCAGGACATGAGCTGGTGAGTTCAAACCGCAAACCTTTTGATTAGCAGCTGAGCTGCTTTACCACAGTGCCACCAGGGTGCCTTTTGACCTGAAAAGCTTAATCCAAATTACCAAAAACATTGCAGGGCCAGGAGCACTTTGAGTCACTGAGGACTGAAGGCCCTCTCCTCTTAGAAATGACTGGGCAGTAAAATTGCACGCTTAGGGCATGAAAAGGAAGCCGCTTGGCAACAGGCATATCTCTATGCGCCAGATGTTTTCTCAGACGGTAAGCACCAGTAAATTGAACATGCAAAACTGGAGCTTTCAACCCAGCTGGAAGTAATTACTCCTTTCTCAGTTTCCCAAAGCCATTTACAGCTAGACAGAGGCACTAAACTCTCCTTTGATTTATATCGGGTGTGTGTGTGTGTGTGTGTGTGTTTCTCCACTAGATTTTTTTTTAAATGAAGACTTGGGTGAGAGTTGACAGCACAAACAGTTTTACATCCAACAACTCATCCACGTTTTGTTTCGTGACCTTGATTACAAGTGCATTCCAGATGAGTGCATCCAAATCAGTCTTTTCAGGAAAAACGTCTTCATGCCATGGTGTGTGTTCTCCCTGTCAGAGCCCCAAACTGCACCAGGCACAGTGGTAGCTGCAAATCTCTCAGCATGCAAAAGACATATGATAAATTATATTGAATGAAAGAGAAACTACCAGAGTTAGTCTGTCGAAAAGCAGACGCAATGCTCTTTACAACAGTTAAAAATAGAGAGAGATGCAAGCAGGCTGAAGAAAGCTGTCATAGGAGACTCTCATCTAAGAAGAGCAGCACATCTGGTACATTGCTGCTAGCACCTCACTTAGAATCAAATTGTCAGTGGCCCAGCATGGAAGAGTGCAGATAACCGAGAGGGCTTCAAAATGGAATTAAAATACTGGAAACTTTCCACCCACTTCTTGAAGCCCTTTGTATATTCACGAAGACAGAGTAAGAAGCGTGTCAAGCATAAGGGACCTGATGATTTGATCTGTCAGGATGTCAGATGTGGGATCCCAAAAGCCATGGATTTAAGAGAAAGGTGGTTTAGGAAACAGGATAGAGTAAAGCACCTGGGTGTGTGGAAATGGACAAAGTAAACAGAGAAAAATGGTTTCCACATTCAATTGTGTTCTATCTCCATCCCTCCAACAAACTTTATAATGCTGGCTGGAGGAGGGATGGGGGAGGAGTGTGGTAAAGGCTGAGGTCCCAAGAAGCTAGATATAAATCTCCCACACCTTACCTCCTATTAATAGAGAATTTTTACTCTGAGGAGCTATGTGATGAGTTACATCATGAGAATCTGGTTTCCTGTCAAAATCTGTGCTGAAGGATTGATTTTCACAAAAGTTTTTGTAAAACATCTCCATTCAGAAACACTGTCAAGTCTTACCACAAGAGGAACAAGCAGATAGATGATAGATAGATAGATAGATAGATAGATAGATAGATAGATAGATATCCTTCATTTTTTATTACAAAGAACACCTTCTCTATAATTTTATGGTCTTAAAATAGTGTTATTTGTAGAAACTGTGCTCAAGGAAACAGTTGGGCCCCATGGCTGCATAACTGGCCATACCCATGAGGACCCGGGGAGTGACAGAGTGACAGAGTAGAATGTATTCCTTTGGTTATTCAAGGCTACAAAGATGCATTCTGTAAAGCAAAAAAATAATTAATTAATTAATTAATTA
>NW_022103900.1:47943106-47969191 GCF_000313985.2 Echinops telfairi
AGGGTGTGTGAGGGAGGTAGGGGGAAGAAATGGGGAACGAATATCAGGGGCTCAAGTGGGAAGAGAATGCTTTGAAAATGATGATGGTGCCATATGTGCAAATATGCTTGACACACTGGAGGAATATATGGCTTGTGATAGGAGATATAAGAGCCCCCAATAAAAGTTTTTTTTTTTAATATAAAGATACCGGAATAGCAAAAATAATTTTTAAAGAAAATGGAAGGATTTAAATTACTAATTTATAGTCTAAATTTAGGTTTTGTGGTATTAATATAAAAATAAACACATAGTAACATAGAACAAAAAAATGCAGAAATAGACATACCTAATTTGATGGGTAAAAAATGCCTTTTCATTAAATAACAGAGGAGCATATGGCTATATATATAGAAAGAATTAACTTCATTCTTTACCTCACACCACACACACACACAATTTAAGTTGTTTATGGAGCTATAAGTAATTGTTTAATTATAAAACTTCTGAGAGATTAAAATGAAACCAAAAAAACTGTTACTCTGGTGTTGACGCTGATTCACAGCTACTCTATAGGAGAGAGAGTACTGCTCCATCGGGTTTCCAAGGTTGTAATGTTCCAATAAAGATTCCACCCTTGGAAACTCTATCTGAGCCAAGCTCACTGCCATCAGTCAATTCTGACTCATAGCGACCCCTGTGGGTTTCAGAGATTGTACCTCTTTATGATAGTAGAAAGCCTTGTCTTTCTCCCATGGTGCGGCTTGTGGTTTCAAACTGCTGACCTGCAGTTAGCAGCCCAACCACTTCATGACCAGGACACCTTCAAAACCCTGTAGGGCAATTCTATTCTGTCCTATATGGCCAATAAGAATTGGAATCAACTCCATGGAAATGGGTGTCAATACATTCCAAATAGGTGAATAGACAAGCAAAGCATGATGGATCTATGTAATGGCAAACCACTAAGCAATAGAAAGGCACATACTATGTGCACCCATGGGAATAGGTCACTATGTAGAGTCAAAGAAACAAGGCCCAGAACAGTATAAATCATACAACTGCATTTATTTGAAACGCTAGAAAGAGCAAGTCTTATGAACAATGACAGAAAGCAGATCAGTGGCTGTTCAGCCTGATGACACCTCCTTGGGGGTATAGTCTTTTTATAAGAGATGCTGTGGAGAACTAGTTTCTCTCTTGCCCCACTTCTTCCTGCTTGCTTAGATCCTAGGTCAGACTTCTGGGACCAGTGGCCCATGTGATTGACTGACCCTGGGAGCTATTAGCACCCTCTTTTATTTTTACTGACTTCAGGTCCACAAGAATCTGTACCCACTGGCATGGGGACTCCCAGCTTTCTTTTTGCCTTCTTACTTCATTTGGCCAGCAACTGTGTGAATCAGGAGGGGCTTCTATAGAGAGTCTGCCCAATGGGCTTGTGTTGGACTGGGCTGGGCCACTTGCTTGATATACATTTCTTTCTTGACATAAAGTTCTTTCTTATACATATATAAGTGCCACAGGTTTTGTTTTTCTAGACAATCCATTCAAATACAATGATATACATGGGTATACTTGCAGCATACAAATATATGTAGGAATATTTGCTATCAACCCAATGTATGCTCATGGGCACTGGCTGTAATTCTCACTGCAAAGTGGCTGTCTATTAAACCCCACTGGAATAGTTGCTTCTCAATACAGTTTAGATTATTGGACTCTGGTCCCATGTTGTGACCTTCACTTCCAGTAGTTTAGCAAAAGCTATTGAAGCCCTCGACTTTTAGGTATCTATTTTCCTGGGGTGGTCTCTCATCTCTAGACACAAGAGGTACACACACACAGTGGAAGAGAAATGCGACGTAAGGGTTTTCTGCACCCCAAGCAACCCAGGAATACCTGAAACCACTTGCACAGAAAGAATCAACACCACTGAGAACCTGATTTGAACTTTTCTCTTTCAAAACTATGAGAAAAATAGAAAGCGACTGTTTCTGAAAGCGACTCCTTTGTGGACCTGTGTTACTTGTGGACTGGTGGAGAACGCCTTGTCAGTGTATCTGAGGTTACTAAAAATGTATAGTTGGGCCTGGAAAGGTAGAAAACTGTGTAAAGCTTACCTGTATAAGAAAGAACAGTTCCAGGTTCCAAAATTTGATGGATCTCTGGACTTGAGCAAGATAAAAAAAATCACTCTATGCTTTGATTTGTGTCATCTGTAAAATGGAGATGTCACTAGTGCCTGATTCAGAGAGTTGATATTGGATCAAATGAGATTTGGAAGGAAATGACGGGCTGTGTGGGCTGCTTTCTTTCTTTTTTTAAAAATCGTTTTATTAGGGGCTCATACAACTCATCACAATCCATACATACATCAATTGTGTAAAGCACATTTTGGGGGGCTGCTTTCTTGATATGAATTTCTTTCTTACATGTTTGAGGGTTGAGCATTTTCTTTCTCTAGAAAACCCTGCCTAATGCAAAGGTTAGCCTTCTGATGTTATAAACCATCATATGTTAGTTTAGATAGTATGAAATAGCTTAGCTTTAGTTCAAGCCCCAAACTAGGTTATTTCTTAGAAGTAAAATATTGATGATAATTTTTTAAAAAGTGAAGACGTTTATGTCTAGGCTTTCTATTAGGTCTCTTAAATATGTCAGCTCCTCTAATCTTACTATTGCTGCGTAAATTGGGTGTTATTATACTTATTCAAGGATGAGAGAACCTGAGACTAAGAATAGTTATGTTCTTTGCTTCACAACAGATAACCTTTAAGGATTAGAGGTGGGACTTAAATATCACATTGTTTGACTTTTATCTCCAAAGATTATTTACTTTTTATTCTGCCCTTTCCCCCTAAACTCTTACCGAAAGGAGTATTCAACCTACATTATATGATATCCATTCAACATAGTAGGTTAGGTAAATGCACCAATTTTCCATTTTTATCTTCACTAGGGATCTAAGAGGTTGAGTCTAATCCCATCATTTTACTTTGTTTCTTAAGCATATACAGATTATTTTTCAAAACAAGAATATACTTTAATTTTGGATTCTAGTATGATGAACTTATTCTCCTTTCTCTTCAAATCCTAATAAATGACAGGGAGATTTTTTTTTTTCCTTAAGGACAACCGGGTGTATATTAATGAGGCAGCAGAGAGAAGTGATAAGCCACTGAGAAACCTTCAGACTTAGCTTCTTCTGAAAAAATAAACTTGGTTGGACCTTCTAATTATAAATGCCATTATTTACATGGAACTCTCTCCCCCTCTCGCCTCTTCTTTCCACTCTCCCTTCTTCTTTCTTGCCTTTTTTTCATAGCTGTCGTGTCAAGGAAGATACATATGTTTAGTCATTCTGAATGGGCCATCTACTTCATCAAAGCAGAATTTGATCATGCTTACTATAAAATGTAACATTATTTATGTTATAAGCAAATGAGTTTGACATTTATATCACTGTGGCCTAAATTTTCCTAAATCTTGTCTTATATGTGACACGGGTATGATGTGTAGTCTTAGAAAACTCTTAAGAGGTTTTCACAGTTGAACAAATCTCTTTGATCTTCTCAAGACCTGAAAGCTGCAAGTGTAGAATATATGAATATCTCTTAAGTTCTCAAAATGATTCATAGGTAATAATAATTTAGTCTCAGGATTTTAGTATGTTAATGAGTGATGTGTATATCAAGTGGATGTCATTTGATCATTAATTCTTTGCACTAACTCTACTACAGTAATCTTAGGAATTGTAGAGGATTAGAAAACGATTCTCCTTGTAGTGTCAAATTTGGAAATATGATAAATGTAAATCTATGTTGGGATTACTCAGTGTCATTTAAAATGGACTGTTTCTTTTTATTGTATATTTTAAATATATTTGCAAAATTTAACAGATAAGTATAATTCTATTCCATTTATGCAATATCCTTCACTTGAAAGAAAGAAACAAACAAGTAGAAAAACAAGACCACAGTCATTGAATTGATTCCAACTCATATTGACCCTGTAGGACAGAATAGACTTGTCTCTCTCTACTGGAGCAGAAAGTCTTCTCTTTCTCCCATAATTCATCTAGTACGTTGAAGTTGCTGACCTTGTAGTTAGCAGCTCAATGGCAACCCACTGTGCCACTCAGGAGCTCTGATTGCATATATGAGTCTACATCTATTTTGGTGACTGTGTCAGGAAGCAGATTGAAAACCAGAAAGGAAAATAATTTGTCTATCCAATTCTTCAAATACTTACAAGAAGCCTGAAAGGTTGTAGGGAAACATTGCAAAGAAACATACAGGCAAGTACAACCATTTAACAAAATATAAGTGAATTAACTCCCCTGTGATTTGAAGTTTCAGAAGATAAAAGAAGCAGAGAGAGAAAGGGAAAGAGGGCCGGCATGAGAAAAGAAGGAAGGAAGGAGACAGGGAGGAAGAGATGAAAGAAAGAGAGAAGGAAGGAGACAAAGCACATACTGAATTCTCATGGTCTTGGGGTGCAGGTGTTCCCAAAGTGAAATGCACACATACATGAGAATGGCTCAGAAACAGGCTTTGCTGTGGTGTTGTATCAATTCTGACTCATACTAACTCTATAGGACAGAGTTGAACTGCCTCATGGGATTTCCCAGGCTATTCAGCTTTATGGATGCCATATCTTTATCCCTTGAAGGGATAAAACTGCTGATTTTTCTTTTTGCAACTAGGTGCTTAACTTTGAGCTCCCACCCCCACCCCAATCCACTGCCATCAAGTTGATTCCTACTTATACCGACCTTATTGAACAGGGTAAAACTGACCTGTAGGTTTCTGAGACTAAAACTGTTGACAGGAGTAGAAAATCTCATTTTACTCTCACCAAAACCCTGGAAAGTAGACAGTGCCTGCCCCTGTTCATTTTGGGTTCATTTATTTCGACAATGCCTGCCTTGTGACAGGCTTTTGTTTTGCCTCTTTTCACTCAATTTCTTCATCCTTAGACATGATTTGTGATTCGACATTTATCTTGGGATTTGTAAATACAGATATTTCAAACATCCTGTAGCTTATATAATCGAGGGCTAAAGATATTCTTGACATGATGAGAAATATTTGGGAAGCAAGTTTAGCCAAGACTTTAACAGATTCTTTCAAATGTGTTGAATGAATGAGTATGCAAGTGATGTACGTTCTAGGTTAACTGGCTACAGAAATCAATGTTATGGAAGATACAGAGCTCTGCTTGTACTTTTTCAGACTAGTTCTTGTGCTCTAATGGCTAGTGAGAGAATAGGGCAAAATCTTTGCCTTGTGTATAGGTGCATGTGCACATGTGTGTAGGCGCATGTGTATGACCATGTATGGAAGATCAGGAAAATGTGAACATGCCCATGGCATAGTCAAAAGGAGAGAGGATAGAGTAATACAGAATGGTGGCACAAAAGGAACTGAGGAATTTCACTTTTGAAAGCCTTGTCATGATCCCACAGTTTGTATTTTCTTCTTACTCTGTGACCCCTATCATAGATCTTTTGGTTTCCATGAACTTTAGCTACTCAAGCAACATTGTTTTTTAACATTCTATAAAAGGTTAGCATGTTAAAGTAAGTGAAAGCTGGTAGGATGAGAGAATTTGAACATTTTCTGAATTAAATATACTTCGGAAAAGAGCAGGAGGAAGGAATTAACATTTCTAAGTTATTTTCCATACTTACTGACTCTTCCCTTTAAAGGGATGAGGCCTAAAGCTTTATCTCCTAGGCACTAGAAACCCCAGCAATGCCCTTAGATCTTGTCCTATCAAAGATTTCCCTTGACCTTCTTCACAGCATCTGGGCCTCGATGTAAAATCTGAGCTCCAGGGCCTGGAATTCAGAAGAAACTGCAGCAGACTTTGCTTAGTACTTTTCCTTTTTTCCTTCCTTCCTTCCCTTTTAAAAAATTTATAATAAGCTCAACTAAAGTTTAATTGCACAGTAGACAGTGACTCCGAGCTTCTGCCCATGTTGGGTCAAAAGCACTAGAAAGTGTGAAGGGCAACACTTGACCTGTAAGTCGGGTAGAAGGGAGGGCAGGAAGAGAGGGATAGCTCTTTGTTTTCCTCTTTGTATAACCAGTACTCCTGAAGACACAATAAAATCTTGTAATAGCGATGATGTAACTCTAAAGCTAGTCATTTTTATAGCTTAATTTCCTATGTCTATAAAATATAGCTATCCTGGAAAGCAATTCAGGTTGATTAACAAAATTAAATGTCAATTTTATGTCTATTTGTGACTTATTTTTTTTATTTGGATGCTTTGACTATGAATAAGGTATGAAGATGTATTTCTACAATTGAATAAAAAGATAAGAATTACAATTAAGTTAAGTGAATACTTAATGCTGAGGGTAATTAATTCTAAGCGCAAAAATGTTTAACCAGTTTTTTCTCACTTACGATGAGGATATTTCATTTTCTGTATATACAGCTTATTGATCCTAGCAGAAAGATGCCAGTTCACACTGATTTATGGGCATTCTGGGTGGGCCGCCCATTAGAAGGATAAGTGGCAATAGAAAAAATGATAAACCCATACGTAGAAAGCTAAACTATGACATTTTCAGTTAAATGGCACTTATTACTGACTTTATTGAGAAATAACTCACTACAATAAAATACAATCATTTTAATTATACAGTTTGATGTATTTTGGTGTCTATAACCACAAAAACCATGATAAAATCAAGTTACAGAATGTTTTGATCAGAACAAAAGTTCCCCTTTTGAAGTGTGCCCCCTTCCCAGTCAATCCTCTCCACACTGCTGGTCCTAACCTGATTGATAGGTTGTATTCCACCCATACATTCCCACCGATGTAACCAAGTTAACACAAAACCTATCACTCTCCACCTCTTGACAATTTGGCACTTATGCACAACTCTTTAACCATAATCTCCCAACAAAGATAATAAGAAATCATTCTTGTGCCTAACAGGATACAACTCACATACACTGAAGACATACCAGCCCCATTTACAGCTTACATTTTATTTATTGATTTTTGATACGTTTTTTATTATGAATTGAGTAGGGATGGGTTACATTTCAGACAATCAGCTACACACTCAACAGTTCAAAAGACTCATCGAGACTAGAGAGGATCAGAAGGATAAATCTGATTTGAACGGTTAGAACCTTGTCAGCTGATCCCCCCTCTGACGCACATTAACCTGATCTGGTTTGCAGCATTTTCTGTATTTTCTGGTTTTTGTTTGCTCATATTGGGGTTTATCTTGGATGTATTTGGTCATTAGGGGTGACCCTCTTCACTTTGTGTTATATGTTTTTTCTGCTTTTCAATATATGAACCCCAGGATTTATAAACCTATGGGGTCAGCAAGTAGAATAAGGGTTTCCAGGGGCATGCAGACAGGCAGGGGGAAGGGTAAAAGGGAGCCAATGTCAAGGAGTCCAGGAAGGAAAAGAATGTATGGAAACTGATTGGGGTAGCAATTGTACAATACTGCTGGATGTGGTTGAACTATAGAACTATATGATATATGTGTTAGCTCCCAATTTTTTTTTTAAAGGTGGGGGTAGGGAAGACTCATCAACACCATCCCCTCAATATCCTACCTCACCCTCCTCCTCTGATGTCTCTCCTCCCTCTTATGGACCTCCACCCTCCCTTCACCCAAGTCAATATCTGTCAACCTGTTAGTCCAGTTATTTCTTCTCCACACCCTTCCCTGCCCTTCCTTGGGAATGTCCAAAGACTGTGCCCTTTGGTGTGCAAGCCTTTATCTAGATTTTTATCCTTAGAGTTCTGGCCTCATACAATATTTGTCCTTTTATGGTTGACTAATTTCACTCAGTATAATGTTCCCCAGTTTCATTAATGTTATGAAGTGTTTCGTGATTTCATAATGTTTTTTTAGAAATACCTATTATTCCATTGTGTGTATGCACAACATTTTCTTTATCCATTCTTCTATAATGGGCACTTGAGCTGTTTCCAACTTCCTGATATTGTGAACAGTGCTACAATGAATATTTTTTTGTTAAGTGCTGGTGAAACACTGCCCAGTCCAGTACCATGCTTACAGTGGTTCCTATGCCTGAGCCCATCGTTGCAGGCACGGTGTCAATCCATCTCCTTGTAGGCCTTCCTCTTTTTTGCTGTCCCTCTACCAAACATGATGTCCCTCTCCAGAGCCTGGTCTCTCCTGACAACATGCCCAAAGTATGTAAGATCAAATGTTGCTGTCCTTTCCTCCACAGAGCACTCTGGCAGTACCATGAGCATGGGCGTGCATATGCGTGTTCGTGTGATGGCTCTTACTTTGTTTGAGTGGATGTTCAGCAGACATATTGCTGCATCATATGAGATTTCTATTGCCACTTGCTGTATAAGTAGCACCATATCACTTTCCACAGCGGTTGCATATATCCACAGACTCACCAGCAATGTGCAAGGCTCCCCATCTCTCTGCACCCCCTTCAGCGGGTTGTGGGAGTTTTTGTTTTATTTGGTTTGGTTTTCTAATTGGACTGTCATTGTCAATGTAAAGTGGTATTTTTTCATTTGCATCTCCTGGGTGACTAATGATCAGGAACATGTTTTCATTTGGATGTCATCTTTGGTGAAGTGTGTTTGGCCCACTTTTTAATTGGATTATTTGTTTTTCTTGTTGGTGTTGCAGTTTTTTGTAGATTTTAGTGATTAGTCCTTTGTTTGTTTTGTCATTGCTAAAGATTTTTTACCAGTTCCTAGGTTCTTTTTTCTCTCTTTTGATGGAATAGTTTGATACACATAAGTATCTTGTTTTTAGTAAGCACCACTCATCTATTTTGTCTTCTACTGTTTGAGCTTACTTCCTACTATTTCATAATATATCTATGCCCTGGAATTTAAATTCAGATCTTTGATCTATCTTGAGTTTAGTTTTATCCTAGGGTGAGGTACAGGCCCTGTTTCACTCTTCTGCAGATGGAGATCCAATTTTGCCAATGCTGTTTGTTAAGAGATTATCTCTTTCGCATTTCATGATTTTTTTAGAGTTGTGGAAGATCAGTTATCTTAGGTGGGTGAATTTATTTGGGGTTTTCTATTGTGTCCCATTAGTCTATGTACCTGCCATTGTACTGGTACTAGGTTTTTTTGATACTATGGTTATGTGATAAGTGTTGAGATCAGGTAATGAAAGGCCTCCTGTTTTGTTCTTCTTCTTAAGAACTTATTTGCTTATTATGGGTCTCTTCTCTCCCCAAGGAACGTTAGTAATTAGTTCTCTTCATTTATTTAAAGAATGGAGTTAAGATCTGGATCAAAATTTCATTGAATGTATAGATTGTTTTGAGTAGTATTGACATTTTCACAATATAAAGCCTTCCTATCCATGATCATGAAATATTCTCCCTCTGCATAGGTTTCTTGCAATAGTGTTCTGTAGTTTTCTTTGGGCAATCCCTTTTTTCTGGTTAGGCTTAGTCATAAGCATTTCATGTTTTAGGTGGCAATTATAAATGACATTGCTTTCTGGACTTTTTCAGAACTCATTTCATTAGAATATAAAGATCTGATCAATTTCAGTGTGTTAATCTTGTATCCTGCCCACTGATGAAGTTTAAATTGTCTCCAAAAGTTTTCTTATCAATATTTAGGGTTTTTTACACACAAAAAAACAAATTATCTGCAAATGGGGAGAGTTTCAATTCTTCTTTGCAAATCTCAATTCCTTTTATTTATTTTTGCTCTCTAATGGTTCTGGCTAAGACTTCTGAGTAACTAATATGGCCCTCCTAGCCATAATTCCTTATGGGATGTATTATAATTCTGGACTCTCTGCCTGCAGCTATAATCTCATTTTGGAGAATGTTCTCTACTATTCTAATGAGCAGTATTAGGATGTTATTAAAAGTAGAGGGAATGAGCCCAGCCATACCCTTTGTTTCCTTAGGGGTATCTTTAAGACTACTTTACTGAAGACGAGATACTTTGCATTCTTTGGGCATATGGTCAGCTAAAAGACAAAAAGCATACCTCCCTCAATGCCATGCTTCTTTGTCTTAACTGAGCATTGGTAGAAGACCCGATTTGACTTTTGGACATGTTTGCCTTCTGGCTCTGTACCTGTGTTTGTCTCACCTCTGCTTGACCTTCAGATTTGAGACTGAATAACATCCACAGACGCATGAGACATTTCCTTAAAGTTTTGTGTGTGTCTATGGGATGTTGCAGTGAATCACAGAACCCAGGACAGTGAAGGAATACATTTCCAAAGAGGAGGGGGAGATGGGGAGAACTGAGCAGAATAGGATTTTTGCAAGCATTAGCTGAGATATCTTCAATCTCTAACACATTGGGATTGGTCTAGTATTAATTCTTCTAAAAGAAATTATTATGGCAACTTCCAGTAAAATGTTGAATAAAAGTGTTAATAAGCGGCATCATTGTCTAATTCCCATTTGCAAGAAGAATGCTTTCAGGTTTTCCTTGAACAGTGAGATTTGGCCTAACCATCACACTAATAATATATTATATGAAAGTCCCACATACATAATATAAATACGTGAGGCTGGAAGGACTTCATTTCACATACTTTCAACATGCTATCAGGAAGGACTAGTCCTGTAGAAGAGGGTCGGTGAAAAGATGATGGCCGCCATTGAGATAGAGGGACACCCCGCTGCAGCAATGGGCCCAAACATAGCCATCCTGATGAGGATGGCCTCGGACAGACCTCGGTAAGGAGCCCTGTGGCATAGTGGTTGTGTGCTGGGCTGTATGATGACTGCAAGATCTGAAATTATAACCCACCACCCACTCCTCTGGAGAAAGATGGGGCTATCCACTCCCATAAACAATTACAGCTTGGGAAACTCACAGAAGCAGTCCTTCCCTGTCCTGTAGGATAGCTATGAGTTGGCATTGACTCAGTGGCAGTGAGGTTTGGGTTTTGTTAAGACAGGGCAGTGTTTTTTCTGTTGTAGACAGGGTCGCTGTGAGTCAGAACCAGTTTGAGAGTATGCCAGGGACACAGTCATACAAACCTCTTAGCTATAATCAAACATCTCCTGGGACCGAGATACTGAGCTTGTGGTGTAAGGACCATCATCTCGGGGGAGATGCAGGATCATTGAAATAACATAGTCCATAAAGACAAAATTCTACATCGAAGGTAGGGAATCTTTTTCTGCCAAAGGCCATTTGGATATATATAACACATTCATGGGTCATACAAGTGAAACATTTAAGGAACTCACCCCTGGTCTGATGACTGCTGAGACACGTGAGGTTAGATCGTATTGATGATTTCCAGGGCCTTAGGTTCCCCATCCATGTGCTACATCCTACTTTGATGAGTAGCAATTGGAGTTTTACAAGCTTCAAAGCAGCCATCTAAGACACAATATATTGCTCTCTTCCCATCTGGAGAAAGAAAAAAAAAAACCCAGTGAGTTAAAAAAAAAGAAAGAAAAACTCGAGGGATTAGTTATTTCAAAGGACTACTGGAACACATGCCTCCCAACCTCCACTAGCAGAAAGTCAGAACTCAAGGGTGCCCAGCTACAGCCCACAACCACTCAGACAGGGATCACAAAGAAGCCCTGAAGAGAGGAACCCAATGACCAAATGGACTGCTCCCAAGTCGATGCCAACTCATAGCCACCCTCTGTGTGGATTTCCCATGGCTATAAATCTTCAGGAGTGGATAGCTTCATCTTTCTTCTGCGAAACAGTTCCTGGATTTGAACTGCCAATCTTGTGGTTAATGGCCATGGTTTACCTGACAGCAACAGAGATATAGAGCAACATTCAGACTCATGAAAAATACCGAGTGTGTTGGGCTGATAGACACTGGTGGAACCCTGAGACCTTGTCCTGCAGCTGTCCTTCTGAGAACAGAACCCATCCCTGGATCCGTCACCTTTCTGCAGGATAACAGATCTACAAAGTGGACAATTACAACCAGGAGGAGCAAGCGCCTCAAAACTATCATTGGTCAAATGGATGGCCTGTGCCCAAGAGCAATAGTAAGGAATGGGAGGAAGCGGGACACTGAGTAAGAGGAAGTAGAGGATCCAAGTTGGACATGGAAAAAATGTTGCAACATTGTGAGGGATTGTAACCAATGCCCCAAAGCAAGCTGTGTCTAAATTGCCAAATGGTCAACTAATATGCTCTGTAAACTCTCACCTAATCCCTCCTCCCCACCCCCAAAGAAGAATTCGGTACAGTTGGAATGCTCCTTAGAAATGAGGATGGAGACACTTCATTTCCTATACTTTGGACATGATATCAGAAGGAGACAGTCCTTGGAGAAGGACATCATGCTTGACGGAAAGGCTACGAAGAAGAGGAAGACCCTCGAAGACAGACTGAAACAGTAGCTGCCACAAGGGCGCAAACACACCACCGTTGTGAACATGGCTCTGGACTGCAGAGCTGTGCATTCTCCTCTGTTGCACACAGGATCAACATGACTCAGAACGGACTGCGCTGCATCAAATCCTGCCTTTCTCTGGGTCTCTGTAAAGAACTGCTGTGTTAGGTTTCTCATTTTCCCTTTCCTTGTTAAGTGCCATCTAGTCAGTGCTGACCCATAGCGACCTACGTACAACCAATCCAAACATTGCCTAGTCCTATGCTATCTTTTCAACTGTGCTTACGTGTAAGCCCACTGGTGCGACCACTGTGTCAATCCTTTTTGTCAAAGGCCTTCTTTTCACGGCCGCTCCAGGGACTGGTCTCTCCTGATAACATGTCCAACCTACCTGAGACAAAGTTTCACCGTCCTTGCCCCGAAGGAGCATTCTGGTTGGACTTGCAAGACAGATTTGTTTGTTCTTTTGGCAGTCCGCGGCGCTGTCACCATGCTTTGCCAGCCCCAGAATCTAAATGCTTAGGTTGTTCCCCAGTCTTCCTTATTACGTGTCTAAATTTCACATGTGTATGATTTGATTGAAAATACTGTGCCTTAAATCAGGCACAGGTTATCCCTCCAAGTAATAACCTTGCTTTTCAGCAATTTACTTGGTCCCTTTACTTGCAAAATTCCATTTTGCAACATATCTAAGAAATACACAGGAAATGCAGCTCTTCTATATTTCCAGTAGATGGCAGCATAGAGCTGCCTTTCAGGCGGGCATGCAGAGTCTGTTTTGAGCAAAGCCAATTGAATCAACACAGGAGAGTCCTGGAGACAGAATCTGAGTTTGTGTGTGCAAGCCAAGTCCAGCCCGATGAACAAATACAACATCTCCAATTGTTGCTGTGAGTCGGCCAGTGGTCGTTTAGAGTGAAACTATGATACTGCAAATAGCAAATAAACAGAAAACAAATACTCGTCTTTCACACTGGCTGTTCAGTGGCATAATTTGAAAAAAAAAAACAATAAAAAAGAACATTTATGAATCCAAATGGCCTTTATTGGTCAGTTAAGGGACCGGAACGAGAAACCTAGCCATGTCCCACTGATTGCTTGGTTACCCAAAGAGTATTTAAAACATGTCGCAGCTTGCAGGACACAGGGCACACAGCCATCGGGGAGCTGCAGGACCAGAGGGCACAGGAGAAAAATCCCCATCCCTTTACCACACTGAGGAGCCTGGAGGGGCCGCGGGTTACACGTTGGGCTGCATTGGAAACCACCAGACACTTCGCATGAGAAAGGCGAGGTTTTCCACTTCGTAAGATGTACAGTTTCCGAAACGCACAGGGGCAGTTCTGTCTTGATAGAGTCGCGATGAGTCTGACTGGCTCGACGACCGCGGGTTGCCACGCGAAAGGCGGGCGTAGTCATTCATCAGTGGCACAAACCTTCAAGCACTGGAGTCCTAACTGGAAAGTTGGCTGTTCAAAACCACCAGGGGTACCTTAGAGAGCAGGGTTAGTGATCTTTCTCCCAAAAGTCAGTCTTGCAAAGGTTTTGGACTACTTCTGAGCCGCACATGGAGTGCGATAAGCAGACTTGATTTGACCACAACTGGCTTCTTTGCCATGGAAGAGCCCTGGAGGCTGACTGACAGAACGGGGATCTGCTTCCTGCTCCTTCTCGGACCAATCTTTTTTCTGGCCCCCACCCTCTGGATCTGTGGAAGCTGAGACCCCCCGCACCAGGTGTCGGGATTTAGTCTGAGTTGGAAAGGCTGTTGGGGTGGCAGTGGGCTCTGTGGTCAATAACGAGGATTTCACACTAACTCCACAACCTTACCCTATTCTGCCTTGAACAGGCCTCCAACTCCCTACGTCTCCACTCTCTTGACCATACTTCCGATCTTTTGAAAAGACCTGGCTTGAAAGACTAAGTTCCTAAAGGTTTCCTCCCCGCTCCCACTACCATGACTCGAATTCTATCTTGCAAGACTGGCTAGACCAGAGGAGGTACACTGGTACAGATAGGAACTGAAAATAAAGGGAATCCAGGACGGATGAGCCCTATAGGACCAGTGGTGTGAGTGGCAAAACAGGGAGGGTACGGGGAGAATGGGTAGGAAAGAGGGAACCGATTACATGGACCTGTGTGTGACCTCCTCCCTGGGGGACAGACAACCAAAAAGTGGATGAAGGGAGACGTTGGACAGGGCAAGATATGACAAAATACCCATTTATAAACTATCAAGGGCACATGCGGGAGGGGGGAGCGGGGAGGGAGGGGAAAAATGAGGACCTAATGTGGGGGGTTTAAATGGAGAGAAAATGTTTTGAGAAACGATGTACAAATACGCTTTACACGATTGATGTGTGTATGGATTGGGATAACAGTTGTATGAGCCCCTAATAAAATGTTAAAAAAAAAAAAGAAAGACTAAGTTCTCTTTAGTCTGTTTTCTCTACTCATCACCTTTCAAACTATACTGTTGTTAAAACCCAGCCAGTGCTCTCATGTCAGACCCAATGGGTTTCCAAGGATGTAAAACGTTATGGGAATTGATAAACTCAGCCCTCTCCCAGGAACAGCCGGTAGGTTTGAACCGCTGACCCTTTGCCTACCTGACACTGCCATCAGTTAAGAAGCACATATTTCTTTTTGGCTTTGTCATTAATTCATTGTATGGGGTTAGTTAAGTCTTGCCGCCTCTCTAAGTCTCAGTTTCCTTCTATGTAAAGAAAATAAACGTTGAAATTTAACCACATTTGATTCCATTATAATTATATATTTATAATTGGAAACATTATATCTTTGTAATTGAAAAATCACCATACAAGGGGAATTTCAAAAAGTTTGTAGGGAAACTTATCTTTTCACTTCATTTTCCCATGATTTTATAAAAGCCCCTCATATGAATAAGTAGTTCTTATTAAGTAGAAATATGGAGAAACTATATGAACTCAGTTGACAGATGTTTTTTATGAAAATAGGTTTGGGGACTGAATTAAACAGAATGTGGTTCCTGTGGAGTCCTGGAAGCGCAGTTAACCACAAGGTCTAACCACAAGGTCAGCAGTTCAAAACTTCTAGTTGCTAGCAGAAAAAATATGAGGCTTCCAACTCGTGTAAAGATTTACAGTCCCAGAAATCCACAGGGGCAGGCTACTCTGCCCTATAGGATCGCTGAATTGGAATTGACTTGATGGCAGTAAGTTTGGTCTGGTGAGCAAGTGGCTTCTTTGGTCTCTAACATTTCACCGCCCCTGATGTCCTGATAAGTAATAGTTAAAGAATTATTCATGAAAAACCAAGTTCTTGCAGATTTGCCATGCCTGTTGTGGCTGTTACATAATCTCCTGTCAACTTGAGCAAAGGGGTGGAGTCTTGCCTGTCAGTCAGGTCAGAGCTTGATGACCTCATTTGGAGGCGTGGAGGCCAGACCCAGTCTCTCCGCCTTTCTTTTCCTGCTGTTGAGACACTCAGAGTTGGAGGAGTCAGCCCGGAGATCAATACGCAGGTGGGCGGTTCTACCCCATCCTCTAGGGTCTCTGTGAGTTGGCATCTACTGAAAGGCAGTGAATTTGGGTTTTGGGGGTAGACACTCCGAGTCCAACACAGCCCAAAAGGTCCCAATGAGGACCTTTAACATTAACACAGTGTCCTCGTGGAACAGCAAGTCCACGAAAGGGCTAGGGAGGGGGTTTTCACTTTCCTTTCTGCCCTGCGCACTGAAGGTGCTCCAGTAGCAAAGATCCCCACAGCTGTTGATCAACTCCAAGCTGGCAAACGCTGGTTCCTTCATTAGGTAGCTGATAAATGGTAGTCAACCTATTTAGATCACTACTCAGCCCTTCTTATATGTTCATTTGATACTCATAATAGCCCCATAAGCTAGGTACTATTCTTATCAACCCTATTATAAAGAAAATGAAAATTAAACAAAGAAAATTTAAATAATAACACATTGTATTTAGCAAACCATGAGCAAAGAGATGAACCCAGAAAGATTGGTTACAGAGTCCCTACCGGGAAGCAGATCACAGCAAAAATGCCCTCATATACAAATAAAGTAGAGCAGGGTAGATGATGAAGTGAACTATGTGCTTTAAAATATCTCCCTCCATTTTGGTCATTAGTCTTCTGAGTGTAGCAATGCTAGCCATTCAAGCTAGATGAAGTAAATTAACAAGAAAGATTATTCATCGCATTCGAAAAATCTTTAGATGCTAACAGAAACAAACGCAAACCCATTGCTGTTGAGCTGCATGTGAGTCACAGTGGCCCCATAGAAAGGGTAGAACTGCCCCATAGGGGTCCCAGGACTATACAGCTTTCCTGAGCAGACTGCCACATCTTTGGTCCAGAGAGTGCCTTGATGGATTCAAACCACCAACCTTTGAGCTAGTAGTTGAGGCAGTTAGTTTATTGTGCCAACCTGGCCGATAAACACGTGGGATTAATTGAAGGGCAGAGGAATAAATGGTTCGGCGAGTCTTGCCTTTCTTGTCTCTTGCTCTTTGATCATCGGACCAGTGTGTGGTTGCCTTGCTTGTTCTGTGCCTCAATTTGCAAGCTACACTACCTGTGGGACACCTAACCCATGGACTGTGTCACTGTAATTTGAGGTTCCTTCAAGACCTGCTTCGCCACAAAATTGGAATGTACATTTCTTGAATTGGGGACTGTCAGACCCTGTCATCTGGCTGACTGTTGGTGACCTGCCTTGCTGTTTGTTGCCTGTGCCCGGATAGCCTGAATTGCTCTACAGAGGACTGCCTGGTGGCCCTCAAGACTTGAAGGACTGCCAGTGTCTCACAACTGTCTCACGGGAGTGAGTTGCACTGAGCCATTTGTACTGCTTTATAATTTAACTGTTTATTTCTTGTGTTCTATATCTATCTATCTATCTGTATAAATATATATATATAATTATTAGCAATCTGGTTTTGTCTCTCTAGAGAATGCTGTCTAACACAGCAGTCTTGGATTTTAACCATTGTGCCATCTAAAAATATTTAATATACATGGTGTTTATTAAAGGTGGATAAATAGGCTTAATGTAAGGAATCAAATTTTTACTCATAAATTTTTGTTGAATAATATTGCATAATCTTGAATAATATGATATGAGTATACTAGTGGTTCTCTATATTAATCATGTTAAGTGTTTACCTTGAAAGACCAATACATACCATTTGAAAATTTATTTCTTTTTTCCTATGTTATGTTTTCTTCTAATTTAGAGTTGTTATAGAGGACGAGTCCCCAAGTTTCAATTTGTAAAGATACCTTTATTAAGTCTTAAACAGGACAAAGACACAACAAAGGCAACTTATGCAGCTGAGGGAGAACACTTGCTGGAGACCATCGTGGAGTGTGAGGATTTACATAAACCCAGTCCCTTAAATGGGACACTGAGTATAGAGGAAGCTGTCACAAAAGCATGATTGGCAGCAAATCAATACATCACAATTGCAGTCGGAACTACAGAAGTGGGAAGAGGGCCATGGCTGGGACGTGTACACTGTGCAAGACAAAAGAACTTAAAAGATTGGTTCAGAGCTTAAGTCATCCAGTCAATTCCAACTCATACTGACCCTGTAGGACCCAGTGAGTTTCTGAGATTGTCCCTTTTTAAGAGTAGAAAGCCCACCAATCCAGCTGAGAGGAAGCACTAAGAGGTAGAAGAAGGAGGAACATGAGGGTGGGGCAGGAGGATGCAAAAAGAAACAGAGGGAAGCTCTAGGAAGCAAATCTGCAGATAGAGGTATTAACAGAGGGGTGTACTTATGTAAATATATTAATCCATAAAAATAGAGGTATTGGCTTATGTACACACATTTATAAGGCAATATACTGAGACTGCGGACGGGCCTTGGGCCTCAGCTCATACCCTCTGAGCTGTGCCAACCTGGCCAATAAACACATGTGGGGTTTATTGTGCCAACCTGGCCGATAAACGCATGTGGGGTTAATTGAAGGGTGGAGGGATAAATGGCTCGATGAGCCTCGCCTTTCTAATTATCGGGTCTTTTGCTTTGTGATGGTCGGACCAGGGTGCAGCTGCCTTAGCCAGTTCCCTGCTTCAGCTTGCAAGACTCACTTCCTGCAAGACATCCCCCGATGCAGCCCTGGGTACTGGAACAGCCTTGTGGAGACCCCTGACAGCGCTGAGATGCTTACACATTCACTGATTCAGCTTTCCTCCGGCAGTTGGCATCATTGCTTGTCTTTTGTGAGATGGAGGAGGACTTTGTGGATCTGTGTGGACATGTGGGTTAAAGTCGGACTTCTGGGTTTTGGCAGCACTAGGTTGGGATATTTTCTTGATGTGTACTTACCCTTTATATAAAACTCTCTCTTTTACATATGAGTTTCTTTGTATTTGTTTTTCTAATGTACCTAGACTAACACACCCTCCCTCAATACAAGAACACTTTGTTCTAACAAAATAGCATTTTGTGATGCTCACACCCTGACTCCCCAACATGATCACTGAAGACAAAATGGATGCATAAGCAAATGTGGTTAAGACAGCAGCCAATGTCCATTTATTAAAAGATATAGCGCCTGGGATCTTAAAGGTTTGAAGTTAAACAAACAGCCATCCAACAGAGAAGCAACAAGCCGACATGGTGGAAGAAGCACATCAGCTGGTGCGATCATAAGGTGTCATCAGGACCAGGTAACAGGCATCAGAAAATTCATAACAAACAAACAAAAATGCGTTGGTGAGAATGAGGGAGATCAGAGCGGAGACCCAAATTCCATCTGTAGACAATGGAACACCCCCCCTCCCAGAGGGGTCACAGGGAAGGCATGAGTCAATCAGGGTGTAGCCGAGCACTGATGAATCCCGCAATATACCTCTGGTTCTTTAAGGCCTCCTCATCCCCCACTATCATCATCCCAGTGCTGCTTCCCACTCTGGACTGGACCGGAATATGTACCTAGATATAAACAAGGCATAAGCCTCTTAACACACGGAACCCAGGTACAGGAATGGGAATAGCATTACCAAAAGGGTCGGGGGGAGGGGCAGAAGGGGAGGAAGGGGGTACCAATTACAATGAATGGCACATAACCACACACACCCCCTCCAGGGGAAAGAACAGCAGAAACCAGAGGAGAAGGGAGACAATGGTCTGTGTGCGATATGAAAATAATAACAATCTATAGTCTATCAAGGGGCCACAAGGGTTGGGGTGGGGAGGGCAAAAAGAGGAGCTGATCCCAAGGGCTCAATAGAAATTAAATGTCCAGAAAAGAACAATGGCAATATATGTTCAAATATGTCTGACACAATTGATATATGGATTGTAACAAGAGTTGTAAGAGCCTCCAATAAAATGATCTTTAAAAAAAGAGTAGAAAGCCCTGTGTTTTCCCAAGGAACAGCTAGTGGTATTGAACTTCTGAACTTGCAAATTGCAGCCCAATGCACAATCTCTATGCCGCCAAGCCTCCTTGATTTAAGATACCATCCTTCATTTTCCTTGAGAATAGGGTTTGCTAAAAGACAACCACACCTCCATCAAAGCCATTCCTCAGTGTAGAAGAAGCATCAGAACAAAATTGCAGGACCATTTAGAAGAACATGTCCAAGATTTCTGAAGTCTCATGGTGTGGAGACCACTGAGACCAAATGCACTAGACTGTGGCACACAGACTGAGAGCATCAGTGCTGAGACTGTGGGGTGCCTTCTTCTCATCTGGCCTGAGACTAGGGGACTGTGAGACAGAGCAACAGGTGGGATGGCTGACTGGTCCACGGAGGCAAAATTCAAGGGGCTGTGTGACTGAGAGATAAAGGATCCATTAGAAACCTGGCTGCCTGCTGAGTAATGGTGTTGCTATGGGACAATGACTGTAACATTATTGTTTGCTGATACTGACCTATAAATTTCCCTCATAAACATCCTTAATTGTGGGAATTTTCTGAGTTCTGTGTGGCCATTGCAAAAGTATCAAACCTAGCATAGAAAAACAGTGCCATCCTAGAAAGAGCTGGTGTCAGAGTAGGTCAAGGAGGCTGGAATATGGAGGCATGTCTGACGCCTACCTGGAGGCAATAGGGAAGCTGGGGGAGATTGGATATGTCCATCTCCATTGCTGTTTATTACAGAATGTGGGCCTTATTTTTTAATTACTTTTTAATATGCTCTTTTGGTTTCTTGTAGTTATGTTCTGTAGTTTTGCCTCTCATTATAGTTAAGTATTTCATCTTTTCAGTGGCTCCTGTAAATGGTATTGTATTCCTGATTTCCTTTACAGAACTTTCTTTGTTAGCATGAAGGAACTCAACTGATTTTGTATCTTGATCTTGCACTCCACCACTTTGCTGAATCATTCAACTGCTCCATTCAGATCCTTGCCGAATCTTTGTGATGTTATATGTAGAAGACCCTATTATCTACAAATAAGAGGTTTGCTTCCTGTCCATTTTGATGATGAATTTCCACTTCTTGCATTGGAGTCCTGGTTGAGACTTCCAGCACAATATTGAATAGGAGTGGTGAGTAAGTATATCATTGGCTGGTTCCCATTTGCGAGGGAATAATTTTAGTTTCACTCCATAGAGAGTAATATCTGCCATTAGCTTTTTAACTGTCTTTAATTATGTTGGGAACTTTCTGTTTGTTCTTATTTTATTGAGTGTGTGTTTCTTTATTTTGTTTTATTTAAAAAAAATTTTAAATCAAGAATGGGTATTAGATTTTGTCAAAAACCACTTCTCCATCAATTGATATGATCATGTGATTCTTTTGGTTTTATTTCTGTGATAGCTTAGATTTATTGTTTTTCTGATGTTGAACCATCCTTGCACACCTGGCATGAATTATTTTTGATATGTTGTTGGGTGCTATTTGCTAGGAACTTGTTGATAATTTCTTTTCGGTGCTGTCACTGCCTGGTTTGGGTATCAGATATGCTTGCTTTATGAAATAAATTTAGAAATTTTCCATTCTTTTTTAAGGTGCCCTGGTGGATTAGCAGGCTGGGCTGCTTGTTAACTACAAGGTCAACAGTTCAAATGCACCAGGCTCTCAAAGGGAAAGGCTTTCTACGCTTATAAAAATTGACCTGATCAGTTTCTTCCTTTATTTCTGTTTATTTTCTACTTGAATCCCTGATAGTTTAGGTAAGTAGTAGGTTCCTAGAAATTTGTTAATTTCTTCAAGTCTTCAAATTTGTTGAAATTCTGTTATTATCCATTTTTAAAATTTCAGTTGATTCTTTTGTGACATCACCAATTTCATGTCTTGTGTTCATTTTCTTGTTAGTTTTGCCAGTAGTCTGTCACTTGTATTAATCTTTTCAAGGAACCAACCTCATCTTGTTCATCCTTTTCTTTTTCTGTTTTCTGATTCGTTTCTGCTCTGATCTTTAATATGTCTTTCTTTTGGTGATTCCAGGATTATTTTACTATTCTTTTTCTAATTGTTGTAGATGGCAGGTTAAAGTGATTTTCTTTTTTTTATTTTTTATGTGTGTCCTTATTGCTATAAGTTGTCTTCTGAGGACTGTTTTTGCTATGTCTCAAATGGTGAGGGTAGGCTTATTTTACTGTTCTTTATCTAATTGTTGAAGACGCTAGGTTAAAGTGTTTACTTGGGCTCTTCTTTAATGGGTGCCCTTTTGGCTTCTGAGCATTGTTTTTGCTATCTCTCAAATATTTTGATATTTTGGGTTTTAATATTTGTTTGATTCACAAATCTTTTAATTTCATATTTTATTACCTAGTAATTTTTAATCAAGGTGCTTTTAAACTTCCATGTATTTTGTTTATTTCCCTCCATTTCCTTATTGATTTCTAATTTTATAGTGTTGTGTGATCTGAGGATGTGCTTTGTAATATTTTAATGTTTTAAAATTTACTGTAGCGTGATTTGTGGCCAAATACATGAACTCTTCTGGAGCGTGTTCCAGGTGAACTGGAAAAGACTGGACTGTGCTCTTGTTGGGTGAAGTGTTCTATGTATGTCTATGAGTTCATTTTGGCTGATTGAGTTATCTAATTCTTCTATATCATTTTGAGTTTCTTTCTAATTGTTCTACCTTTTGCCAAAATCTATTTATTAAAATCTCCTCCTATTAGTATACATTTCTCTCTTAAATTCTGTAAAAGTCTGAATTATATATCTTGAAACTCTCATTGGGTGCATAGGTATGTATTATGGTTATGTCTTGCTGTTCTATTAACCATTTAATTATAATATAATATAATTTGTCTCTTGTACTAAATTTTTTCATTGTAGTCTATTTTATATTTGACCCAAAATTAATATTGCCATTCTTGCTTTTTGATTGCTATTAGCTTGGTCTATTTTTTCCATCCTTTGATTTTTAGTTTAGTTTTGTTTCTGTGTATAAGGTTTATCTCTTGTATACAATATATGGATGTGTCTTATTTACTTACCCATTTTGCTATTCTCTGAATCTTGGCTGATTTATTAAGCTGTTTACATTCGGTGAAATTATCAACATGGATGAATTGTTGACATTTTTTGCATTGTTCTTGTTTGCTTTGTTTTGTGGTGCTGCTGGTTTCTTTATTTCACTTACTTCTCTTTGCTGAGTTTATTTAATTTATGTGTTTTCATGTCATCTTCGTCATTGTTGTTGTTTTACTATTTACTAAATCTTTATGATTTCCTTCATTTTTATTATAGTATTATTAATTTTCTTTGAGGTTATCCTCTAATTCACTTGTTGCCAAGTTCAAAAATATCTTTTTTTAATCTTGAAATCTACTTGACCTCTTCTCCATCTGAAAGTTCTATAACTACCCACTTTAAATATATTTAGAAAAACATACATCTATAATTTGTGCAATGAATATTTTTTAAATTAAGGCACTACCATTTCTAGATAAGGTGAGTTCACAACTAAATAAAATTCTATTTTGAATTAAACTAAAATTTTTATTTCAACTTTTCTAAAAATAAATCCAGTAATTTAATCCAAATTTCAGTTCTTAAAAATCTGATACAGAAAAAGATGGGATTTCTAGCTTATATATAGAATTACTTAGTGTTAAGAATGTTTATGCAGCTCACACCAAAGAAAAATCACCTCGATGAACAAGAGGATTGAAAAGAGAACTGATAGTATTAAATAAAGTCTGAACCTATAAATAACTTTGTAGCTAAAATAGGAATATATCTCACACTCCTGTCTCCTAAAATCAAGCTTTCACTCAGTGGATCCCCCACTGTGTTTTTAATGGTCCTTTATAAAGATTCAACTACGGGAAAGACTTCGCTTGTTAAAATAAGAGACAGACTGCAGATGGGATAAGAAATTAGCACCAGACAGTGCATTGTTAAACAACTCTCAGGATGTAACCATCTCAAAACACAACAAAGTCATTTACTGGTAATGGTTTTAGGTCTTAGTTTAACAAACCCTTTGGAATCATTGCCTCACTTCCTCCTCTTCTCTTCCAGCAGGAAAGAAAATCCTTTTTTTTTAACTCCACCTTTTCAAACCCAACCAATCCTCCCTGAAATTTGGAGCATTTATGATACCTTGCATAGATATGTCCTCATTTCTAAATTATTCTATTTCTTTAAGAAATTATTGTTTTAATTTCTAGCAAGGTCAGTCTATAGTTTTCACTAGGACAGATGTATTAGGAATCCCTGGGTAGCACAAATGCTCGACTATTCAGCTAGCAATTAAAAGGTCCGAAGGTTGAACTCATCCAAAGGTGTCTTAGAAGAATACATAAGTTAGACACTTGCTTCCAAATGGCCATAGACTTGAAAACTCTATGGTAAGCAGCTCTATTCTGCATACCTGCAGGTGCCTTGAGTCAGAGTTGACTCAAGGGCAGCTGTGTTTTACTTTTGTTTTTAATAAAAACCTGGTTTTTACCACAGATAATCAAAGAAACACTGTTATTAGTTAGGCAAAGATGAATTACACTAAGAATTTTCCTACAACATAATTTAATGCATCTATAAGACAATATCCTCAAGTAGGAGGCAAATGTTTTGAGAATGATGATGGCAACAAATGTGCATATGTGATTGACACAATGGATGGATGTATGGATTGTGATAAGAATTGTACGAGCCCCCAATAAAATGATTAAAAAAAGACAATATGAGGAGCCCTGGTTGGAATAGTGGTTGTGTGTTGGACTGCTAACTGCAAGGTTAGTAGTTCAAAACCACCAGTCACTCCATTGGGGAAAGATGAGGCTTTCTACTCTAATCAAGAGTTGCCATCTCAGAAACCCACAAAGGCAGTTCTACCCTGTCCTATAGATGTCTATGGTAGTTGATTCTTACCATGGTGACCCTATACATAACAGAATTAAACAATGCTCGGTTATGCATTATCCTCACAATTGTTCCTACGCTTGAGCCCATTGTTGCAGCATTGTGTCAACCCATCTCCTTGAGGTACTTCCTCTTTCACACTGCTGGCCCTTTATTACTAAGCATGATGTCCTTCTCCAGGGACTGAGATCTCCGGACAACGTGCCCAAAGCATGTTAGATGAAGTTTTGCCATCACTGCCTCTAAGGAGCACTCTGGCCATACTTCTTCCAAGACAATTGGTTTGTTCTTTTGGCAGTCCACAGTACATTCAGTATTCTCCACCAGCACCACAGTTCAAATACAATTCTTCTTTGGTCTTCTTCTTCGACACTCTCCCTCTGCTTTGCCAAACACGATATCCTTTACCATTGGCTGGTCCCTTCAGATTTGAGGGAGGTTCGAAAAATTCATTGAAGAATAGAGTTAAAATCTGAGTATTTTATGTGAACATTTTAAAGCCTTTCTCTTCTACAGTATGATAAATCAGCAAGTCTAGCTATTAAGGTTCCAATTTATACATGCATGGTTTGGGTGGGGGTGATGGAAATTATATAAATAAAGACTAGAAGCAGATAAGCTCAATTCAAGACTACTGTAAGAGATATTTTTCAGCAAGGTCAGGATATAAATCACATTTAAAGGGGGTATAGTACGATACCGAGTGCATTAAGCATTTTCTTCCATGGGTCTCCTGCCATTGAATCAATGCCAACCCACACAGACCTTTCACAATAAGGAAGAGCTACTCACAAGACTTCTGAGGCTGTGGATCTCTGAAGGGGCCAACTAACTCATCTTTCCCCTTCAGGTTAGCAGCCAACACTTAACTCACTGGGCCACCAGTACTTATGCTATATAAATATATTGTTCTTGTTAGGGGTTGTCGAATCTTGCTATTTAGTCATCTCAGTAGAACAGAGTTACCCAATATATAACTGAAAAACTGTTTAGCACTGCCCCATCCTCACAATTATTATGTTCGAGCCCATTGTTGCAGCCACTGTCAATTCATCCTATTGAGATGAGATTATGGGTCTTCCTCTTTTTTACTGACACTCTACTTTACCAAACATGATGTCTTTTTCCAAGAGCTGGTCTCCACTGACATGACTCACTGTCATTGAGCTGATGCGAACTCATAGCAACTCTCTAACAAGAGTAAAACTTCCCTTGTGAGGTTCTGAGCTAACTGTATACCGGTGCAGAAAGCCCCACCTTCCTCCTGAGGAGGGGCTAGAGGTTTCGAACTGCAAACCTTGTGGATTGTAACGCACCTTGTAATCACTAAGCCACCAGACCCCCTTTCCTGATATAAGGGGAGTGGAGGGGGGGGAGTTGCTAGAAGAAAGAATTGAGAGATAAAAAATTTCATGAACTTTTTAAAGCCCCACAATTTATTGTGTTAAGTTAGGATTTGTTTGCTTAACAGCTTTATT
>NW_022103900.1:47970845-47973469 GCF_000313985.2 Echinops telfairi
CTGCTTAGTGCAAATCAACCCAAATGCAGAGGGAACTCCAGGCTGCCCTTTGTGGGATTGCTGTACACCACACAAGGCAGCTGTGACAGCCATCTACACCATGCTGCACTGCTGAGGAAACCTCCATCGGATATCTAAGGTGATTGCGTCAACTAGGGCAATTCTGCCCAGCATCACTGGTTCCCTGGATTTAAAAGGACACACCAACCTGCTATTGTGGGGCAGAGTCTAAACCACTCTGGCACCACATTCAAGCAATCAGGGATCAGCTATTTCTTTATTCTTTATTTCCTCCTTCTCTCTTGCTTCCCTCTTTACCATCACAGCCAATATTAATTAACACAATTGAGTTTTTTCCCCTTCTTTCTCTTTCTTCTCTTTTTCTTTCTTTCCTGTCACTTTCTTTGTTCTCTTTGCTTCTCTCTCTGCTTGTATGATTCTCTCTTCTCCCTCTCTTTCCTTTCACATGCCACTGCTGGTTCCCAGACACCTACCCTCTGCCTAGGACAACTCTGCCCACCCAGTGGGCAGCTTGACCCCTAAGACAGTGCTGCACACAGGATGAGTCAGTGCTACACAGAACAGCATGGGGTCAGCTATCTCTCTATCTACTATTTTAATTCTCTCTCCTTTGCTTTCTTTGTTTCTTCCTTTCATTGTGTTATTCTTTCACTTTTTCTTCTTTTCTCCTCATCTCCTAGCTCTTCTCTCTTTACTAACAGACTCAGCAAATTCAGTTCTCCTTTTCTGTTGTTTTCTTTTCTTTCTTTTTTATTTTTTTTACTGTTTTCACTTTTGTTTACTCTGTACATTTTAGTTGTGTGTGAGTGGGTGTCAGTTTGCTTGGCATTATTGCTCCAGTCTGTGTCTTCTTTTTCTCTCTCTTGTTCCTCTCCCTTCGATTTTTTCCTTTCACAAGCCTCTAGCAGCCTCCATGTCACTCCCCTCTGCCTAGGGCAACTCTGAAGGCCCAACTAGGGAAGCTCCCACCCACATTTATTGGCTTTGCAAGCAGCTTGGGAAATCACACCGTTCCTCTTCCATACACTCAGCAGCAGGGGGTTCTTCCCTGAAAACAGTAGGGGATCCACAACCTTAACTCCGAGGCCCTACAAGTGACTGGGGGAAACGCCTGACCACCACTGGGGGGCTCCACGCTACAGTGGGAACATCCACCCAATCCCCAAGGCGATCTCTCTGTCTACGGTAATTCCCCTGTCAGCTACAGAGCTCTCCACCAAGGAGGGTATACCCACACACCCTCCTCAGCACTCCAGTTGCAGAGGAAAACACCACAGGCCAGCCAAGATGCTCCACGACCTGTGTATCCTACTTAGAGATCGGCCAGAGAAGCTAAGCCATTGTGGACCCACAACAACCCCGACCAGCGTCACATGAGAGGAATATCCAACACACATTCCAAATAACAGAATACTGGATGGCTAGGATAAGAGTGAAACCACAGGAAGATATAGTGATAGCCTGACCCCTCAGTAGAGGTACCAGCAGGTAGGTCATAGAAACACTCATACAAATCCACCAGAAGAGAGCCAAAGGCTCTTTAACTCAGGAAGATGGCTCCAGGCTATTCTAAAACAACAGGTAAACAGCAACCAGTTCTAACAGCTTCAACGAAAAAGCAGGAGAAACAGAAGACAATGCCGGAAGAAATCATAAACCTAACGATGGACATAGAAGAAGCAGATATCGACCTGCCACAAAAAGAAATTTTCAGAATGCTGCTTGGACTCATAAAAGATATGAGGGAAGCAATGCAGAAAAAAAGATTAAATGTTAGAGGAGATAAAGGCAACGCACCATAGGGAAATACAAGAGTTGAAATAACATGGATGAAATAACAAGAGTTGAAACACAAGGATGAAATAACAAAATCCAGTGAGAAAATGACAGACCTTGCCAACAGACTTGCAGAGGCAGAGAATCGCACCAGTGATCTAGAGGATAACCAAGCAGACCTCAGCAAATGGGAAAAGCAGTCAACTAAAATAATAAAAGAACCTGAAGAGAACTTGAGAGCCATGTCTGATGCTATGAAAAGAAACAATATTCTGGGCTATCAGAACAAGACACAACAAAGAAGTCAACAGCGAAAATAGCAAGGGAATTCTTAGAGGAAAGCTTCCCCCAGCTTAATAAATTAAAATCAGGCAACCATTCAAGAGGCTGAAAGAACCCCAGCCAGACTGAATCCCAAGAAGAAGTCACCAAGACACATAATTGTCAAATTCTCCAATTATGAGGAAACTGAGAAGATCATAAAAGCAGCTAGTGAAAATCAAACAATCACCTATAAAGGTACCCCAATAAGCATTTGTTCACACCTATCAGTGGAAACGATGAAGAAGAGGAGGGAAGAGAGGAACCTATTCCAAAAATTGAAAGAAAACAACGCAAACGCAAGAATACTCTACCCCAGCCAAATTATATATTAAGATAGATGGAGAAATAAGAGTCTTCCCAGACAAGGACAACCTCAAAGAATATATAAAAAGAAACCCAGCCCTATAAAAGATCCTTGACAATATGGCTGATCCCACTTCGAGACATGCTGTCCCTTGATGGCCCACAGCCCTAAGGGGGACAATATTAGAGACTCAGTGTCA
>NW_022103900.1:47975329-47986148 GCF_000313985.2 Echinops telfairi
ATAAAGGTGTTGAATTTTAACCTAACTACATCTGCCACGATCGACTTCACAGTGCTCTTGGATAAAAGGCTACGTTCATCCCTTGGCAAAGGTCAAAGGGGATTCATAGGATAAGATCCCCTCTTAATATAGTATGATAAATCAGCAAATATTGAAAGTAAGTTCTCAGTATGTACACACGGAGATTTATTCCCAACAAAAATCTGTCCAAACATGTCTGCAATCAGTGGATGGTGGCAGGAAAGTCCTCTCAATAGTATACTTGTCTTAGTCTTGTTAGGGACTTTTAAAAATAAAGTCCAACCAAAACAGTGACCTCTGAGGGGAACTGTTGGTCTAGTTAAATTCACTGCTGAGAGGCCAATGGAGACATTTTGGGAGATGATAAAAGGGTCACTCTTGATAGATTTTCACCGAGGACATAGGACAATTACAGGGGCTTATTATGAAAAAGCTTTGAGAAAACTGGACATGATTTTGGTGAGAAAAAGGAACAAAAGGATTACCAAGTCATGTTTTCCCCATCAAGCCAACGCACCTGCTCATTCGTTCTGGGCAGTAAGGGTGTCCTGCAAGAATTTAATTGGAAAACCTTACCCTAATCACCTTGCAACACTGATCTCGCCCCCTTTTTTTTCTTGTTCCATAAACTCAATTCTGTCTCTCTCACACTATCTTTGAGTGCCTGCTGACTCGTTGTCAGCCCCTAGGAGTTTCTGAGACTGTAACTGTTTATGGGAGTAGAAAGCCCAGTGTTTCTCCCATGAAGCAGTTAGTGGTTTTGAACTACCGACCATGTGAATTGCAGCCCAACACAAAGGACATCAAAAAAGAAACAATTGATGTCCCTGGAGGATGTCCCTTTTATATGGTATAAGTCCAAGCGTGCAGACTTCTTCAGGGAAGGGCTAGAGAGATGGAAACACTTCCCTCAGAAATTCTAGAGCTAGAAGGGGGACATGTTCAGAAACAAGAGCTTTGCATTTTGATAGCATTAATAGAGATTACTATGGTTTTGTAGTAATACATTTTTACTTACCCTCTTGTATGTATGTATGTATCTATGTATGTAAACACACATTTTCTTTCCGTTCAACAGTTTTATTAACATATCATTCACATATATAATTGAATAGTTCAATCAAATTTTGATACAGGCAACTTGTGATTATAATTCATTATATTTCTTCATAAACTACATTTTGCATCATTTATGTTTTCTAGCTTCTTCTAAAACATGAAGCAAATTAAGTAAAGAACTCTTCTAGATTCTTATAAGTCCTACCAAAACATTTAGACATAATTTGACACTGCTTGCTTTTGACAGCAAGGTTTATTGGTTCTAAAGTACCAAAACTAATTTCCATAGAAAATATTTTTTAACTCTTAATTTATCATTTAGCATTTTTTAAAGTGTACGATTATGATAGCAAGTGCAGCTGATATAAACAAGTTTAGGAACAGAGTCAACTAATTCATAGTAAATGCATATTCCTCAACTGATGGATGCTTCGGCACCTAACTAGCCTTAAGAGAAGCCACTGGTGCACAAGTAGGCCAATATATTCTGTAGGAAAAAAAGTTGAGATTGTCAATTAATCACTGGAATTCATAAAATAAAAGCCAGGCAAGAGAACATCTATTATAACAGCTGTGCGAAGGCCTTATTCATTTTTTCCCACATTTCTCCCCCAACATTTTCACTTTTTTCAAATTTTTTTCAACTCATTAAAAGCACATAACAAAGTTTAATTATTCTTTTTCCCAAAACCTTAATCCAAGGTTTTCCATCAAACTAGCCTCAAGATATGTTTCATCCTCATCCTATCTTATATTTTGGCATAGTGATTGCATATTCTTCCAGATTCATAAAGCATTTTAGCTAAAAGACTTTAGGAAAGAAATAAACTATTGCATCAATAGTTAACAATATACTGCCGAAAGCAAACCAACCACAACCAAGTTGATTTCAAATCATAGCCACCCTCTATAGAGTCGATAGGGTTTCTGAGGCTGTATTTCTTCACAGGAGCAGATAATCTCAACGTTTCCATGCAGAGCACTTGCTGGCTTTGAACTGCCAAACTTGAGTCACATTAAAAAAAAAAAAAGAACAGATGCAATTAATTTGGAAAACATTTAATCTTTTAGATTCAAAATACCATTGCAACATGCCCTCTCTACTTTTCAGCTGGGCCCAGTCATTCATTGCAATAGCTACACAGAACTCACTTCTGATACCCATCATTATGGGATTTATTAGGGTCCCATCCATAAAACTGCTCAGAAGAAAATTGCATTCAAATGATGGATCAAATGTCAGCAAGCACTTGTCAGAGTTATACAGAAAGCAGCCTTCCTCTCCTTGATTTCAGGCCCTTATGATCCAAATTCAGGCATGATTTTGGAGGTGTCTGCCATACATGCTTAAACAGAATGGAGCTTTTGAAAAAAGCTGAGAATGCTTCCCTATGAAGACCATTGGAAATTTAGACTGACATTTCCAGGTGTTTCAACATGATGCACAATTTCAAAGGCAAGGACTCACTTGCTGTTATTCCTGAGAAATAAATAGGGAGATAATACCCAAAATAGTTCTGAAATAGAGGCTTGTACAGGAACAAGCTATTGGTGGAGGTATAAGGTGACACAACTGTATCCATGAACAAGCAGCCTCTTTTTCCATCAGTCTTACCCTGGAAACACTGCCAGAGCTACGTGGACAGTGACCTATGGACAACTTTCTACTGACCAGCAGAAATCTGCTTAGTTCCTGGATGGCAGTTTCAGGACACTCAGACAACACTTGATGTGGAGAGCAGCTGCATTTCGGTCAGCCGAGGGAAAGGCCCTACTTGAAGAAGGCAGACAGGAGCGCACTCAATGGGCTGAACTGCAGGCTGTTTCCTAGCCATGATCGAAGAATTGGACAATGGAGACAGCCTATGTATTTGGATTTTTACTGCTTCGTAAGCAGTAGCCAATGGCCTGGCTTTATGGTCAGGCAAACAGATAAGGAACCACTGACCTGTGTGGGGCAAGGACCCATTAAAAGTACTATGGGGGTTGAAAGGGCAGCACATCAGAAGAGGCCATGTTGATGCCCAGCAGAAGAACCCCCCTTCTGCATCACACAGTGACTGAAAACAGCATGCAGATATGCTGGCGTGCTCCCTGGGGTGTCTATGAAATAAGTGGACATGGGGGTGCTGAAGCAATACCGAAATGGGCTGCATCTAGACACATCCTTCTTGCATCCTTTGAAGCATGAAATGCCAATAAGGGACTGCTTTACCAGCAGGAAAGACAGAGGTTGCATATGCATATGGAGCAGGGAATGCAGATTCCTGGGTGCAGAAAGGAGGCCATGCATATAGTCGGCAAACTGATTATATTGGCCCAATGACACCAGGGGCACCAAATGGGTTGGATGAGGCTTTGCGTTTTCAGTAATGGATGCAAATGATAAAAAACACGATTAAAGGTTTAGAACAAACGATTTTGTATTAATTTGGGCCAACAAGTTGAAGTTCCTCAGACCAATAAACAGACTGTACAGACCACACAGCAGTGAGCCAAAAATATATATTAGATGGACATGCCATGTTGCACACTACTCTCAGAGTAATGGTTTGATAGAAAACTGGAATAAGCATTGAAATATGTGTTATATAAAACTGGTGGAAATAAAGGCCTGAAAGGCTAGCTTAGTGGAGGCTAACACTCCACCTGAGGGAGTCAAGGGGAGTATCACAGCAATCACAAAAAATGTTGATTCCTACATTTTTTCAGCAGGGTCTGGCGGTTTTGCTTCATTAGAGAACCCAACCTACAAGAACCACCAACTTGCTTTCCCCTGCTAAGTCTGGGCATGAAGGGGGAGCAGATGCTAATTGTATTGTACTGTTCAGCTGTGAATGATTGTCACTCTACTGAGGATAAAGCCACTTTAGCTCCACAGCATGGGATCTCACCACTAGCAAAGGAGAAGAGCCAGGCATGGGGAGCATCCTGTGGACCTGCATCTGGTTTACCTTCCTCTGCCTGACCTCAGCTCATGGGATTTGAGTTTCAGCCTATCACCTGACCTGATTTCACCAGCTTCCATGGCCTTGGGGATGAATAGGATCCTCCAGACAAACGTCTGGATTTTGGATTCAAGTGTTACTAGCACCCACAGCTATATGAGCCACTCCCTTCATGTTTCAAGATCTGTGTCCCCACAACAGTGAACTGTGGAGCCCTCAGGGGTAAAAGAATACACTGAGGGGAGACGTGGTAGTTGATATCAACAATAATGGAGTGGGTAGCATTGTTGAAATTTGGGATATATTTTTAGCATCCATTTTCTTGGGACAAATGTTGCAATAATTTTTTCAAGAGAAATTATTTCTGCAGTAACCAATATAAAGACAATTATCAACAAAATGTTGTGCTTTGTTTCAAATATACTTTAAATCTAATGCATGATGGTAGGTCCAAGTACTGCCGCCAAGAGTCCACTCCATATGTGCACAGGTGCATTCCAAACAAAACCTTGGTAAACACTTCCCTGAGAGCAGTTGGCAGCGGCAGGTAACTTGTCTCCATCAAACATTTGTCTTCATCTCATTAGCATACCTTAAAAAGCCAATCATCAAAAGAGTGGCTTAAGATGACTTCTGCCAGGCCACTTAAAGAGAAAGCAGAGAACTCAGCTAAATAGGTTAGGTGATTTTTTAAAAATTGGAATTCCAAAGGGGTCATTTTATAGATTCTCTCAAAAAACACAGGATACCCGTAGGGGCTTATCATGATGGAGTCTTAAGAATTTGAAAACTACATTGGTGAGAAAATGGCCAGGAAAGTTACACCGAGGAGTATTTTCCCATGACAATGCACCTGTTCATTCATCACCCATCTTCCTGCCTAAACCATCTTCAGGGGGTGCAAGGGTGTCTTGTGAGAATTTCACTGGGAAAATCGGACCTTTTCCAACCTACAGTGCCAATCCTTTTGTCTCAGACATCCTGTTGTTAGCAAAACTGAGAGAACATTTAAAGGGAATATGATTTGAGTCCCTCAAAAATGCTGAAGCTATTGTTTTGACATGATTTACATTGAAGAGCACAAAATTCTTAGGGGAAAGGTAAGAGAGAAAGGTACCCTATTTTCAGAAAGGGATATGTGGAGAAACAACATCTTTGCATTTTAATAAAAAGGAAACAAATTCACTGCTGTTGAATCAATATCAACCCAAGGAGCAGGTGGTGGTTTAGAACTGCAGACCTTGAGGTTCGCAGCCCAACATGTAATCATTACACCACCAGAGCTCGCCACATTTTAATACTTTTGCTTAAGAAAGGTGTTCTATTATTTTGTAGCAATACGTTTAGACCTACTCTCATTTACTCTACACATACCACACATCTCAATTGTCACATTTCAAGTGCTCAATAGCAAATGGCAGACATATGGGACATCTCAGCTGTAGGTGGTTCAGGATGGTAAAGTCTGGTTCCAAAATTTTCAGTGACATTCTCCAGGTCATTCTGACCTATACAAACCTTATAGGACAGAGTCGAACTGTTCCCTAGGATTTCTGAGGCTGTAAATTTGTACGGAAGCAGAGAGTAGCATCTTTTACCCTAGGGCAGCGGTTCTCAACCTGTGGGCCGTGTCCCCCTTGGGGGTCGAACGGCCCTTTCACAGTGGTCACCTGATTCATAACAGTAGCAAAATTACAGTTATGAAGTAGCAATGAACATGATTTTTTGGTTGGGGGTCACACAACATGAGGAACTGCATGAAAGGGTCGCTGCATCAGAAGGGTTGAGAAGCACTGCCCTAGGGGCAGCTGGTTGGTCGCTAACGCTGAGTTTGGTGTTAGCAGCCCATACTTATCTCACTGTGACACCGGTTCTAATCCCCTTGCCTCCAATATGAACGGTAAGGGACAATGTTAGTGAGGCACCAACAAACGTAACCGGAATTTTACAGATCTAATTGATACAACACTGCGTTTTTCAGATTAGAAAATGTATGCATATTATAAAGAAATGGGATGGGGATATTTGTAGTAGGAAATAAGCATCACAGGTAAGATCAATCACAGGGGAAAATAATTATAAACAAAAAGCTCAAGGTCACATTTAAAGGAATACAAACAACTAAATATTGTTTGGGGGGTATTTACTCCCATTGACAGACTTTTGCCTTTGTTTCTGTACTGAACGTGTTCTTTCTCCTTTGCCAGATAGCATTGGCCTCTCACTCTGCATGTAGCATGTGGTGTAATTTTTTAAATTCCACTATCAAAAGAGTAAGCAGCTGTCCAAAATATCAATTCCGTGGCAGGGGAGAAGAGCAGCACAGCCAGGACCTGGCACCAGTGTGCATTTGCACACTGCTAATGAGCCAAGGGAAGGCCAGCCAAGAGCTGTCCAGCTGTTAAGAAAGGTAGACACCAGGTTTCTGAATCAATCAACCTCACATTAACTTCTTAAAGTAAAATATTGTTTCCACAAAGTGCCCCTTCTTCAGGACAAACTTGGATATCTCACTGAAGCTGTATCAGCTTGTCTTTGAAACACGTTGTGTTTCTTGTGTTTATTAGTTCCACAGAGAAAACAACCAAGTTCTAGAATATTCTACCTAAGAATCAGATTCCATGACCCTCATATAAAGAGACATGCTGGGCATTTACACCCACTCCTTGAGGGGTGCTTACATTTGGAAACATGCAGGAAACTCAGGACATCAAATCACAACAGAGAAATAAAAAGAAAATTGAAACAGTAGATTAGAGGAGGTGAAAGGATAATTGTGTCCTTTCCAGCTAATAACACGGCAACTGGATCATACCTAATTGTGACCAATCCAAATACTACAAAATTCTTATGTTAATTAGCAGCTGGGGAACAACATGGAATACTTGGAAGAGCCGTGCCATATTTGGAGGATGGTACACAATTCCGCTTTAGAAATGCACCCAGCAATCAAGCAAACCACTCCTGGAAAGATGCGTGGTAAACCTAGAGCCAAATTCTCCCACAGCCAGCTACTCAACACAATTTATCATCTTTGGCTTCCTATTTCTCAGTCTGTTCTGAAACACATTTGACCCAGCGTTCACTGTGCATTTAATGGCGATCTGTTCTGGCTAGGGAACCCCAGCTGGGCAGGAAGATGTACTGGCAGCAGGCCGTGTAAAACAGGCAGCATTGCTGCATCGCTGCTCTCAGACCTTCAGCAATTGTTTCACGATGTGAAGGAGGACAGAGAGAGGCTAGGGAGCAGGGTTTCTCCTGCAGGCCTACAGGCTTCTATAATGTCAGGTGCTTTTGTTGATTAGGAGTCCCTGGTTAATAAGCTTGGTTAGATTTCACTGCTCAGCAGCACCTCGGAAGTAAAGCTTGGCAATCTACTTCCAAACACGTGGCAAGTAAAAACACCATGGAGCACCGTTTTAACCCAACCCATAAGGGGTCACCGTGAGCAAGAACGGATCCAAGGCAACCAGTAGTGGTGGTGGTGGTGTGCGATCGCTGCTGTGGTGGTTAGGTACCAATCAGTCAATTCTGATGCATAATGATGACATTCTGTACAACAGAATGAAATGGCCCTGTCTCTTGCCATTCTCTCCACTGTTCTTGTTTGAGCCCATTGTTGCAGCCACTGCGTCAGTCCATCTTGTCGAGGCCCTTCCTCTGGTTCGCTGCCCCTCTACTTTGCCAAGCATGATGTCCAGGGACTGGTGTCTCCTAACATCATGTGCAAAGGATGTGAGATGACATCTCGCCATCCTTGCTTCAAGGAACATTCTGGCCATACTTCTTCCATGATAGAATTAGCTTGTTCTTTGGTACTCCATGTGGTTATGTATTGAGATGCTAACGGCAAGATCTGTAGTTTGAAACCACCAGCCTTTCTGAGGGAGAAAGATGAGGCTTTCTATTCCCATAAAGAGTTACAGTCTCAGAAACCCACAGGAGCAGCTCTATCCGATCCTGTAGGGTTGAAATCAAGTTGATCGCATTGCGTTTGGTTTGGTTGATGATAAAAGCTGTTTAAAGGGATCCTTTTTTTATACTCAGTGCACTAGATAGAAAGAGTAGTTTGTCAACTCAGGCATTCTCAAATATGCAACAAGCAAATCCTTTCAAAAATTTTAAATAAACCTCGTCCAACCCAATTATTTGATTCATTATTACCCCGACACCCACTATATCTGTCTTCTTTGTGTAATAAATGACCTCTGCCAGGCTTTTCAGCTCCTTAAATTCCAACCATTATCCAGAGGTTGCTTCTTCCAGAATCTCATTGTCCTTTCCACACTGCCCACATTCCCAAGAAATTAATATTTTACCAGTTCTTCATGAATAATTCCTCTGTTATTGTTCAAATATAATTCCAAAGCATCTTTTCTGAGCTACATCCTAGGTCAGGGGGCTGGGAAAGCAATGTCAGCCAAACAGAGCAGGACCCTGCCAGAGAGGCAGCTCAGCCAAGCCAACATGTCAATTCCCATCCTGTCTGAGGATGGCTCTCTCTCTTATCTTACACGTAGTACAGATGATCTCGCTATTGTTTGTACATGCCCCTTGATTTAAATTTTGGGTTGCAGAACTAAAACTTGTGTAACAAGAACTGAAAAATTTAAAAATTATCTTCAGGTGTGACACAACACACGAGGGACTGGTTATTAATATTGATAGCATTCTGCAATACTGCAACAAGAAAAAAACAATCCTATTAAAATCTGGGGAAAGGATGTGAATAGACAACTCACAAGGGATGAGACTCAAATGGATAACAAACACATGAGAAAATGTTCCCAATCATTGGGTATCCAGTTGATGAAAATCAAAACCATGATGATTATCTTACACCTACAATGATAGCGCAATTCAGAAAAACATAGAGCAACTAATACTGAAGAGGGTGCAAAGAGATTGGAACTCTTATACACTGCTGGTGGCTTTATAAATATGTGCAGTCTTTGTGGAAAGCAGTGTGACGCTACCTAAAAGAAGTGGCAATAGAAATACCACACAACCCACCAATATTGCTGCTGGGCATATGAGGGAGAACCACCAAAAAAACTGGATTTTTTTTCAAAGCTGTGTATTTAAATGTTTTAAAAAATAACTTTATCACCTCAAAATACTCTCCATTACACTTAATACATTTGTCAAATCTGCTATTCCATTTTTGGAAACATTTTTGAAACTCATGGCTGACAGCACCTCCCTGTTTGTTTGTGTTTTCTTCACCTCTTCTATGTCATTGTATTGCTGTCCTTTCATTCCCCTCTTCATTTACAGAAACAAAAAGAAGTTGGACAGAGTGAGATCAGATGAGTAATGTATGTCAGGCAAGAAGAGAGATATGGTTTTTCTGCCAAAAACTGGTGCACTGGGATGGCTTCATGAGTAGGTGTATTGTCGTGGTGGCAAAACCAGTCCTCCATCTGCCACAAATCAGGCCTTCTTTGTAACACACTGTTACACTATCTTTTCAGAATTTCTAAATAGAAAGCTTGATTAACAGTCTGACCTTGTAGAAGGAACTCCACATGCACTATCCCCCTTAAATAAAAAAAATAAGTGAGCATCGTCTTGATCTGTGATTTCACTTCACAAGCTTATTTTGGGTAAGGTGATGATGGTGTCTTCTACTGGCTTGATTGATATTTGCATTTGGGGTTGTAAAAACAGCATCACATTTCTTCACCAGTAGTGACCTTGGAAAAAAGTCTGCGTCCCTTCAGAGCTGTTCTTTCAATGCACAGAATGCTTTCCCTAAATGCTCTTTTTCTTGGTCAGTCAGAACATGAGGCATAAATTTTGCAGTGACCCTTCTCAATCCCAAATCTTCCTTTAAAATTCACTGAACCAGCCTCCCAGATAGTCCAGATAAATTCCCCACTTCTTCAATGGTCTGCTGTCAGTCTTCAAGCACAAATGCATGAATTTCATTGACATTTTTGTTTGTTCGGGAAGTTGACGGAAGTCCAGATGAGGTTTGTCATCTAACAACATTTCACCTTTTTTGAAATGAGAAAACTACTCTGTACACTTGAGTTTTTCCCATAGTGCTGTCCTTGTGAGCTGTGTTCAATGTCACAACAGTTTTTGTGGCATTTTTCCCAAGCAGGAAACAAAACTTCACAGCCACACACTGTTCTCCTAAATTGGCCATCACAAAAAGGAGGTTTGAACAAAAGCTTTTACGAAAAAATTCACTGTGACCAGAGAGCCTTCTCAGGAGATGCCACTGGATGCACTAACTCAGAGCAAGTTGCTCGATGTTCACCTAGTGGGAAAAATGAGTACAGGTTTTTTTGGGTTCCCCCTCATATAACCCAAAGAAGTAAGAGATGGAACACAAACAGATGCCTGCTCTCTCATGTTCAATGCAGCAGCGTTCACAATAGCAAGAAGCTGAAACAGATCAAATGCCCATCAGTATAAGAATGGATAAAGAAACTCTGATACATACACATAATGCAAATCATTGAAAAACAGCAAGGAAAGCATGAAACACCTCATGACATGAATGGACCTAGAGACCATTACACTGAGTGCCATTAGTGACAAAAGGACACACTGTATGAGTCCACTACTATAAGGATAAACACCAAGATGAAGGCAGGCTTCTGCTTGTAGGTCATGCAATCTTCTAATCACGTCTCCCAAGCAACAAGGTAGAAAGTTTGCCTAGTGCCCAGAACTATATATGCTCATGTATTAGTCTGGGTACTTTGGAGAAACAAATCCACAGCAACTCATGTATAAGAGAGAGTTTTATGCAAAGAAAATGTGCATCACGAAAACAT
>NW_022103900.1:47987484-47989242 GCF_000313985.2 Echinops telfairi
CTGAGCCATTTATCCCTCCACCCTTCAATTAACCCCACATGTGTTTATCGGGCAGGTTGGCACAATAAACTAGCTACCTCAATAGGCCACACCAGAAGGATCCAATGTAAAAACCTCACTAAGTGAACTGGGATTTACCACAAACTCAATTTAGCAGATCTATTGAACTAACTCCCTTGGACTTAGGCTGATACACCCTAGTGTGAGAAGGAGCAGATTACTGCAATCCCAAGGTTATGGAATTAGCAGTCATTGTGCTTTGGTTCAGATCTCTTGCTTTGAGGGTACCCAATGAATGGTGGCCCAGAATGAACATATATTTTCTATTTTAATATTCTCCTTGCTTCCTTATGATGTGTATTAGTCTGGTAAGCATAGTTCTACCTTTATGAATGAGTGTTATTGAAAGTTTTGCCCTATCACCAATCCCCATTCTTCACATAAATAATGTCCAATCACTTAAGATTTTAATCTGCACAAGTCAAAAATCCATGTATTTCAGCCTAAAAGTCCACCCTATATTTGCATACTTTCCTTTCTCAACATGGTTTTAAATTCTATACCATTGACTACATTAATGACACTATCAGACCTTATCCACCAGGGGGGTGATTTATAATCTTTGTCATAAAATGACAATGATATCTCTAACATGAGCCAGAGGTATTTATAATCAGTAGATACGTGAATGGATTTTCAGCTGATACTTATTCTGGTCCCAATTTAGGAACAATTAACTGTTATGACCTGGTCCTACTCTATACTAGCCCTCATGAAGAGATCACTGAAAATATTGGTGCTACGGCAAAGTGTGTTGAAGAAATCAAATGATGCCCAGATATCAGATGGAATAGCTTTCTGAGTCATAAATGTTTGTCCTAAAACAAGGCAGCCATCTAAGTGAGGGGTCAACTAAGTCTTCGTGGAAGAAGCACATCAGCCTGTGTGGTCCAAGGTTTGGAAATAATGAAATTCAAATCTGAAGGAGAAGATGACATCAGAGACTCAATTCTGAGCACCCTGCTTTGTAGAAGACTTTGGATGACAGTGGAAACCCCAAACCCATTTGCAGGGTCCCCATTAAGCCTATGGCGAACTCCCTCCGATCATAGTCAAGGTATATGAATAGTCTTGCTACCAGACAGAAAGCATTGGTAAAACTAATATGGCAGATGTAGTTAGGTTAAAATGTAACAAATTATCACTTGTCCTTTCTTTTGACTCATTTTAAAGTTGTTTCAGTTTTTAATATTTTCAACTTTATTTACAATTGAGGTTTTCCCCTGTTTTATTGTTTCATTGTTACTGCATATTTTTTTGCTTCCTGATTGTGTTTTTTACGGTTTTCAGTATATGAAATCCAGGATAGGTAAATCTCTAGAGATAGTAAGTAGATTAATAATTACCTAAGGGCATCATGCCCTGGTTACTGGTGAAGCTTTGATTCGCAAGACGAGCATTTCATAACTACCAGCTGCTCCTCAGGAGAAACATGAGGCTTTCTATTTTTTTTAATCATTTTATTAGGGGCTCATACAACTCTAATTATAATCCATACATACATCAATTGTGTAAAGCACATTTGTACATTCATTGCCCTCATCATTCTGAAAACATTTCCTCTCCACTTAAGCCGCCGGCATTAGGTCCTTATTTTTCCCCTCCCTTCCCGTTCCCCCCTCCCTCATGAGCCCTTGATAATTTATAAATTATTATTTTGTCATATCTTGTCCTGTCTGATGTCTCCCTTCACCCACT
>NW_022103900.1:47989806-47994301 GCF_000313985.2 Echinops telfairi
TTTAAGACCCCAGACGCTATATCTTTTGATAGCCGGGCACCATCAGCTTTCTTCACCATATTTGCTTATTCACCCGCTTTGTCTTTAGCGGTTGTGTCGGGAAGGTGAGCATCATAGAATGCGAATTTACTAGAAGAAAGTATTCTTGCATTGAGGGAGTACTTGAGTGGAGGCCCAATGTCCTTCTGCTACCTTAATACTAAACCTATAAATATGAGGCTTTCTATTTTTATAAACAGTTATAGTCTTAGATACTCACAGGGTAAGTTTTACCATGTCCTAAGGCATCACCATAAGTTGGAATCTACTTGATGGCAGTGAGTTTGTTTTTGTTTTTCTTAATTTGGAGCTCATGACAGGGAGCTAACAATGAGTATGAGAAGAATGCATTCTGAAATTGATTATGGGGTGATGACTGCACAACTCTTCTTAGTAAGATTGAACAATTAAAGTTTATGATATGTGAAGTATATGGCAATAAAATTACTTTTTAAAACAAAACAAACAATAAACTTCCCACTATTGCTTGATATGTTCCAAGTACTTTAATATACAACTTTCAATTGTTGTTTCTCATCCTCCAAAAAAATCCTGAAAATATGGCATTTTCTCCTATGCACATGAGAGACCTGAGTTCCAAAAGAACCAGTGGTCTTCTATGACCTAGGGGTCGATGGCCCTTGGTGCTGTATGTCCATGATGCCAGCCCAGGCGCACACATTCACAAACTGTTGAATGCAAGGAAGGAGGGAGGAGAGAAAGGGTTGAACACTAGCAGGAGTAGTCTGGAAACTGGTTGGTCTGTATCCTATCACAGGAGTGGAAATAAAACATGGGCTTCAAATTGATCCTTTTTAAAATGTAAGAAGAAATTCCCATTTTTCCCTTCAAAGGTTTTCATAAGTGTAACTGGTTTATCTGTATTCCACGAAGTTCTCTGTTCTGTGACATATAACCACTTTTATTCCTTCTCACTCTGTATGCAAGTATTTTCTCAAGTCCACTGATTACATGTAGCACAGTTTTGAAAGAGTCTTTTGATCCACGAGAATGTGTATGAAGAGAAAATGACTGTGACTTGTCCTTCAAAACAAGCACGGCATGTCTGCTTCCAGCACGAAGGCATCGAAAGTGGAGTGCTTTTCTTGTATTTTGAAATTGAGCTTCAGAACTATTTAGGAACAAGCAGAACGAAGTATGCTGACATTAAAATAATATTCTACTAATATACTTCCAAAGTCTTTCTAAAAATAAGGCATCCATCTTTCCTGGTGGTAGAGTGGTTACACATTGGGCTGCTTACTGTACAGTCTACAGTTTGAAATCACTAGCTGTGGGAAACTAAGGACTTGGAAGAGAGTTTATGTGGACAAATTCTTTATTCTCATATTTAAGAAGCCTGGAGGCCAGGATTCTGGGTGGAGGAAGGCCTTCACACTTGTTAGTTAGAGAGGAGTCCCAATCACATTCTCATAATTAAAATTAATCCCCACAATATTCTTCCATAACAGTGCAACTTTAAAGTTACTTCTTTTTTTTAAATCATTTTATTGGGGGCTCATACAACTCTTATCACAATCCATGCCTACATCAATTGTGTAAAGCACATTTGTACATTCATTACCCTCATCATCATTCTCAAAACATTTGTTCACAGCCCGTTAAGGCTCAGTGCCCACTTTGTTCTCCATCCGCCACTCTGCACCCAGCACGAATACACCCAAAACCAGAAAGACACCTTACATTCCAGAAACCTGGACATACCTGTATCTCCCAATCCCTGACTACTTTACCTTATATGGACTCAAGGCAGCCCAGTCACATGTTCCCCGGCTATATAAACACCACTCCTATAGTCTGGAGTGCGACTCCCTTGGCCCGAACACTGTGGACTTGGGACTTCGCCCAGGCTGGGTTTCTCTCCCTAATCATGCCTGTTTGCTCTAATTCAACTGATTTGGTCTCTGGTGCCTCTCCACTACCTTACAGGATCCACCTAAGCCCCTGTCATCAGTTCCTCATTTTTTCCTTCCCTTCCCCATCCCCGCTCCCTCATGAACCCTTGATAATTTAGAAATTATTATTTTGTCATATCTTTCCCAGTCGGACGTCTCCCTTCACCCACTTTTCTGTTGTCCATCCCCCAGGGAAGAAGTCAGATGTAGATCCTTGTAATTGGGTCCCCCTTTCCACCACACCCTCCCACCATCCTCCCAGTCTCGCCACTCACACCACTGGTCCTGAAGGGATCATCCGCCCTGGATTCCCTGTGTTTCCAGTTCCTAGCTGTACCAGTGTACATCCTCGGGTCTAGCCATATTTGTAAGGTAGAATTGGGCCATGAGTAAAAGAAAGAAAAGAGCGTGCAAAGCTGATTTACATAGCCAACTCTTGTCAGCTCTGCAGGTGTGTGTGGGAGATTCAAGGCCACTTGCTGCTAGTTGTTTCAGCCAGCTCTGGTCAGCTCTGCACGGGTGGGGGAGATTCAAGGTCACTTGCTGCTAGAAGCCGGCCTGGTATTGATCTGGCCATACAGATCCCACAACTAGCCACTTCTCTGGATAAAGACTGGGCTTTCTACTCCCTTAAAGAGTTCGTGTCTCAGAAACTCACAATATAAAGAAACTTTACAATATAAAGATGTCACTTTTTATTCGCTATGAGTCAGAATCGACTTGACAGCCAGGAGTTTAGGTGTTGTTGTGTCCCCGTCCGGTTTGGATCTGGTATTAACCGCCTGTGGTGGGTGTGTGCCATCGAGTCAATTTCCAGTCATAGTGACCACGTAGCACAGAGAGACATGGCCAATCTGTTTCTAGAAAGATCATTGTGGTGTGCTTTTCAGTTGACTCTGGCTCATAGCAACCCTAGAGGGCAGACTGGAAGTTCCCCATAGGCCTTCTTAGGCTGTAATCCTTACAGGAAGGAGCCCTGGTTGCTCGGGGGTGAAGCACTCAGGTGCTAATCAAGCCAAAAAGTTGGTGGTTTGAGCCCACCAGGCTATGACTACAGCCTTAGGAAGCCCATGGGCCATCTCACTCTGTCTTTTAGGGCCACTGCGAGTCAGAATCAACCCAACGGCACAGAGAAACACTAACAATCTTTACAGAAACAAGTTTCCAGGTCCTTTCTCTCTCAGAGGCACCGGTACCTTCAAACTTCCAACCATTTGGTGAGCAACCAAATGCTTCAACATTTCGTCACCAGGACTCATTAATCTACCCCCTTTGGTGCTAAAAGGAATCATTGTGAAGATGCTATTGTTCTTCAGGTAAAACATACTCAGAAGAGAAAACTCTTTCTTTACAATATAAAGATGTCACTTCTTATTTGATTAGGTCAGTTGTTATTCTTTGCTTATTGGTGATCTTGGAGCTCGAAAAGTCATCAATAGCTAAATGATTTGAGTGGCAACTCCTGACATGGATGGTGCAGCAAGATAGCATCTCCTGGGATTTAAGTCGAAGGAAGAAGTGAGGATGACTGGAGAGCTAGGAAGTAGATGCTGGAGATGGAGAGTCTGGTCTTCTACTTTCCCTGGACTCCAGGAAATGGAAAAGCTCCAATTCAGAAACTTACCAAGAGAGAACTGATGTAAACAGAAGTAAGAAAATGAAAGGGAATATCTATTTCTCCATCTCTGTAAAACTGGAGTAATAATAACACCTATCTCAGGCCCGAAGAACTCTGGTGGCACTGTGGTTAAAGTGCTCATCTGCCAACTGAAAACTCAGCAGCTCAAACACACAAAGAACTTTTCAGGAGAAAAATGTGGTTAGTCAGCTTCAGGGCCTCAGAACCGCAGCTGCAAAGGACTCCTGCCATTCACACCATGACATGACCGCTACACGCTGTGGCTCCCACTGCCTCACAGGGTTCCTGCAAAGATTCAATGAAGAAATGGTTTCAGTGTATAGAAGAGTGCTGGAACATAGTTAATGCTCAACAAATACTGGTTCATTTATCTCCCCCAAATGTTTCTGCTCTATTCCCTGATACTGTAATGAACAGTTCCCTCATTTATCCACGAATTTACCCAGCAATTTTTTTTTAATGGAAAACTTGAAACCTCTCTCCTAAGTCCTAGATTTCTAAAAATTTCCAACCTGGTTATTTGCTCCAATGGGGCTCTGCTAACTGTCGATGGCTTTAAAGCGACCGACCACTCGGACGTGCAGTGTCCCGTGTGAAAGCCGTCGGGGCATTCAGCTCTTGAGCACTTGGCACGCGAGGATTCCAAATTGAAAGATGCTCAAAGTGTAAACTGCACATCAGATGTCAAAGGGTAAGCAGGAAAAATAGCGTGAAACATCTCATTCGTACATTTTCATATTGACTTATTTTTTAAAATAATCATTTTATTAGGGGCTCATACAACTCATCACAATCTGTACATACGTCATCTGTGTCCAGCACTTTAGTACATATATTGACTTCATCATTCTTATGACACCCGCTTTCCACTTGAGCCACTGGTGTCAGCTCATTTTTACCC
>NW_022103900.1:47994502-48008164 GCF_000313985.2 Echinops telfairi
CTCCACCCTCCCGCCATCGCCACTCTATCCACTGGTCCTGGGGGTTCATCTGTCCTGGGTTCACTGTATTTCCAGTTCCTATCTGTGCCAGTTCACCTCCTCTGGTCCAGCCAGATATGTAAGGTAGAATTGGAATATATTGACTAATTTTGAAGTGATAATGTTTTATTTATTGGGTTACATAAAATATATCACTAAAATTAATTCCACTTGTTTCTTCTTATATTTAAAAATGTAACTACTGAAAAACTTAAAATTACTTATATGGCCGTGAATTATACAGGCAGTCTATGGGCTCTAAATGTCCAATTACGGAGACCTCCGACTTGCCCTTAAGATTACGTAAACGTGTCCTCACATTGAAATGATCGAGCCAACCCTCACCTAAAACAAATTCCTCATCAAACCCACCGTGGTCCATCTGCAGTTTTTAAATAATTGAAAGACTTTAAGTCTTTTTCAAACCCCAATCCCACTGTCATCAAGTCAATTCTGACCCGGAGCTACGCTGTAGGGCAGAGTAAAACTGCCCCTTAGAGTTCCAGGATGAAAATCGTGATCCCATGGAGCAGATGGTGAATTCAAAGTGCTGCCCTGGCCGGAACAGTCCAACAGGTCCCCCAGTAGGACACCCATGCGCCTTCTGACTAATACAAGAATCAATAAGAACCATGAATTGAATTGAGCTTCTCCTTGTGATTCTATAAGCCTGGATGTTGGGGCTAGTTCATAATTCACTCATCTCTTAGGATCCCCTGGGGACCATGATGGTGTGCCCTCTGGGCAGGCTAACACTGCTGCCCACACTTTTCCTTCAAGGCCTCCAAGGAAAATCACTCACTTGTGAACTGTGCAGAATATTCTGGGGCAGGTAACAGACACCAACCATGATTCTCCACAGACAATTCTGATGTGCAGCCAGAGTTACAAATTACTGTTTCAAGACCAAGTTTTCCAAATGTTGAGGTTGAGTGAAATGTAGCCATAACACAGTTGCTGAGTGGAAAAAAAATAGATATTGTGATCAGTTAGCCATAGATCAGTTAAACCCCAAAACCAAACCATGGAGTTGAGTCCATTCCAACTCATCACCAAAAGTCACTGCCCTTGAATTGATTCTGAGCCATACGCCTGGTAGTGTCCTGGGCTACACCTTGACCTGCTCACCTCAAATTCAGGAGTTTGAAAGCACCAGTCACTTTTCAGGAGAAAGTCAAAGCTGTCCACTCTTGTAAAGTTTTAAAGTCTTGGAATTTAAAGAGGCAGTTCTTGTCTGCCCTATTGGATGGCTATGGTATTCCAGCGCCTAGAGAGGCTAGATAGCGTTTTCAAGGTTGTAAATCTTTACAAAAGCAGGAAGTTGTAGAGGCTATGGGGCCAATCTTCTGACCTTGCAGTTAGTAGTCCAACATGTAACTCACTATGCCAGCGCGGTGTCTGTATATCTGTGCTACTCATTTACAAGTTATATCAAAACCTCTTTATTACCAGGAAATCCCATGCCCTGTGGTTGTGAAACAACAAAGGCAACAACACAAAATAAACCAACTTCCTCATATCATCAGTCTATAATATACTGAACCCAGAAGTATCTGGTTATTTTGGCATTTTTAGGGAAAGAATAAATTAAATATCAAGATGCTAACATAAATTTAGGAATATCAAGGGCTGAAAACATTGTTACTTTTCTTTCAAACTAGATATTGTATTTTTAAATTGTTTTCATTGCAACTCATGCCTTATTCTGTATTACATATCTTGGGTACCTGGTCATTGATTTTTCCTAAATATAGGATGATTTGGAATGAATCTTGGAACATAGCAGCTATCTTTCAACCCAAAACTTACTGAGCTAAGATATTTGTTTGATTTCTAAAGTCACACCAAGCCAGACTTTATAACAGCACCACTGGTAGAATTCCTATCATAAGCTTCCAAGACAAGCGAGACTGACAGATGAACTTTCTCTGTGTCATAGTTAAATTAAGTGACACAGTTAAACAAACGAAAATGGTAAGACTTGAGCTCTTGGCATATACGAACCCACCACCTTTAGGTAAAAGGTAAATATAAACTGAATAACAGAAATTCAAATTGAGAAACATCCAGATTTTTCTTAACCGCAATTCTCTTTTGTTCACTAATGATTTTTCAAGACCTCAACAGGCATTTTATATCTATGGAATATTTAATTAATAAATAAGCTAACAACTACTTCTGAGAAATGTTGGCTAATACTATTTTAAAAATGGAAACTTGGACCAAAAGGCGAAAATAATCACTACATACAATTGGCGCTTATAAGGCTCGATTTTTGCAAAAGTTGGTTTCCAACTAAAACCAGACTCACTGGCATTGTGTTCATGCCAACTCATTTCCATGATGGTAGCTCTTTATAGGAACCCTGCTTTTCTCCCACTGAGCAACTGGTGATTTCAAACCACTGACTTTACACTTAGCAGCCCAACATGTAACCACACAATTATGAGAAAATAGTAAATTTTGAAGATAGATATGTCTTTTAATGTAAAAATTAGGTACCTAGCACTAATATATGTATGCATACTAAAGTGCTAGATTTTCAAAAGTTACAATTATATGAAAAATTAGATATTGCCCAAGAATCAAAGAGCTGAGTTAGAAAGGGATTGGGTTATATTTCCTTAAATAATAGAAAGTAACAACATTAAAGAAGGCAGGATGATCCAGTAGAAAGCACATTTCTAGAAGTGCAAAGCATAGCCATAGTAATTGTAAGGGAGGTGAAGAGAAAAAGAAAACAAAACAAAACAGACTGGAACAGGTCAGCAGACTCTAGGAGAGCTATCACCAAGAAGATGAAATTGAATGAATACTAATGGTCTTTCTACAGAGAAAAGATTTAACAATCAGGAGAGATGTGACCTGAGCAATGATCAATACAAAGAAAATTAAGCAAATAAAAATGATAATGTTAATTCTAGGAACAACAACATGTCTATGAAAGAAAAAGTACTCATAGTTTCCCATCTGACTTACCTATGAAAACTAGTTGTTTCCCAAAAATAGACTTTGGGGCCAGGGCATGGCACCCTATCACAGTAGAATGGAAAACACTCCTAAAGGTCAACAAAGAGACTTTGAACTATTAATAGGCTTTTCTTTCTCTTTTTTTGGTCATTGGATTTTTGTTGTTGTTTTGCTTTATTTTCTTTTGTTGCTTTGTTTTACTCTGTCTTGTTTTCTGTGTGTATTGTTATCTCTGCAGGCCTATCTAGATAAGATAGGTGGGATAAACAATCTGGAGGAGAAAACAACAGGACTGATGGTTATGGGGGGACATGGGAGAGGGGGAGGCAGGAGAAAGGAATGGGGTGTTAACAAATCCAGGGACAAGGGAACAACAAGTCATCCAAAATCGATGGTGAGGAGGGTGTACGAGGCCTAGTAGGGCTTGATCAGGGGCAATGTAACCAAGAGGAATTACTGATACCCAAATGAAGGCTGAGAATGATAGTGGGACAAGAGGAAAGTAAAAGGAAATAGAGGAAAGAACTAGGAGGTAAAGGGCATTTATAGAAGTCTAAATACAGGCATGTACATATGTAAATATATTGATATATGACAATAGGGAAATAGATCTATGTGCATATACTTACAGGTTTAGTAATAAGGTAGCAGATGGACATTGGACCTCTACTCAAGTACTCCCTCAATGTAAGAACACTTTGTTCTATTAACCTGGAATTCCATGACGTTCACCTTCCCAACACAATCACTGAAGGAAAAGCAGGTGTATAATCAAGTGTGGTGAAGAAAACTGATGGTGCCAGGCTATCAAAAGATATAGCGTCTGGGGTCTTAAAGGCTTGAAGATAAACAAGCGGCCATCTAGCTCAGAAGCAACAAAGCCCACATGGAAGAAGCACACCAGCCTGTGTGATCACAAGGCTGTGTGATCAATAGGATCAAGTATCAGGCATCAAAGAACAAAAAAATCACATCATCGTGAATGAGGGGGAGTGTGGAGTGGAGACCCAAAGCCCATCTGTAGGCAACAGGACAGCCCTTACAGAAGGGTCTTGGGGAGAAGACAAGCCAGTCAGGGTGCAGTATAGCAACGATGAAACATACAACTTTCCTCTAGTTCTCCTACCCCTTCACCCATTATCATGATCCCAATTTTACCTTAAAAATCTGGCTAGACCAGAAGATATACACTGATATGGACAAGAGCTGGAAACACAGGGAATCCAGGAGAGATAAACCCCTCAGGTCCAATGTTGAGAGTAGTGATATCAGCAGGATAAGTTGTGACATCAGGAGGATAAGTAGTGATATCAGGAGAGTAGTGATATCAGAAAGGGGGAACCGATCGCAAGGATCTACATATAACCCCCTCCCTGGGGGATGGACAACAGAAAACTGGGTGAAGGGAGGCATCAGACAGTGTAAGACATGACAAAAGAATAATAATTTATAAATTATCAAGGATTCATGAGGGAGGGAGGGAGGAGGAAAATGAGGAGCTGATACCAAGGGCTCAATAGAAAGAAAATGTTTTGAGAATGATGATGGCAACAAATGTACAAATGTGATTGATGCAATGGATGGATGTATGGATTGTGAAGCGAGTTGTAAGGGTCCCCAATAAAATTACCTAAAAAAGACTAGTTGTGACAGCTATAATATTAAAAAAATGTTAATACTTAAAGCTTGATATAAATATTAAGCTTTGATATAAATAATATGCTTGATATAAATATAGCTTGATTTAAATATTGATCAAGCTATATCAGCAATATAAGTAGATGGGAGCTAGCAACAGAAAGTTAGAGTTTTATAGTCTATAGAAAGAAGCCAATAGAAAATGTCTAAATTCTAAATCAGTTGCAGTTGAAGCAAATCTGGCTCCTGGCCACACCGAGTGGTTTCCATAGAATTTTCAAGGCTGTGACCTTTCAGAAGCTGATCGCCAAGTCTCTTCCAAGGTGACTCTGGACAAGTTCTCACAGTCCACCATTCAGCTAGTGTTGAATGGTAACTAACCACACTGAGTTCATGTAAACAGTGGTGGAATAATTTGAAACGCACATCAATAACGGTTGTACAACATGAAGAGTATAATCAAAGGCACTGAATTACTCATGTAAAGTTGTTGAATTGGAGACTGGAATTGGAGCTGTTGAATTGAAGGCTGTTTTGTTGTGTATATCTTTGCCACAATTAAAAAAATAATGATACGAATAACACTGAGTACAAGGAGCAACAAAATGTTCTAAAATTGATTGTGGTAATGATTGTACAACTCTTCTTGATATGATTGAACTATTGACATGACATGCCAATAAAACTTTTATAAAACAAGAATGGCATTATGATCCTGTTATTAGAAAAACAGGAAAAATTAAGAGTAAGAGAAACAGAAATAAAAGTCAAGGAATCAATAAAGAAGGTTGACGCTAAGAGAGGAACATAGTCTACAGAATGAAGTCTGTGTGAGCATGACCTTCTTTACTCTGAGATCAGAAGAACTAGACAGCATCAATATCACTACTGACCATGATGATCAGGAACACGATATCTAAATCTTGATAGAATTTGATCAAAATGTCGGACAGATAAATAGATAAAATAGATAAAAGTCCAGACTTAGTATACCAGTTAAAACTGGAGGACTTCCTGAGACTATTGCCCTGAGAAGCTCTTTAAACAAAACTACACAAGGTCATCTTTTACCGAAATAATAAAGTCGCTCATAAAATAAACAATATTATCCATAAGCACTGGGGTTCTTTAAAAGTCATCTATATGAGGCCAAATGGTTAATATTTACTCAAAAGCAAAGACAAGAAGACAAGGGGACAGGGAAACTAGATTACTAGGTGCATAATAACCAAAATGTAAATAATAAGAAAGTTGGCATATAGCAAAAAATCTGCAACTAATATCATGAAACATATTATATAGAAATTGGTAAATAGTAACTAATTTGCTGTGTCAACTTTCACCAAAAATAACAAAATATTTTAACTAAAAATAACAAAATATTGAAGTGGCCGGTCATGAGCATGTATGTATTTGATGAGACAGTGAAAAGCATGAGATTAGTGGCTTTTTTCATAATAATTGAGGTTATAATTATCTTATAGTTATAAAATTATGTTATAATAATTTTTAGAACAAATGATGTTTCAAAACTCTGTATATTTGAGGAATTTTAAAAATGTAAAAAGAAATGGTGTGAGGATAAGAACCCGGAGAAGGGGGCAGTGTTGTCTAGATAAACAAAAATAGTGACAATCATATATGTAAAGAAAGAGCTTTATATCAAGAAGTAATCATCTATCAAGGCAACTCAGCCCAATATAGAAAGGTGAAGTGTGGAGCAGGAAGATCACAAGCCGGTAGCTGCAGAGTTGTGTGGATACAAGGTCACTGGGAACAAGGGAGGGCACTGACAACTCAAGAGTTGAGTAGCGCCTATGAGGCCACCCCTGGAAGCAGGTACAGAGGCCCAGCAAGCAGGAAAGCCAAGGGACAGAGAGAGCTGTGGGATTATAAAGAGACTTTTCCCCAGCTTTGTCTCCCCCAAAGACATGACAAACATTAGAGGCTATTTGCCGACATATGGTGGGAGGTCAGATGCTTAGAGACATCCTCCCTGAAAGGCAGTCAGTTGCCAGATCAATGTCTGGGCCCACCACAGGGAGCCCACTCCCTGCTGTTAAGGACAATGGGTTACTTCTCCCTAAAGGATTGTGGTCATCAGTCTGGTCCCTGTAGGTGGGGTTTACACCCTACTGATAATGGTTCCTATAGGGAGCCAGAGAACAGGTCAAAAGGTTCAGTGACATCCAAAATTAAGCTGTCTCCCTGAATCTAGGATTTGCCCTTCCTGTCACATGTGTACCCCCAATCCCTCTCCTTCCTATTATGTGTATATCCCTAGATTGTCCCCCTCTCGTTGCTGTATAACCTATAGTGCAACCCCTTCCTTTGATGCATGTCTTTACCTGTAATTAGGGGGCTTGCACGTCCCTCAAAGATATATAAGCCTTGATTAACAATGAAGAAGCTTGGCTCTTCCTGTCCTCTCTCTCCTGATCCCTCGCTCCCCTGTTCCCTCTCCCCTTGTTCTCCTTCCTCCCCACCTCCTTCTTCCCCCTTGTCTCTCCACAAGGAGCACCAAGTGAGGCTGAGGTAAGCATGCTACTATGAAATGTGTCTGACTCCATTATTTCAATCTCTCTTCTATCTCTCATGTTCTCTGTGACTTTACTATAATCTTTACTTATTATTTTATAATAAGTACTTTACTTATAATCTTTACTTATTATTACTATACAATTGCACCTACCCCTACCAGGCTTCCCTGACAGAGAGCAAGGAGGGATGTTCCAGTTTCTCTCTTATAAGAGAGCCATACCTCCCAGGAGGCATCATCAGGCTGTGACCTGCTGGACAGGTTGTGAGATTACCTGAGACAGTCTTAGCCTTGCCACTTGGTAAACTCTGTGGAGATAGTCTAAACTTGGGTTCTTTTATATATCTCTATTGAACATAAGAGCATGCAATATATATAATGGATCCTAAGTATTAGCTATTTTAATGGATTTACTTTCATAATTTGGCATACTTTCACAATTTGGCATACTAATAATAAAACATGGAGACTTCTTTTTTCCCCTCAAGTTGATTGAGACTTCTAATAGGACTACTAACTATTAAATATTTAAATATTTTCCCTAGAAAGTGTTTGGATTTGGATAGGGCCTGTGTTAGTCTGGGTACATTAGAGAAACAAATCCACAGATACTCATGTATGAGAGAGAGTTTTATATAAAGGGTAAGTGCACATCAAGAAAACATCCCAAACCAGTGCTGCCCAACCCCACAAGTCCACCATTAGCCCATATGTCCTACACCAATCCACAATGTCCTCCTCCATCTCACAAAAAAGATGCAATGATGCCGACTGCAGGAGGAAAGCCGAATCGGTGAACATGTAAGCATCTCAGCACTGGCAGGGGTCTCCACATGGCTCCTCCAGCACCCAGGGCTGCATCAGGATAGGTCCATGTGACTTCTCCTCAGGGATGTCTTGCAGGAAGTGAGCCTTGCCAGCTAAAGCAGGGAACTGGCTAAGGCAGCTGCACCCTGGTCCAACCATCAGAAAGCAAGCCCTGAGAACTAGAAAGGTGAGGCTCACTGAGCCATTTATCCTTCTGCTTTTCAATTAGCCCCATGTGTGTTTATCGGCCAGGTTGGCACAATAAACTAACTACCTAATCCACCCCTTGCCAACCTGGCACCTGTACATAATTCTTTAGCTTCACGATTGCAATTAAGTAACACCTACACCTTAATGCTATAATCCTGTGAATACGTTCCCCCACCTACAAAAGTTTGTAAGCCAACCACTTCATGCCTTTAGCACCCCAATTTTGAGTATCCAATTTATATACTGCCCACTTACATCAACCCAGTGCTCTGAGAAGACAATCATATTTTTCATTCCAGTTGGAACCTTGTGAAGTCTGCATCCATAAGCAATGTCAAATCTGGACAGGCCATCCATAAAGTCAGCAACAATATGCACCAGTTCACAGGCTCAAAAATCTCCAGCTGGTCAGGTTCTCATTAACTCAATGTGGGCTGCCTCACTCAGCCTCCACAGGGTGCCCATTAGTTGCCTTGCCTTTAGACCAAGGGCTCTCACCAATACTCAACAAGCCTAGCCCCATCATGCTAGGTCATGAACTTCAGACCAGTCAACCCGCTCTCATCTTCGCCTTTTTTCCTGTAAACCAAGTCCACAGATGTCAGTGGCCAAACTCAACCCGTCTCTTTATTGCTGCATTTCTCCCACTTCCACCCAACAAGTAGATCCAGGTGGTCACCTAGCAAGCATTTCAGCCTGCTCACAGGCTCCCTTTAACATTCAGTCCCGAGAGGAGTTTTCTTCATGGTTCCAGATTTTTTCCAGCTTCTGACAAAGACTACTGGTTCCTGCGTAGTCCAAAGCACTGGGTGGGGCATATCTTTTCAAAGCTTTTTTTGCAGGCATAGCCTAAACCTATCTCAAGATCAAATTTTAATGACTGAAAGCAAGTGGGCTTACAAACTTTCTATTTTCCCACTTCCCATATTTTCCTCAGAAAACACACGAGTAAAGTGGGGCTTTATCTGACCTCTGGCTAGACAAAGAAAAACTACCATGAGGAGAGGTCAAACAAACATCTACTCTGCATATTATGATTTGTTTCTCCAGTACCCCACTCTCGGTACCATAATGTGTTGGGTACATTAGAGAACTAGAAAGGTGAGGCTCACTGAGCCATTTATGCCTCTGCCTTTCAATTAGCCCCACATGTGTTTATCGGCCAGGTTATCACAATAAACTACCTCAGGGCCATTTATGTAGTCCCAAATTTTTGCTTTCTTTTCCCTCCATTCTTAATCTCCCACCTTGCCATTTAGAGTCACCGAAGATTTGAGGGTTAAGGGTTTCCGTGGGTGAGAGCCTCCATGTAGGGCCACATTTTCTCAGCTCTGAATTCCTTTGTTCTTCCTATCAAACTTTCCCTCTCAACTCCACTGGTTCCTCAAAAGACTCTTCCTTTCTCAGTGGTACATGGAGATCAGAAAAAAGGAAGGGACTTTAATCTGATGAGTTCTTTTTTGATCCTGCATCAATAGAATTTTCAGTGAAAAGTTTGTGGACTTTGGAGTTGGATAGGCTTATATCCGAATCAAAACACTATCAGTTACCAGATTTTGTAACCTTGGGTGAATCATAAAGGTGAAATAAGAGCATGTGTAGTATTTTTGGAAGGTGGAGGATGGGAGAAAGAAGCACACATTAGTTCTTTTGCTTCTGTTTTTCCATATTCATTCTTTCAGAACACAGCTGTTATTTAGTTAGCATTTATTGAATGCCAGGCATTGTGCTAAGTGCATTTTCTATTGTGCATTTTCTCATGATCCTTAAAGGAATCTAAACTCTTTGGCCTTATTATAATCACCTTTTATAAGAACAAGCAAAGATTTGAGTTAAAGTACATTTATATGGTCATTAACTCTACAAGTAGTTAAATTGGCATTTGACCACATGTGGATTACTTCTAAGACCCACACTCTTTTTCACTACACCATTTCTCACTAGTTATATGCACTGAGGATTTTTATTTTGCTTTTACATATCTTGGATTGAAGACAAGAATGGCACGATAGGGCTTTCAATGCTTCGTTCTTTATGTGAACAGATTCTTTTTCCTCTGGATATTGTAACACTCGGCGTGTAAGAAGTTTGTGGGAGATACTTCTATATTTTAAGTCACATGGCTTTTTTATCGGCCCTTCAGATTATCCCAAAAGAAGTAGCCACTTACCATATCCATATTGAATCTATTAACAATGCTTCAATTGGGCAAAATATACTTATATATCCATAGTATACTACTGGATTTCTTTTTGCCTGGACTCATAGTCATTGCTCAAGAAGCACAGTGAAGTCTTTTCTAAAATTGAGCCACTATTTCTTTAGGTAACTTATTATACTGTTATTAATGATAAAAACAAATCTCACTGCCATCGAGTCAATGCTGACTCACAGTGACTTCCTGTGGGCTTCTGAGACTGTAAGTGTTTACAGGAATAGAAAGTCCAGCCTTTCTCCCGGGGAGCTACTGGTGATTTTCAACTGCTGACCATGAACATCACAGCCCAACACATAACTACCACACACCGGGGCTCCTGTTGTTGATGATAGGTGCCGTGAACCAATGTTCAGTCCGTAGTGACCCATGTGACAGAGCAAGGTTTCCGAGGCCATACGCTTTATGGGGATAGATAGCTAGGGCTTTCTCCTACTGAGTGGCTGGGTGGGTCCCAACTGCCAAACTTTTGCTTAATTGTTACATCATCAGAATTTCTTAACTTTAAAATAGCCCAACTTAGAGCACTGGTGGAATATTAACATATGCTTTGAACTGCTAGCCACAAGGTCAGCAGTTCAAAACCACCAGCTGCTTCCCAGGATGAAGATGAGGCTTTACTCCCATAGAGAGTTACAGTCTCAGAAATCCAAAGGGACAGTTAGTCTGTGTTTTATGGGGTCACTATGAGTCAGAATCAACTCAATGGCAGTGAGTTTGGTTTTTGGTTTTAGTGAACAAGCAAGGAGACCTTGTAGCCCATTGGTTCAGTGCACAGTTGCTAATCAAAAGGTTGACAGGTTTAACCCCCTGCTTCCCTGCAGAAGGAGATGTGGCCATCTGCTTCCATAAAGATTATGTCATTGGCAACCCTGAGAGCCAGGATCACTTGACTCTATGACAAGGGGTACAATGACTAGCAAGAAGTCTATTCTTCTTGTGTCCTGAGTCATTCTTGTGGATTCTCTTATGGTGGTGGAGTTTCAGGTTGGTAGGAAAAGACTTGATAATACATGATCAGAGTTCTGAACCTGCACCGCTGCGGTGATCCATTCCTAGGTCTTGTTGCTTTCTGTGCCATCCCCTATAAAACACAGATAAACATCTTTCTAGTTTTCTCTGCCTTCAACCAAGATCCATTTAACATGAGGAATGAGATCCCACATTCCACATCCACTTCTGAGTGTGGCTCGAATTTCTGACAAATCTGTGCAAGGACTTTTAAATTTTTTTCAGCAAAACTTTACTGCGTGTGACATTAAGGATATTGTTTAATGATATCCACCTTCTGTTGGATCATTGTTCTCTGTCATAGAGACAAACATGGATCTCTTCTCATTTTTCTGCCAAAGTTCTTGGCATAGAGGGGTAAGCCCTTCAAGTGTTGCACGTTTGTGCTGAAGCATCCCAATTAGTATTGGTTAATTCTTGGAACCTTCTGTTTACTAAAGTGCCCAAGTTACACTGTAGGGTGGGCATTAGGATGCTAAACGAAAGGTCACTCCAGAGGAGAAAGATGAGCCTATCTGTTTCCGTAAAGATTTACAGTTTGTGAAACCTGCATATGTAACCTTGAGTTGGAATTGACTTGATGCAAATGGATTTCTTTTTATTTGTTTGTTTGTTTGTTACTCTTGTTAATGCCTTCAATGCAGCTTGGACTTCTTCCTCCAATGAAATTGGCTCTTGATCTTATACTACCTCCCGAAATGGTTTAACATTGACCAATTCTTTTTGGTACAGTGACTCTGTGTGTTCCTTTTATCTTCAGTTGATGCTTCATTGTTTAACACCGTGCACATAGAATCCTTCAGCATTGCCATTTGAAGACTGAGTTTGTCTTCATTTCTTTCAGCTTGAGAAATTGTGGAACGTGTTGTTCCCTTTTCTCACTCTGTCTTTGCTCGTTTCATGATAATACTTTTCCCCCAATCCTGTCACCATGATTTAAAGTGCTCTCCATTTTGTCTCATATACCGTATTTCCCCATATATAATATGCATAGCCTGTGTAGGGGATGAAGGCTTCAGGATTTTTTTAATGTACAGTTTGCCATAACCATATAACCAGTGGTCAGAATCAAATAATTTAACAACTGATTCCCTGCTCTAAAGACCACTTTAAGTATAAAAATGATATCCCAAAAGGTAGTTTATTATTTTATATACTTAATAAATAATAACAGTAAAAGAGGTACACAAAACTAGATTAGATTATGAGTTTGAAAAGATTAATGAAAAATATTAAACAATACTTGAGAAAAACAATAACTAAAACTGCTATTTACGGTGTTTCCATACTGCGCTTTGATTGGTGTCCTCACATGCAATATTCCTTGATTGTATCCAAGCAGGTTTGACTGTGTGTTTGCCTGAACCATCTTTTCACTGTAGGAAGATGATAACATTCCTGTAGAGGTAGGCTGATTAGCCAATAGTCATTGTGTTTGGTGTATTAGGTGACTTCTCTGATCATATTATTTCATCTTTGAAAACCTTTGACCTCTTCTGCTGAACTTACAGCAATTGTTCTGACAATATTTTTAGCTCTTTGAACACTTTCAGGAATAGCATAATTCACTCATAAAGTCTCGTGAGAATTTGGGGTATGATGCAAAGCTGAAATGAATGACGGAGTGTCACCCTCAGCTTGTTTGTCAATTTTAACCTTTGTGTTAGTTTGTTTACTGAAGTAACAAATACAAGGGAATAAAATGTAGTATTTCATCAAAAGTATAACAAGTTTATGAAACGAATAGATAAATATTACAGGCAGAGTTCTGTCTAATTTGTTATACCTATGGATGGAATGAACATTACCATGGGAGCTTAGAATACTCTGTTGCACAAATTAACATTACAAAAGAGTAAGGACTGATGAAACATACAACAAACCTTTCCTCTGGTTCTTCAGTGCTTCCTCCCCCACCCTACCCCCACTATCATGACCCCAATTCTACCTTACAAAGCTGGGTAGACCACAGCGTGTGCATGGGTACAGATAAGAGCTGCAAACATGGGGAATGCAGGACAGATAAACTCCTTGGGGCCAATATTGCAAGTAGCCATACCAGGAGGGGAAGGGGAAGGTGGGGGCAGAAAGATGGAGCTGATCACAATGACCTACGTATACCCCCCTCCAGGGGGATGGACAACAGATAAGGGGGTAAAGGGAGACATCAGACAATGCAAGGCATGTAAAAATAATAATAATTGATAAATTATTGAGGGTTCATGAGAGAGGG
>NW_022103900.1:48008294-48017688 GCF_000313985.2 Echinops telfairi
TTGACACAATGGATGGATGGATGGATTGTGATAAGAATTGTGTGAGCCCCCAATAAAATGATTTTTTTAAATAAATAAAGAGTAGGGAATGTAAATTTGTAGTTTCCACATTGAGTGGCTGCCTAGTCACCCACTTTAGAGAGAAACTTGATTACAAGTGCCATTGTAACAATTGGTTAGCCTAACAACAACAAAATTAGGTATGGATGCTGCTGGACCAGTGTAAACCTGTTGAGTCCCACCACTGCATATAATGCATGTGTTATTGGTGTAAAGATATCTATCTATATCTATATATAATTTTAAAGAGTGCTATTAGTCAAGAGTGGTATTCCTTACTTTTAGAGTAAGCCAAATACTTAGTTAAAAGATGACTTTAAGGGTTAGTTTAATTCAAAGTCTGAAGCATATGGCAGAGTAATTCCTATGGGAGTTCCTCCAGTCACCACGGGTCCAATACATCTAGATCGTTTGAGAAATTGAAGTCTGTTCCACATTTTATTCTCCATTCCATTAGGATGCACCTATTGTATTCCTGATTAGCGTGGTCAGTAGTGGTCGCCAGACACCGTCCAGGTCTTCCGATCTCAAGGTAGAGGACCGAGGTCATGGGCGTGGCTGGTTCTGAAGCCCAGTCCCCTCTCTGATTCTTCAGGGCTTTTTCTTTCTCTTTTGCTCCAGGTGAATTGATACCAACAGATGGACCTTAGTTGACTATTCACAAGCTTTTAAACTTCCAGACACTACTCACCAAACTAGGACGTACAATAAGAATTTAATGAATTAGATTATGCCAATTAAAGGAGCTTTTGTGGGTGACACGTTGGGCTGTAACTACAAAGTCAGCAGTTTGAAACCACCACAGATCTGTGGGAGAAAGATGGGATTTTCCATTTCTGGTAAGAGTTAAAGTTTCAGAAAACCACGGGGCAGTTCTACCCTGTCTTATATGGTCGTTATGAGTCAGAACCAACTGTATTGGAGTGTTTTCATTTTGTTTTGTTTTTATGCCAAGTGGCTGAATAGTTCCTGACAACAATGGCCCTTTGTTTTCAAACAATGAAAACTAGTCCCAGGGAGTGGTGGGCTGTGTCTAAGACATATCAACACCTGAGGGTACATATTTTTTTGAAATCTAAAGAAAGGAAAATGTACTGGGAGATGAAAACAGATCCATGCTTGACAGCTTCAGAGGTTGTGGGCACGAGTCTACTACAGAAGGACCAAACAAAAGACCTTCGTGGGCTTTGAAGTGGCGCGGTGTGGTAGATGAGAAGGCTGAAGCTGTCCTTCAAACCCACGGAACGCTATGAGGATGCCCAGCAAACACACAAAGAAAACTTCCTACCCGATACTGATTTAATTTGATCACATCACACATGTGCTCATTCTCATGAACTCTCTCATGACTGAATTGTTTTTGTTGACAACATGAAAAGTACTAGAAGGCATGTTGAAGTCAACAGATAACATTATTTTGAGGTAATAGAGGTTTGATATTAGGGACACATATGTCCCAAATGAATTCTAGGGGTAGTATTGGTGGGGTAGAGTCACACAGTCATACAAGTCATGTATTACAACTGCGATACCAGCTTCCCAAGAAACCTGAGGGGCTGAAAATGTTGGTAGGTTCATGGGTCATGAAAGGGTTAAGTTGCTCTGTCTCTCATGAAGTCCAATAAATAAATTCAAGCCACAACTTGTTGTACTCTTTTTTTCTTTCCCTACCTTCAATTCAGAGACAAAAATCAAAATATAGTGGACTGCGCTAATGACTCCACTGCAGCTCTCCCCTGTGCAAGATGACATGGTTGCCATTGGCTCCCTACATGCCCCTCAAAGTACATTTCAGATCACACTCATCCCAAAAAAATCTACCAAGATTCCAAGAAAAAGGAGGGGCGGTGGGGGGGCCTACAAAGAGGCCTTGAATAAATCGATGGGTTTCCCTTTAGTTAGTCTACTATTACCCAAACTTAAGGACTCCTGGCCGTGGAGTGGTTATGAGTTGCAAGGTCTGCAGTTCAAAACTGCCAGGTGCTCCTCAGGAGAAGGATGGGACTTTCTACTCCCATAAAGAGTTACGGTCCCACCATGGCAGTTCCACCCTGTCTAACAAGGTCACCGTGAGTCAAAATTGACTCGATGGCAGTGAGTTTCTTGTTTCTTCACCCAAACTTAGTTAAACTAAAAATTTTTTTTCATCGTGTAAAAGCCTATTTGGTTTATTTGGAGATGGTGGTCCCAAAGTATTCTTAGAGAAACAGTAATTTATGAAATACCTTCTCTACCTTAGCTATTTCTTTAAAAATAATGAGAATTCAAAAAACATGTTGAGGTCTTGAGTCATTTGAAAAGTTTGAATAAAGTGGTGAGGAACTGATTTCAGTCCTAGGTGGGTAACTATGTGATACTCATGAATCCTATGTATTTACATGTCACTCTGACTCAGAATTGGTTCAGCTACTATGAATTTGTGTTTTTAGGACCATTACAAAGGCACAACTGATATGGCTCAGACCCAGAGAGAAGTCACAATTTGTAAAAGCCAATCCAAACAACCAAATTCCAATATAACTCATGCTCCGAGCCTGAATTGTTTAATACCATGGGAGATCCACATGGATCCTCCACTTTTCGGTCCCTTCCACTGTATTTATACATTGAAACTCCTTCCACCTCTATCTTCTTAATCCCTCTTGGGAACAGCCCCTCAACCTTTGCTCCCACGGGCCTCCTTGGGTTCTGCTTCCCTGTTTCTTCTTCCCTTGAATGGTTAACGCTGATGTCCAAAAAGGTGTCTGGCAAGGTAGGGCTTGCCCTAAAGAGGAGAACAGAGAAAACAACAGCAGGCCCAGGCAGAATCCTTTAAAGAGGAGTCAGAGTGGAGAAAGTCAGGTAGCACCTCTCCTACATTTCCCATATGTTTTCTAACTCAAAACCTGCCATCAAGTAGATTCACGCTCATAGTGACCTGCTTGCGCAGAGTGGCACCGCTCCTTAGGATCTCTGTCCCTGAAAACCTTTCCTGGAGCTACAAGCTTCCTCTTTCTCCTGAGAAGTGATTGGTGGGTTTGAACCACAGACCTTACAGTTAGCAGACCAATGCTTAACCCATATTGCCACCAAAGTGCCTTTCACATGCACATGTAGAAGGCATTCTCTTCCTCCAGGAGGGGTGGCAAAGTTTTGAGACTGAAGAGCCAATCCTGTTCCTAGCAACTGTTTAAAAATTATTTGAGAGCCATAAATATATTTTAACAAAAAATGAAATCACCATTATCTGAATAATATCCTTTACATTTTTTCAATGTTCCTGCAGAGTGACATGAAAGTATGGAAAGTGTCACAACCAATTCAGGAGCCATAGTTCGCCGACCATTCTACTGGAAGAGGACCTATATTGCTGAGGTGTAAATAGCCACCCCGTTAGAGATGATATTCTGTAATGGTTAGAAACACTGCTCCTAGATCCTGCTACATTAGAGAGAAAGGGGATGACAGAAGTCCTTAATTTTTCTATGTCTCAGTTCTGCAACAGAAATGTTTAGATAGTCCTGTACAAGGCTGCTGTAATGATTACATGTGGTAATATATGTACAGCACCTGCAGAGGAAAAAAAATAAGAAGGCCAAGTTAAGAGTGATTAAAAAAAAAAAAAAAAGAATTAGGAAGAATAGAACTTGTTACTATCAATGCAATTTATTTGAAAGAAACCTATTATCAAAGCTAAACAAAATTATTTTAAAAGTGTGTGGTACAGGGCCTGGTAGCCTGACCACACGCTGTGCGGGGAATGCCCTGCGGAGAGCCCAGCACACGAGGGGGGAGGGGGGGGCGGGAAGGGAGGGGAAAAATGAGGAGCTATTGCGGGCTTAAGTGGAGAGCAAATGTTTTGAGAATGATGAGGGCATTGAATGTACAAATGCGCTTTACACAATTGATGTATGTATGGATTGTGATAAGAGTTGTATGAGCCCCGAATAAAATGATTAAAAAAGTGAGAGCGCACAGCCCCAGCACTGCCCCTGCCAGCCAGCCCTGTGACCTTCCCTGGAGGTGCTGAGGGCGCAGCTTTACAATCTCCACAATGGACATGTGTATTTTTGCTAGGAGCCCCAACTTCCTGTGTTTTTATATAAATAGTGTAGACAGACTGACGAAACTTTAAATAAATGGGAATAAAAAAAAAAAAGCGAATGGTGCATTTTAAATGTAGGCCGTCCTTCCGTATGATCAGCGCCCTGGTAGTATGGTGGGTTATAAGTTGGGCTGCTGCCTGCAAGGCGAGCAGTTCGACCTGAACCAGCTGCGCTGCAGAGAGAAGCTTCTGTTCTTGTGGGACTCACAGCTCTGGAAACGCACAGGGGCAGTTCCAGTTTGTCCCACAGGGTGGCGATGAGTCAGAAGTGATTGGGTGGCAGGGGGTTCGTCTATTGCTGGTTCTCCTTATGATTCACACACGTGTGTACCTATTGCTACCGATGTGTTTCAAAGTGGAAACACACGCCGTATGGTGTCCAGCGTCTGTGACCTGTGGGAAGGTGACTGCTAGACCTTTCCTCTGAGGACTGCTCGGGTTCGAGGGAAGCCGGTGTCCTAGTTGTAATGCACTGTTCCCTAATGGCAACTTTTCCATCAGCAGCCAAGTGCGTAGCCATTTGTGATCAATTAAAAATAAGGCATGTCATGGAATTCGAAGATAATGAAAAAATGTCCACCTATTCCCATGTGGTCCCATAATCCAGGACACTTCAAACTAAAAAATGATCATCTAAAGGTGAACACATAGATATGAGGTGACATAAAGCACTAACTGGATAAACAAGTATAATTGAGTTAAAGGCAAAAATTACCTGCTAGTCATTTAAAGTGAAGACGGGGAGGTAAGACACCAAGGTCAACAATCACGCTCAAGCAGAGACCTGGGCAACACGCAACCGATGGCAGTAATGGTTGCTCAAAGCAAAGAGTATAATCAGTGGTGTGTAAGAGGTGTTGAACTGGAGGGTGTGTTGTTACGAATATCTTTGCCACAATTTAAAAAGAACTACAAAGAAAGAAAGAAAGAAAATGAAGAGCCAGAACACAGTGAAGAGAATGTTGACCCCTGATGTAAATCCCTTACTGAGGATGAAGGAGGGGGCTGAGGGGAATTGGGGAGCAAATAATGAAAATGGGACAGGGGAGAGTACCCTAGAAGTGTTTGGGATGATGTATATAAAACTCTTTTTAAAATAAACTTAACTATGAAAGTGTTTGAGATGTAAATTTTATATCAATAAAACTATTGGGGGGGGGAAAGCTATTAATCAGAAATAAAAGAACATTTAACTAATATTACTGTATTTGTGCAGAAACAGTCAAATGGGAATAGGAATCAAATTTGCTGTGTTCACAAAGAACAGAGTAAAGCATTGTTTAAAATTAAGATGAAGGCATTTTATTTCCCTGATATATTAGTAAATCTGTATGTTCAACTGAAATTCCCCAATCTGGACTTTTGCCTAAATTAATGTTAACACATTAGGCCCTTCTATTCATTACTTTCCGGTAATCAATACTGACCTCCTGCTCTGGGCTATTCCTTTGCAGTTATTTGTCATAAATGGGACAATCATTCACTTTGCTGCATTAAGTAAGACCATGCTGCTCTCTGTCTGTGTCTCCCAAATCATTTTGGCATTGACTTTCTATTGCTTGCTGTTTTACACTCCCTCCTAATACACTCATCTCTGCAAATTTGATTAAAGCATAATGTCCTTCTCTGGTTAATTTACAAAATGCTTAAAAAGCAGAGGCCCTGTGGAGAATATAAGATTTAGTTGACATAAATTGGGCTCCTTTAAGCACATACTGAATATTGCATGCCTAGTACTTTGAAACATCTGACCATTACTGTTAGAATCGGTATGCACTTTTTATCTAGAATTGAGTGTAAATTAGCTGTATAGATGTATACGTATATGGTCTAAAATATTTGTGTGTATGTGTATATATAGAGGGAGATCCTGATGGTACAATGGATTAAGTGTTGAGCTGCTAACAAGATTGGCATTGCAAACCCACTAGTTGACCTGAGAAAAAATGATCACATTGTCTGCTCCTGTAAGATTTATCGTTTCATAAATCCTAAGAAGCTGTTTTACTCTATCCTATAGGGTAACTACGATTCAGACTCAACTCAGTAGTAGTGAGTAATGGAACACACACATGAGGGGATTTCAGAAAGTTCATGTAAAATGGACTTTAAAAAATAATGGATTTTTTCCATGAACTATTTGAATGCATGGGTGTGTGTGTGTGTGTTGTGTTCCAAACGCACTGCCATCAGGTCATCAAGTTGTTTCTGACTTAATGATGCCCCTGTATACGGTCTCTGAGCAGAGCGTCTTAGCTTTCTTCTGAGCAGCTGGTGGGTTTGAACCACTGACCTTATGGTTAACAGACCGCTGCTAACCCTCAGTACCACCAGGGTTCAGTATTTGTGTGTGTGTGTGTGTGTGTGTGTGTTGGCATTTTTAAAATGTTGTTTTGTATTGTTTTTACCTCTGTTTTTTCTTTATGTATACATGAAACGGGGTCATTGATTGACTCTATATAGCTAAGCTTGTTTAAAAGCAATGGTTTATTTTTATCCACTCATGTGACTCAGCAAAGTGAAAATCAGATTTAAGCTATTCATAGTCATCCTTCGAAGCCTGACAGCCAGGCATTACATTTCATTTAAATGAAAGAACCTCTGGCTACTAATAAAGGGATCTCTGATCTAGATGGTAGTGAGTGATCTCGTTCGGATCTCATCCTGTCCTGTGCCACTATGTCTCTGTGGTATCGATTTAGCCCCAGACAAATTATCCTTAAAAGACCCATGACCGTTTTCCTGAAGTTTATGCCTGAGACAGGCAGTGCCTTATTTGGCCAGAAGAGAGCACTCAAGATATTCCAATAAGTAGAAAGCAGCCTTTGTGGATTATTACTTTTCCACAGGAATCTTAGGCAAGTTCTTTTTGGTCAGCAAGGGGAGAAAACAGGTGTCCTTAAATTAAAATTTTTGGACCAACTCGAGTGGCAACTTAATCTACACCTGTAGCTATCAGAGGAGAAAAGCTGGCCCACTTATTTCCTAACGTCACTTGTTTGAAAGTGAGAGATTATGACTCATTGAACTAAGCTTGAAACAAAGCATAAAAAACCAACGTGAACACTTGAACAGCATTGCAGAGTCTACAGAATTGAACAAGCCAAAAGCATTCCACCAAAAGAATGAAGATCCAAAATGCAATATCTTGTTCTTGCTACAGAGCAACCGCTCTGTGTATTTAGGATACAATGTTGAGATAACTAAGAACCTGACTGAGAAATACTCTTGACCTAAGGCAAGTGCATAGTGTCTTAGTGTTCATAAACCTTCCACTCCCACTCGCATGTGAGACCTCTGCTAGAAGGTGGTGGGTGCAGAAGGAGTAACACCATGATCTTTAGAGGCGAGAAGGTATAAATAAAGCTGTCCCTGCCATTCAAAATGATCTTCCCCGTGTTGCAACCTCGCTTCATCTGATGAGTTTGGATCTACACACATAGAACCCTGGTGGTTACTCATTGGGCTGCTAACCACAAGGTCAATAGTTTGAAACCACCAGCTGCTTCTTGGGAGAAAGATGGGACTTTCTACTCCAGTAAAAGTTACAGCCTTGGAAACCCACAGGGACAGTTCTACCCTATAAGGTTGCTTTGAGTCAGAATTGAATTGATGGCAGTGAGTCTGGTTTGGAAGTTTTTTTGTTTTGTTTTTTACACACACATACAGACACACACGTATAGAGGTGTCCATGTTACAGGTGCTGTCCAAACAGACTTAGACACGGAGGTATGAGGAGTTAAAAGATGAGGGTTCTTCAAGAATCTAACACACACACACACACACACACACACATACACACACACGTGCGTGTGCGAAGGCACTTGAGCAAAGAAAGCCTGTAACATTAAGAAAGAAAGGCCTCTGAACGTGAATCAGTGAAAGAACTTAAAAAACAGCTTCCAATCTCTCCTGCAAAATACTGAGTGGGGTTGGTTCAGAAAGGGAGTCAGGGTGGTTTATAAACATCAACTCCATGAAGATAGACTTTCACTTTTTGTTAGGAGGGTCCAGCCTCAAGCTTTTTGCCTCTGCTGCCCCAGCCCACGTTCATGGACATCCATATGCACCTGCATGTCTGACCCTGTGGTCAGCTCAAATGTTTCCATAAATTACCTGGTTATATTTAGCCTTTGAACTTATTATTCATGTTTATCATTAAATTTCTTTTTATTATAGTGGATTTAAAAAAGTGTTTTTTTCCTTTCGCTTTTACTACTTTTGAGCTGTGTTTAGGTACTTTCAACCCAAAGTGCTTGGTCAATATGGAGAGGTCATTGCAATGTCTTTTCATAGCAGGAGCCTGACTTTCCTCTCTTGGGAGCCCCAAGTGTTTGCACACTCAGAAACCTCCATTTGATTAGTTAAAAGAGCATTATTTTTTTTTAATTTAATAGCCTTATGGAATTGTGCATAGCAAAGGATATACTGATTCAACAAATTTTATATGTACAATTCAGTCACATTATCTACATCTTTCAAGTTATGTAAGCATTCTCACTATCCTGTGGCAAATTACTCCACCAAAGTTAACATAAAATCACCACCTCTTGAGTTTCCCATCTAACCTTTTGAGATGCTCTTGTTAATTTGATTTTTCATCGATAAATAAGATAGTGTTTTGTACATATGTTTTCCCTTTGGTAGTTTTCTCTTAATCATTGTGGTCCAGATGGGAGATAGCCTATAGTTCTACCTTCTTCTGAGGAGTAAGTAAGCTGAGATTAGTCAAGAGTTGTGCCAATATCATGGGCTAAACTTGACCTTTGAGGACATACATGCTTGGTTTTATGAGCATAACTTTTATTATTTTGCCTCAGATTAATATATCAACTAAGGGGGGTTAAGCAAGATGCTCCATTTCTAAACTTCTGTGGCTCTGTTCTTGCTGTGAAGCAACCTCCAAAGGATGCCAATTTTTAAGAGAAAGTCAAAGAGTTTTTGCTATAAAACCATAAGAAATCTTTATTAAACAAAAATATCCAACTGTGAAGCCAGTCTTCCATCTCAGACTCTCTACTGCTAACCCTTCCCCCAAAGAATTCTGTAGTCCAAAAAAAGTTTTAAAGAAAATTTGACCCCACATCAAGATGCCAGTTTGGGCATCCTCAGGGAACGCAAATTGTGTCCCTTTTTAATAGTTGGGTTTGGAGAACAAAAAGATCATGTTTGCAAAGTGGATGAGGTAAGGAATCCCAGTGAAATCTTCCTGGGACTGGTCCTTGCTATCCTTGAAGAATGAGCAGGTGC
>NW_022103900.1:48017788-48023433 GCF_000313985.2 Echinops telfairi
TCCTTGCTGGAATTTTCTTTACCTTTTTCTCATCTATGCTGTTTTCAATTTTCTCAAAACTTCTTAATAAGCCCCATGATCATTCTGTGTGTTTAAAGAAAATCTATCAGTATTATCCCTTTTGTGTGTCCCCAATAGTCCCCATAGCCATCTGAGCTGACCTCTCTGGGTTGCATTTAACTGATCCAGCAGATACTCTAGGAAACCACTGTTTTAATGGAGCATCCTTCCCCCCTTTCTTTGGAAGGCACCCCAATGAGTCCAAGACCAAGTGCACTGCTGGGAGAACCTGCCCGCAGCCACCCACTGATTGCAGAGAAAAGCTCACACATGTCTTGTTTGGCCTAAACCTTGGCGTGTATGAACTGGAGCCCTACCTTACTCTCAAATTCTCAGTGGTATCACTTGTAGTGGCTTAAAAATGCTCCCTCCCCACCCCCAAAATGTCTTAATCCCCAGAGGATGTGCTACCTTATTTGGGGGGTGCTTGGGGGGAGGGGCGGTGGGGAGGAAATGTCTTTTCAGATGTGCTTAACTTAATGATGTTAAAACGAGGCTGTCATATTGGATGATCTTGGGGAGCTCTAAATCCAATGACAAGAGTCTCTTAAGAATAAAGCAGAGGGAGAATTGTAGAGGAAAGATTATGGGGAGACAGGCAGAGAGAGTAGGGTACTATAGCCACAAGCCAATGGGGACTGAAAGACTCAAGGATCAGAATCCTTCCCAGAACTTTCAGAGGGATGACAGTCCTGTTGATGACACCTTGAATTTTGGACTTCTGGCTCTCAGAACTCAATGCTGTTGCTTGAAGCCACACAGTGTGTGGTAATTTGTGAGAGCAGTCACCGGAGATGAATGCAACATCCATCTCATTTGATCCTAAGTAATTATTCACTATGTAATCATGGCAAATTCATGAGACCATACATGGTCATGACAGACGTACAAAACTTAGGCCAATTTGCTAGAGGTGTAATGTTAAGCTGGCGAAGAAGCTCTCTGTTGCCTCATCCTCTGTAGTGGTAATCTCTTGACCCAGTCCCTGTCCGGTCCTGGTACCCAGTGATCAACCCTAACTCTCTCCTCTGAGTCTCCTCTCTGGCCACCCAACAGTGGTATCAACCTACACCGTACTCCTGTCACCTCCTTCTATCATCCAACATGTGTACTGAGAGATAGTGAAGGAATACACACTGTTACGGCCCCCAAAGAGAGTGCGAAGGGTGGGCGGAAGGAGGGGATACATTTCACTAGAGAATCCTTTGGATTTGGATTTGAACCTGCTGTAACCAGTATGTTTATGTGATGAAACTTTTTAAATCCTCAAGGTTTCTACAAACAAAATCCCCCATTGTTTCCAGAATCAGGAGTATAAATAAGTGGTAATGATTTTTGGTTAAAATATCAATGCATTCCAACTGCTGGGTCTACAGTTTTGGAGGGAAAGGAAGGAAGAGTGGGAGAGAAGGACATAAATAATGTTTTCCTCACAGAGCAGGCTTCTGGCCCAGGGCTGCATGTTGGCATTTTCTGGTGGAAAAATATCAAGGCCCAAGCCTAAGAATTTTTTAAAGTTCCCAGTGGCTTTATTTTACAGTCAGAGTTGAGAATCAAAGCAATATAGCATCAAACCAGTAAGTAGTGGTTCAAGAATATTCAGTTATTCAAGGACAGTGATGACTCAGAAAGATCTTACTGGTTAAGAATTGCCACCAAAGAGCCCACCAGCTTCTTACTGCAGAGGTCTAAGAGACCCAGAGCTCCCTCTAACCTTGGAGTAAGTGCTGCAATGTTCTTAGGTTCAGAATACCATTGCTCTAAAGGGCTGCCCAGCAGTCCTATGCTGTGTAATTCTCATTACCTCTCACAATTCTCAAGTTATGATCAGATCAATGCTTCAGGCTGAGTACAGTCAAACCTTTTGTCCTGGTAATAAGGTGGACTCTGTGACTTTTGGCATCTATAGATCATTCCCACATCTATTGTTAGCGAGAGGTTCCATTCGTTCACTACATCAAAACTTTTATAACTGCTAGCCATTTGAAATTACCTATGGCAGAGTGATGGATTGGAAAAAGCGGAGGACTGAGAATTTGAGGACCTTAAGTGAAGTTTCAGATTTACCTGTAACCCTCAGTGTGACCTGAAGCAAGACACATTACGTTTGGTGCCTAGCTCCTTAAATATAAAGTGGAAAAGTTGAAGAATTTTGAATTTCCACTTTAACTCTGAAACCCATGCTTTCTTACCAACTTTCAGGCAGTGATGCTAATGAGTGATAGAGGGTGAAAGATGAAGTAGATCAGAGAAGCTCAAGATTAAAAAAACATCAATAGTGTAGGTGAGCCCCAAGTGGACAAATTTGCTCGCAAAGCACAGAGACACCTCTACGAGATGTCTATTGAAAAGGTAAGTGCTCAGCCTGCCCAAGGTGGGTGGCTGGAACCCACCCAGAAGCACCTTGGAAGACAGCCTTTCCAATCTGCTCCCAAAAGTCACAGGCTCTGTGGAACTGTTCTACTCGGTCATGGAGGACTCGGTGGTAACATTCTTTGTCTAAGGGAAAAAATTCTCACTCCAACTAGCCTTGCAAACTGAGAAGGCCAGGCTCTGATTTTCTAGCTGTTAAAATGAGTCTAAGAAAGAGATTCTTTTCAATCCTTTAATATGCCAGGGGAGGTTGCAAACATTCGCATTGCAGGGCACTTCGTTGTCCTTTTGCAGGCCTTCTCTTACCCTCGTTTCTTCATCTATTACTTTCCACCACGATGATCTCTGCCTGCTATTTCTTCCTCACATCCAGCTGGCATGTCATCCCTGAATACATCTTGATGCCTCTGGACACCTGGCTTTTCTACTGCAACATTTTTGAAGGTGCCTTGCGTCCTGAAGATTAGGCTCTGTTTCGTCTGGCATTGCCAGATCACTACCCTTTCCGGTCACTTTCTGGCCCACTTACTTTCTATCCCATAAGCATGTAATGTACGTGTTTGTAGTCTACTTTTGCTCATTTTGTTCACCCCCTATGGAATGCCTTTCCCTACAGTCTCTTATACAGACTATGTGGGCCACCAGGGGTAGCAGAATCAACTCACATTTCATCCCTCCCATTTATGCTGCCCTATAGTGATTTTTCCTTCCTGCAACTGCACTTTTCTCAATTGTCTATTATATTCTGTTTATTGCATGTTTCTTGATTAGACTGTCTGCTTCTGGAGGGAAGAGTCAATTTTAAGTGCCTTTCCATTTCTTTATTTCCTCTCTTGTTTTCTTCAAACTTCCCTTTTTATATATGGGAATCCCGTAAATTATCAGTTTCAGAAAAAACAGACCCATTTCCCAGATTCTGTCGACTTAATTTTGACTCATAGTGACCACATGCTAAGCAGATTCAAGAACTGGATTCCATTTGGGTTTCCAATGGATGTGATTTTGGGGGGCATAGATCATTAAGTTCCTCGGTATACTCAAGCCACCAATTTCAGTTAAGAGGCAAATATTCCACCATTTGTGCCCCTCAGGAAACCGAGATATCCTTGTTGTTGTCAGGTGGCACGGAGTGGTTCCAATCTACAGTGACCCTGTGTGTGCACAACAGAATGAAACACTACCCGGTCCGGTGCCAACTTCACAATTGTTCCTATGCTTGAGCCCATTGTGGAAGCCAGGATGTCAATCCATCGCTTTTTCACTGCCCCTCTAGTTGACCAAATATGGCGTCCTTCTCCAAGGACTGATATCTGCTGACAACATGTCCAAAGTATGTAAGAAGTCTGCCATCTTTAGCCCTGCGGAGCACTCTGGCCGTACTTCTTTCAAGACTGATTGGTTTGTCCTTTTAGAAACCCATGATATCAGTAGTTCACTTACAGATAAAGACAGCAATGCCACAGTCTATTCAGGGGGGGCCTTGGCACTTCTCTTTGACACAGCCTGGTCACTGGCACATGGAAGACTTTTCCTGTCCCTTTAATTTTTAGTTTGGAACTCTGCCTGGCTAGTTGCTTTGTGTGAATACTTAGTACCACTAGGATACATTCTCAAGCCCAAGTTTTGTTTTTAAGTTTTATGTAGACATTTCCAAAACACAAAGATGTGATCAAATAAATACGCTCAAAGAAAATGGCAAGGTATTTCAGTAATTTGACCCTTTAATTTTCGTATCGTGAACTCTATGTTGAGAGAATTTGTGATGGCAGAATTGCAAATAGAATTGGAAACAGAGAAGGGACTTCACCTTCAGGTTTTATAGATGAGTCAGCCAGGACCAGGCTGACTAAAAGAGATACTGAGTCTTACAAAGCTGTTTGCCTTCCTTCCGTTCGGTTCGGTTATTTCCAGCATCTTTCCAAAAGAGAGATTCCCTCGGTTTCTGCCAAACCCTTCTCTGTTAGTCTCTCTTTCCAAAAAGGTTTCCTGTAAATAAACTGCAACCTTATTCAGGGACAAAAATTGGACAAAAATTTCAACTCATAAAAATCCCTTCCAGTTTAGACACTTTTTTCTTATCTGTATTTCTAGGACAGAATGCTTTCCTAGAAGAGAAATGGTGTGTGTGTGTGTGTGGTTTTTAAAGCGGTGGAATGCTGCTCTGCTTCAAACATGGTCCTAGACCATTCCGACCCTTTTAAGAGTCTTTTAAGTTTCGAGAGTGGGAGGTGGCAAGAGAAGGGCACTTAAGGCTTTGTTGCATTTTGTATTTTCAACCTTGCGGTCAGTTGCACTCTTTCACTTCCTTAACACAACTTGATTTTGATCGGTACCTGCTTATGGGTTTCGGTGTAAGACGCGGTCTTGTCTTCCTGCCTGGGTTGAAGCAGCTGTATAGAGACTCATGATTGACAACGGGACTTCACCTCTCAGGATTGTAGGATTCCTATCTGTTCAATAAAGGGGGTGATGGGTGATGCCTACATTCTCATGCCCCTTAAACATTTGGGGCATCTGAGATTCCCGTGCCCTTTGATACTTCCACTGTATCCAGTACAAAGCTAGTTACAGGTTAAGGATCTACCCACGAGAGAGTTGGTGGCACGCGAGTCCAGGCTCAGAGGAGCAAGTTTATAACCTTGGCGGGCTTCAAAGATACCTCTTCTTAAGGGTTTCGCCACTGTGGGGTGGGTCTTCTCTCCTTAATTCTTCTTGGGCCACGCTGGGACTTCAGTCTCCTGCCACACAGCTCAGTTGGTGTCCTGGGGCTAACTGAATACCATCCCCCAAACAGGAGTAAGTTGGCGCCAGCGCCTCTCGCTTGGCTTCTCGCTGCCACAACCCACTCCCAGGACCGTCTCCGTTCCTACTACTTTGCGCACCCAGAAATCCTTCCAGCCGCGCCAGCGACACTTTGCCACCGATCCCGCGACTCCGCGAGCCGGGCGCTGCCGCGGAGCAGGGCGCTCTCCGCCGAGCAGGGCGCTCTCCGCCGAGCAGGGCGCTCTCCGCCGGTGCCCAGAGCTGCAGCCCCACATCCACGGTCCCATTGGGGACCCCTGCGCCCCGCCCCAGGACCCCGCCGTCCCTCCCCCAAACTCCCTGGAGAGTACCCCAGCCCCCCGCGCAATCCTTCCGGCCGCCACCCAGGAAGGATCCCTCTAAGCCAGCGGCAGGGCGCCCGGCGCAGCCTAGCCACCTGGACGGGCGCG
>NW_022103900.1:48023809-48074629 GCF_000313985.2 Echinops telfairi
CGGCGTGCTCAGTCCTGCCCCCCGAAGTGGCGATGCGCGCGAGTCCGGCGACGGCGCGCAGCTCGGGAGACGCCGCCGCGCCAGCCGGCACCATGCGCCTGCGGCCGCTGCCCCTCGTCGTGGTCCCCGGCTTGCTGCAGCTGGTGAGTGGCCGCCCCGCGCCCGGCGCGTCTCGGCGGGAAAGCCGCGCGGACGCTCCACCGGGAAGGGGGGCATTGGGGATGGGAGTGGAGTCTGCCGGGGGAGAGTTGGGGAATGGAGTGGTCGAGGGCACTGGGAGGCCGGTGCAGCGCGGAGCCAAGATCGGGACTTCAGCACCGGGGAGAAGTGGGTGCAAAGTGCCCAGAAGAAGGGCTGGGAGAAGGCAGAGATTCGCGGCCGAGAGATGGAGGAGAGAATGGAGTCCATGGTGGAGAGGAAGACACGCACGGAGTTTGACGGGCCAGGGGTTTTGCTCTTTCACGGGGTGACTTGGGCCAGCTGCCCATGGACTTTTCGAACGCGAGCGCCTGGCTCCTGGTGGGCCGCAGGGCTAGGTCCTGGCACCTTGCCGGACGAAATGTCAGGCTAAGGACGCGCTTTGGGGCACTTTGGATTTCTCTTCGCGATCAGTCTGGCTTAGGGGACAAGGGTGGTGTTTCTGCCGGCCGGGTGCACAGGAGAGAACTTTCGCGCCCAACTCCACACGGCCCTCATCCCGCATCTCCTAGCGGGTTTGCCTGGCCTCCCGCCCCGTCTGGCCCGCTGGGGTGGGGCGCTGAGGAATCGGAAAGGTGTGGAGGTGACTTCGAGATAGATCCTCAGTGAGCCAGCCTCCAGCGATGTCCTAACGGGAAGCTTTCTCCAGGATCTCTCGGCCGAGAGCCACGCTCTCATGACATATACACATAGACTGGAGGTATACTTAGTTATATTTAAGGAGTGTCCTAATTAAGACCTCTGAAAAGGCAGCTTTTAAAGTAAAATTCTAAACGGACTGCTTTTGCTCGATGTCCCAACGTGATCGATGTCTCCTGAGCTCATGTTAAGAGGGCTTTCTTTTGCTTGCCGCCCTGTTTGCTTCTCATAAGACTCCATCCACTTAGCTGTTGGCTGTTAGAACCAGCGCACCTGGAAGGCGCCTGTCTTTCCTTTTTTAATACTTGTCTTAAGAGGGAAAATCAAGTAACTCATGGAAGCCTCTCTGTGATAGTATAATGATGTGGGGACGAAGACACTAAGTTTTTAGGGTGGAAAGGATTTTAAAAGGTCCTGGTAAAGGAGATCAGGCCACTGAAGGGTCCTCCCTTCTTGTTACAGTAGTAATTAGCTTCCCTTGCACAGTTTAAGAAATTATTCTGTTGGGGGGGGGGGCAGGAGAAATACAGTGATGATCCAAATGCTCTTGAACGAGCCAGCTCTTACTGGCTCCCTATCTGAGTGCAATACATGTTAAGGTACATTTGACATCTAAGACATTATGCATGCAAAACATGTCACATTAGTCCTACATTAGCCTCGCTTGCTTCTTCAAATTCTTAATCTGGATTCCAGGAAAAGGAGATCTAACAAACCTTTGTTTGGTGTAAGTGAAACTCGGGAAACAGGAGGAAGTCAGGTCCTTAAGTGGGGCTTTCACAGAATCTTTATGAATAGCTGAAGCCATCATTTTAAATTTGCATTCAGTGGTTAGAAAGGGTGCATTTGCTCCATGTTAGGTGCTTAGAGAGGAGCAGCTGTAGCAGGGCATGTGATGGGCAAAAGTTCCAGCTGCTACATTGGAGATGTTTGATTTCCTTTGTTGTTGTTGTTGTCCCTTTTGCACTCTCTTTGTCAATAGGGAATAAGAAATGCATCGTGAAGGGATTGTACACCCCTTAAGAACTAGGTTCTAATATTACAGCACGGATTGATTGATTCATTTTTTTAAGGAAGCCTATGTCAAATTCTAATCCATTTTTGGATTGTGCTTGGGTTGTAATGTTCTTTTTTTTTTTTCCTTCCTTGAAGCACTTTATTATGGTAAGTGAGGTGGGGAGCTGCAGCCCTGTGATAAGCGAACATCCCTTACATGGCTGTCCTTTTGGACAATAAAAGGCTGTTTACATTCTCCACCTTCTTAGAGCACATTTCCAGCTGAAAAACACAAGGGGGTTAGGATGTGAAAGGCAAGCAGAGTGGCTCAACTGGGTGGATCTAAATTGAAACATTCCCCAGTAGTCCCACCACACACTCACCACTCTACCCCCACCCCTCCCCACCAGTAGGTATCACAAAGAACAGATCATAATTTGCTCCTGTATACAACTCAGAGTTTCGTTTTACCGATTGCAGCTGAATTTGAACTTCTTGGTTGAATTCTAACGGCAAGAGGAGAGGAGTCAGTGCTCTCTAGGTCTGACAATTTGCCTGTCTGTTTTCTAGGCACCCTATGTATTCAGAAAATCTGCCCTGTGCTTGATATGAAGCAAAGGGAAAATAAATAATTTTTAAATGTTATTGACAAAGCAGGGTTGGGTTGCTGTTGGAATTGGATTTTACTTTTCCAGCTGCACTGTCAGCGTGGAGAATATACTTGGGGTGGGGGTGGGGGAAGCTAAGGAGTAAAATGGTTTTGTGGGTTCATTTGGGCATACTGGAAATGTGCTGATGTGAACATCGCCTGTTCTACTGGAAAGTAGTCACAGACCATTCGTTTAGCCCAAATAAGTCGGTGACCACATAACATTGTTACAAGAATGCGCATTATTTTACTTAATTTTGAGGCAGTTACATTTTTAAAAGAATATAATAGCTGAATCGATAAGCATTTCAGGCGATTGCCGTCCCTGCCCAATTTTCTTGGCCCAGGTCCAGGGTTTCTGGAAACAGGTTACTGCGTCTAGTTACAAGATTACTAGGCGTGTGCAAAATTCATCCATCCTGAATGTCATTATTATAAAAAAACTCTTATTCAGTAGCATGTTTTTAATAAAAATATTAATAGTACATTTTCCCTACTGTCTAATGAAGATAAAATTAGCATTTGAAATTAATATTACAACAACATGAACGTTGTTTCATGACAGGGATACAAGGTAAAGACTTCATCGGATGACAACCTCCACAGATTTGCATGGTAATTTGTAACTCATGTAACTATAGTTGTTGCCTTTAAGTGAAGCGCAGATTGTAGTTAAACTTGAATTTAAAAGAGAAGATTAGCTTGAATTTAAGGTAACATTTAGCCAGGATTTTTAACTAAATTAGTTATCCATTTCAACTTGTCTCATGAAAAATGAGCTTATGAAATAAAATATGAAGTAAAAGTAATGTAAGTTAGCAAATTTAAAAATCTTGTACAATCAGATACTTGCGAGGCAATGTATTAGAATTTGTCCTCACGATATAGAGCCATCTCACATGAATTTATTAAGAATATTTTATTTATCATAATAACTTAAGTATTTGTATATTGTGATTCATATTTAGACCCTACTTTGTATTTATTAAGTGACAACTCATGGCTTTCTGCCATTCAAAAGTCACAATTTTCCTACCACATTTTTTATCAATAAACATCAAAATGTACTTCTCAATATAGGATCAATACTTGTCTTTTGTCCAGATGAGAGGCGAAGAATAAACACATCATGATTATGATTTCAAGTTGTCCCGGCCCTGTCTGTTGTGTTGTAATTGCTTCATGATGACCATCATTATCCTAAACATTTTTAAAAAGGAGAAGGGATTAGAAAATTAAGTTCTCATTAAGTTCCCTGATCCACCCACCAGCTCCTAGTAAAAGATGTGTTCCCTTGACCTATTCTGGGATTAATTTTCTGGTCCAGTTTTAAAGGGCTTCAACATGGGAATCTGGTCATTCTTGGGAACTTATTTTATAGCTTAATAGATTTCCTAATGGCAAAAAAAAAAAAAGATCTCTTATCTCTTGTATTTTATTTATTTTTCTTAATCTCTTTTTATTGTTTTTGATTAGTGGTCAAAATGCTAAATAAGGCAGAAGGCTTTTTTGAAAAAGCTTTTAGAGTTTTTACATTGTCAGCTTAAACTGGATAGCTCTTGCAAGTGGAATAAAGTAAGGAATGTTGATTTCTCTAATGCATTGCCCACTTTTGAACTAATAAGGTGCTAATCAATACGTCTCGAATGATTTAGTCACTTTGTTTTAGCAATCAAATATGAATATAAATGTGTCACAGGTTTGTGATTTTGTAAAAGCTCCAGGACTACCTCTAGCTGTTTACATATTCTGGACTCTTTAACCTGAGCTTTTCTAGGTAAGATTGAAAAAAGAATTATAGCTGTACATACGAGTGCCTACAGTTACAGGCTGTGTCAGCGTTTCTGGAAAGATTAATTTCTGACTTAGCCATGAGCATTATTGCCCCTTAGAAGTTGGCACTTAATATCTTGATTTGGGATTCATTTATTTCAAAGCTCCTTTAAAAATTGGCCCAAATGATTCTGAGCAGTCACGCCTATATAGTAATGTGGATAATGACTTAACAAACTAATTTCTACATTATTGACCCGATGATGGAATTAACCGATAAAACCCTATAGTTTCACCATGCACGATGATTGTAATTTAAGTTGTAATATGTTTAACTTGTTTTCGATTATGATTTCCCACTTAACCTATTTATTGTACTGCCATAGATTTTATAATACAATTTCAATATGAGTATTTGTAATTACAACCAATTCAGGTATCCTAATCTACGATTTAGAGTCTGTATTAACTATCATGCTATTTTATTTTTCTTATGACCAATGCTGATGACAACTTCCTTCTTTATTTTAATTTTTTTAATATGCTACGCAATTTACAGAATTGATTTTAATATTATAGAAATATTCTAAGATACAGTTCCTTGGAAACCTGTCTTTTAGGTTATTTTCATTTATGATTAAATGTAGATCAAAACCCTTAAAAACACCTATTTGGTTCATTAATTTGCTGTGGGCGTATGCTCACTCACTGCCATCAAGTCTCTGTCGACTCCTAGCGACTCTATAGGATGTGGCAGAACTGCCCCTGTGGCTCCGAGACTGTAACTCTCTATAGTAGTAGAAAGTCCTATCTTTCTCCCAAGGAGAGGGCTGGTGGTTTCAAACTGCTGACCTTATAGTTAGCAGCCCAATGCATGCATAACCACTGTGGAACCAGGGCTCCAGAAACAGTGTAAAGTAAGGAGTTTTGTTTCTTAAAGAAATATATGTATGAGGGGGCTTCAAAATGTTTGTGGAAAGACTATCAAAAGATAGAGAATCTGGGGTCTTAAAGACTTGAAGCTAAACAAGCGGCCATCTAGCAGGGAAGCAACAAAGCCCACATGGAAAAGACACACACCACCCTGTGTGATCACGAGGTATTGACTAGATAAGGTATTAGGCCTCAGAAGATCTCAAAGAAACAAATATATTGATGCAAATTATGGGGGTAGGAGTGGAGGCCCCAAGCCCATCTGTAGATACTTGGACATTCCTTCATAAAAGAGTCAGAAGGAAAGAATGAGCCAGCCAGGGTGCAGGACAGCACCGACAGAACATTCCTCTACTTCTTTAATGCTTCCTCGTCCCCACTATCATGACCCCAGTTGTACCTTACAAATCCGGCTAGACTGGAGCACGCACACGGAATCCAGGACAGATAAATCCCTCAGGAACAGCAATGGGAGTAGAAATACCATGAGGGTAGGGGGAAGTGGGGGGAAGAAAGGGGAGAATCGGGGAACTGACTACAATGGCACACACTCTCCCCCAACCCCCCCAGGGAGATGAACAACAATCACGTGGATGAAGGGAAACAGCAGGTGGTGTAAGATATGAAAATAATAATTTATAATTTACCAGGGCCCCATGAAGGTGGAAGGGTTGGGGAGGGAAGGGACAAAGGTGCTGATACCAAGGGCTCAAGTAGAAAGAAAATGTTTTGAAAATGATGAAGGTAATATATGTACAAATGTGCTTGATACAATTGATGTATGGATTGTTATAAGAGCTGTAAGAGCCCCTAGTGAAATGATTTATTAAAAACAGTAAATTGAATTCAACTAATTGGGAGTGAGTTTGGGTTTAGATTGGCTGTTAAGCACTGCGTCTTTTTAAAAAAAATATAAACGTCAGATTAAAAACAAAAGTAACACATACTGAAAAAAAAAGAGATAATGCCTAATTTCCACTAACCGTTTGAAGCCTCCTACGTATGTGTCACAGGTTGGTGATGTTACAACCAGCTATAGAACATTCTCTAACTGTTTTTATATTCTGTGGATTCCTGTAACTGAAGTTTTGCTAGGTAAGATTTGAAAAGAGAATTACAGCCACACTTGATTTAATGTATATATTTCTAACTAGATCATTCAAGAGGTTTGAATAGTTATATTTTAAAGCACTATACTTGTTATTTTTTGCCTTTTTAAATTTAGGACTGTGTTGTAAGAGAAGTTGCAATTTTGCACACTTCAACTACCGAGATATTTATGCCGTCTTAGCTATGCATCTCCGTATTCGGCTTTCCCCCATCAAGCTTGTTGTTAGATGCCATCCAACCCAAAATAACCCTGTGGACAATAGAGTAAAACACAACCTAGGCTGATGTCATTCTTACAACTGTTGTTAAGTTCGCACCACTTTTGCTGTGAGTATGCCGATCCACCACCTTGAAGGTTTGCCTCTGTTCGTGTGACTTCCTGCTTTAGCAAGAAGGGTTCCCTTCTTCAGGAACTGGTCCTTCTTGATAACATGTTTAAACTACATGAGCCAAAGTCTTGCCACTCTCGATTTTAAGAAGCATTCTGACATCACTTCTTCCAAGATATATTTGTTTGTTCTTCTGACCGCCCTTGATCTATTCAGCGATCTTCATCAACAACCAAATTCAAAGGCTTGGATTCGTCCACAATCTTCCTTATGTTTATTCAGCTTGCACGTGTGTATGAAGCGATTGACCAGACTCTGGCTTGGATCAGGCACTGCTTCATCCTCAATGTGAGAGCTTGGCTAGTCAAGAGGTCTGTTGTAGTGGATTCTTTACTGGGAAGTGTTTGATTTCTTATCTACTGCTTCCATGGGCATGGATGGTGGAGCCAAGTAAAATGAAATCATTGGCAACCTCAATATTTTCTCTGTTTATCATACAGTGCATTTCGTTCTCCTCCTCAGACTCCAAAATAGATAAAGGCATATAGGGGCTTCCAATCCAAATGTTGGAAAGAACAATGGATTTGGTGTCAAATTAACTGGGTTCTATTTCTAAAGAAATTAATCATTGATTAATACTGATCTTAATAGGCTTTACAATGAGACTACATAGAGGACATAGCTATAAATGATATAGGCTTAGCCTCAGCATATGTGTGTTTGTGTGTACACAGGTATGTAAATATGTACAAACACATCTAACAGCTTCTGGCCCCTCCTTCGTCTGTAAAAGAAAGTCATTAAAGATACAGTAGATGAAAAATTATTTCCAATATTTTTGCTTCCATATATGTTTTAACATGTCTTTGAATTTTTCTTTATATTAACCATGTCTTTAGTCACTTTAATTTTTAGTAGGACTTACATGCAATTATAATTGTTTTCAACTATGAACTTTACTTGGGGTTTATGCTGTTAATCAAATACATATTTAGAAGTATAGTAAAATGGTACATCTATTTAGATGTATATTCAATACATTAAAATACTGATTAATGTTGTCCCTGTTGTGAAAAAGGACTGGTGTGTGAAATCAGGCAACGGGAGTTGATGACACTCAACTTGACACATGTAAGCAGCAACATGGATACAATGCAAATTAAAACCGCTCACTCAGGCCCCCATTCCATATTTTAAATTGTAAACTACTAAGATGTAGTCATTGCTTCGATTTAAATAAAAAGGAAATTGGCTGTCAGTTAAATTCTAATCATTAGGGTAAGTGGCATGACAGCTTAATGTTATACTTTAATCAGATAAATGATTCCCATTTTCCACCATAACCTAGTCTGTGAAATCAATATTTTAACTAACTTCAGTGTTTTCATACGTCCAGATGTACCAAGTCGTGAAAAGAAAAGAAAGAAAAGACTGGCTTGTGAGATCCTTCAAAGACGGAGAAAATAATTAAATGTCCTAAAATTAGAATTCAAACCGCCTGAAACAGGGATACTGGTAGTCTTGGTGTTTGGCCCATCTATACTTTAACCACAACAAGTCTCCTAAAAATGAGCCGCTTTGTGATGTGAGCTGTGGGACTTTTTTGAAAAAATAAAATGATTCTGAGTTAATATTTGTTACATAACCCTCCTTATGCATGAATATTGTTTCATATATACCGATAATTTAAACTCTTAGCAAGTTTACCGTGTTTAACATACGGGGATGTGTATCCACTCAAAGCAGACAATAACTGAAGAAATTGTCTCTTTACAGAGAGAAAGGTCACATGTGTAATTTATGTGACTGGTAAAATGCATTTGATTCCTGCCTTAGAATTCAATTCCTAATTATTCGGTAGACTCAACTAGTGCAGAGGAGCCCTGGTGCCATAGTGATTCCACATTGGGCTGTGAGCCGTATGGATGACAGTTCAAAACCACCAGCAGCTCTGCGGGGAAAAGACTGGGCTTTCTACTCCTGCAAACAGTCACCATCTCGGAAACCCACAGAGCGCTGCTACGAGTCAGCATTGACTCGATGGCATGAGTTGGGATTTGTTTGAACGAGTACAAGTGGATGATGACTATGAGCATGTACAATATCTTGTTTGCAGTCTATACAGTGAGAATATAGGGAGGCTAAAGAACCATTTGTAATTTTGTAACAGTGATAATAATTTATATTAATAAATACACTGCACATTTAAAGTCCAAACAGAAAATAATATAAGGAATTCGGCTACAGAAATGGAAAAAAAGAGAAGTGGAGTTTTCAAAGATTCTTTCCATACCTCTGACGTCCCCTGGTGTTCCTGTGTTCATGATATTCGAATATGTGCTTCCGTTTGGAAACGGGCTAGAGCCCAGTGTTAAGGCTCCGCACTTCTCTCTGCACAGTGTCGTCTTCATTTTACATGATGATTTATTAGGAACTCAAAATTTCCAAAACCAAATTTATCTTTCTTGAATGGGTCCTTCCAACATTCATGGATTCAAATCTTGAAATCTCCCTCCCTCATCTTTTTAATGCGTAGCATCTTTGTTTTAAAGCCAGTCTCCTATTGCCATAAGACCCAAAATGGTTTATAACATTGTGAAAATGGCACAGATCTGACCCTATCAAGAGGCCATATCTGACCTCCACTGGCTACAAGGGAGAGAGTCCATCTCCACACAAACTCAAAACCAGGAACCATAAAGCACAGTTCAGACATGCCTCCCCCTCCATCTTTCTTTACCCTATTCTGACATCTACCCCTGACCCTCTACTTCTCTGCTGAGTTTGATTGCAGTGGCCACACAGAAACTCACAGACAATAATCATGATGATGAGGGTTGATTAGGGAAGCGAACAGGCTCATGGAACATTAGGGATTCACTCTTGGTCCGCAGTAGCATCACCCCTTCAGCCGACAGCTACGCCTCTCTCTGGTCCTCAGCCTCTCATCGATGTGGTCCATTTGCCTCGGCCTCCATGGTCAAGAAGCCCACCCCCTGCTCTGCCTCACGGTCTCACAGTCTTGGGGCTGTGCCTCCGCTTTGTCTCCTGTTCTCCTCACCTCAGCCTCTGGTCTCAGTGTAGTGTGACCTTTGTTGCCTCTGTGGGTCTTCACCCTTTGGGGGGCTCAAATGATCCTTTCACAGTGGTCGCCCGATTCTTAACAGTAGCAAAATTACAGTTATGAAGTAGCAATGAAATAATTTTATGGTTGGGGGGGTGGGGCACCACAACATGAGGAACTGTATGCAAGGGTTATGGCATGAGGAAGGTTGAGAACCGCTGCTCTATTACTTCACACGGGGATTTCACAGGCTCACTAGAGGCTCTTGCTTGAAGGTCCTGGAATTCTTTCTCTTCCTGCTTCTGAGGTAAGTCATTCTTTTAGCAACTAAAGCCTATCCCTTTCCCTCTCTTAGTGCTTCCTACACCCTATGCACAGGGTCCCGCCCAACCTTCTGTTGGGAGTTACAGAGACCTGGATAGTAGAGGCGGTTTAAGAAATTTCACTCAGCACAAATTTTCACATATATGATCTTATGGTTCATCTCTCCACCTGCCTAGAAAGGTAAGATATTGTGTCCATTTTACAAATGAAGAAGCAATAGCAACAAAAGTCTCAAAGACATGGTCTATGTATGTGTTAGGCCGGATTGACTATAAAAACAAATCCAGTCATACTTATATGTGTGTAAAGAGAGAACTTTATATTAAGAAGTAATTATACATCACGCAAACACCCCAGTCCAGTCCAGATCAAGTTCATAACTCCGGCACTAGTCCATAAGTCCCTCTTCAGACTCACGCAGCCACATACAATGATGCAGAATGCAGGAAGATCGCAGGCTGGTGGATGCAGAATTATGTGGACCCCATGGCAGTGGCTGCATCACAGGGCTCTGGCAGATTTCAATTGGGTTCATTATCAGGAAGGTGAAGCAGAGAGAGCAGGGAATTACAGCATAGGGGTAGAGTCTGCCTGTCAATCAGGTCACAGCCTGATGGTGTCTCCCTATGGGCATGGCATTCTCATAAGGATCATCAAGGGAACCTTCCCCATCTACTTAGATAGGACCTCTGATGATGTGCTAACTACAAGGTCAGCAGTTTGAACCCAGCAGCTGCTCCTTGGGGAAAAAATGAGACTTTTTACTCCCATAAAGAGTTACAGTCTCAGAAACCCACAGGGGCTATCCTATCCTGTCCTAGAGGGTCGCTATGAGTTGGAACTATCTTGATGGCAGTGAGTTTGTTTTTATGATCTAGTTCGAGGCTCATATTTGTGCAGAATCTGATAGCCTTCAAATATAATTTTATTTTACATTATCATACTCTTGCCCTTTCTTTTTACTGAAACATCTTATTACAAAAAGTATGTTATGAAGTAATATAATACTTGAAGTAAAAAAAATGATTTGTGTTGCTTGTTGAAATATTAGCTGGGAAAATTACTTAATTCAATGGGCCAATAAGCCTATTATAAATGATACTTTCTTAAAAAATTATATATTTTTGAAAAAGCAATGTGTTGTGGGGGACATTGTCAGCTCTTCACCCAGATCCTTCTAGTCAGTTTCATGTCCCATTCCCACGCCATCACCACCACCCAGCATGCCCTTTCTGGCTTCTGATTTGACACTTGTCACCTGTGGCTCTCCTTCCCTGAACATGTACTTGGAGATGGTCCCGCAGCAGCAAGGGGAAGCCGCCCTCCCCAGGGCTGTGCTGGAGACCATGCACTGGCTTGGTTCAGACACCTGGCCTCACTATCAACCCCTTGCACTCAAATACTTCTCTTCGCGTCAGCTCCTTGAGAACCTACCAAAGAACTCTGTTTACTTCTTTTGAAATATCCGAGCAATTTGAAAGGAGTCGCCCTCACTCTTGTCTTCTTACTGCTGTCTTTCTGAGAGAAACACTGTTAATAAAACCCTGCCACCAGTGAGTCTGTTCTGAATCACAGTGACCTCAGAGGACAGGGGGAATCATGCTGTAGGGTTTCCGAGACTGAAACCTTTGTGGGAGCGAACAGCCTCACCTTTCTTCTGCGCACTATCAATGCATACCTTTCCAGAGATTGTACTTCTGTGTGCTTTTATCAGAAGGATATCGTACATGACATATCCTTTTTAAATGCAAAAAAATGTAGGCATTGTGGCCTTTTCTATAGGACAGTAGAGCTACTTATAATTTCTTCAGGATTAATAGTGTTTCATGGTATTGATTGCCCTGATATATTTGGCCAATCTCTCATTCATTAATACTTTGCTTGTTTTCCATTTTTTGCATAGATTAGTAAGGACATCTAGAAATTGAATACCTACATTGAAAATGCTGGTTCAAGGGGAATGTATAAATTGAATTTTGCTAAATATTATAAAATTTCTCCTGAATAATTATGCTAGAAGACAGGGTCACTCATAGTGTGTGTGCATGCCTGTCTTCTGACTGGATAAGGTTAAGATATTTTATTTAACTTAAAAAAAATTTAAGTCTATTACTCCAAAAATTTCATTTGTTATTAAATGTTTTATATATTACTTATTAAACAGTGAAGTGTGTTTTTAATATTTAATAATGATTATTATTTCATACTTTGTGAATATAAAATTTTAAAAAGCAATTACTCAATTTTCAATTGTTTTTTTACACAGCCTGTTAGCTTCTTATTGTTTAAAAATATTGTTCTTGCATAATTATTTTGTCTTTTATTATTTGTGGTTAGTTTACACATTACGAGGTTGCTGCAGATCTATTTTATGCATGATATTTTGGAAGTTATTTTTTTGCGGGAAGGTCATTTTTGAAGGAGCCTTGATGGTATGATGGGTTCACCCTTGGCAGCATGTTTAGTGGTTCAAACTCACCACCTTCTCTGAGGGAGAAAGATGAGGCTTCTGGCTCTCAGAAAGATTTACAGTCTCAGAAACCTAAGGAGCCTTGGAGATCGACTCAATGACCATGGGTTTGCGTTTTTATAGCTCTAGTCGTGCTGTAGGAGCCATCGGAGAGTGGTGGTTACATGTCGGGCTGCTAGCCATATGGTTAGCTGGACGAGGCTTTCCACTCCCAAAGAATTTGCATTTTGAAAACCCACTGGGGCAGTGCTACTCTGCCCTACAGTGTCGCTGTGCGATGGAAACATCACGAGTGCAGTGAGTGTGGTCTTTTGGAGCGGTGCTATGGGATCCACGTGGGGCTGCTGACTGCAAGGCTGGCAGTTCCAATCCGCCAGCTGTTCTGCAGGAGGACGATGAGGCTGCCTGCTCCCGGAAAGACTTGCATCTCACAAACCCTGTGTATTAGTCTAGGTACTTTGGAGAAACAAATCCACAGCAACTCACGTATAAGAGAGAGTTTTATGCAAAGAAAATGTGCATCACGAAAACATCCCAACCCAATGCTGCCCAAGCCCACAAGTCCAACATTAACCCATACCCAACACCAGTCCACAAAGTCCTTCACCTCACAAAACAGAGGCAATAATGCCGACTGCAGGAGGAAAGCTGAGTCAGTGAACGTGTAAGCATCTCAGCACTGGCAGGGGTCTCCACACGGCTGCTCCAGCACCCAGGGCTGCATCGGGATAGATCCATGTGGCTTCTCCTGGGGGATGTCTTGTAGGAAATCCATCTTGCTAGCTGAAGCAGGGAACTGCTAAGGCAGCTGCACCCGATGCAACCATCACAAAACAAGAGACCCGAGAACTCGAAAGGCGAGGCTTCACCACCCATTTATCCCTCCGCCTTTCAACCAGCACCACATGTGATTATCGGCCAGGCTGGCACAATTAACTAACTCACCCTGTGATGGGTGTCTGTGTGTCATAATTGACTTGGTGGCAGTAGGTATTTGTTTTTGTACTTTTATGTTTGTATCTATTCTGCTTCTGAGCTTATTCTAACATTTATACAGGTGACTATCCTGAATTATGTATGGACAATCACATAGCATCTGTAAATTACCTCATGGTTGGCCCTACTGAATAATTTTGCTTCTTAACTTACAATTTATTCTCCTTGTTTATTGCTGGAACTTTCATAATATTGCTGAATAACACTGAAAGTGGACATTCTCTTCATGTTTCCAACTTTCATAAAAGTTTACTAAATGTTTGCCTTTAATTTCTTGACAAGTTGTGTATTAGTTTGTGAATATCTTTAGATCCCATATTAAAATCAATTTTATCAAGAAAAACATTTGATGGTAGATATTTTAGTATCTGAAAATGATCACCTAGTTTAAGAATGTTAACTTGTTGAGGTTTCTTATTTGTGACCAGGTTCCACATGGAAGCTGCGACTGTAAGGTGAAAGTCGTCTGTGTGTTAGTACAGTAACAGGCGTAGAGCACCCCTGGGGCGTAGTGGTTACAGGTTAGACTGCGATTTGCGTGGTCAAGAATTCAAAACCACCGGCAGCAGCGCCAGAGAAAGACGGTTTTCAACTTCCGTAAACAGGTACAGACCCTGAAACCCACGAGGGCTTGCTGTGAGTCAGCGTTGAGTCGCTGGCAGCAAGTTTTTTGTTTTCTTAGCAATCAGTGTGTGCTAAATTATTAGTTTTACCTAGGAATGGTCACTTTGTTTTCATAAGTGAAATATAGCAACACTGGACAGCCAGGCGTTTTTATCAGAATTATGCTAACACCATAACACAAGTTTGGAAGATTCCTACCTCCCTACTCCCCACCCCAGCCCGCAGGTGGGAGAGGATATGATAGTTGAGAAGTATTTTCTCCCTTGAAAGTATGATACAGGCTACCATGTGTACCAGCGTGAGCCTTTTTGTTCTGGGAGAGGAGCTCCTTTAGAAACGTTCCATCGGCTTCATGCTTATGTGTATGTGGTAGGCTGTTCTTTAGCACTTACTGAATCCCTTTTCTATGGATTTCAAAAGGAAACCATGCCTTCTCTGTGTGTCTTCAATTTTATTCAACAATGAATTATATATTATCTTAATTTTATAAAATCTACTGCTTCCTTGTGACTTCACACTCTACTCCGTCCCCCCCAGGTTGTCTTCATGGTTTTGGAACAGTAGCTAGGGCAGTGGTTCTCAACCTTCCCCGTGCCGCAACCCTTTCATACAGCTCCTCATGTTGTGATGACCCTCTCCAACCATAACGTTATTTTCATTGCTACTTCATCACTGTAGTTTTGCTACTGTGATGAATCGGGTGACCCCTGTGAATGGGTTGTTCGACCCCCAAAGGGGCCGTGACCCACAGGTTGAGAACGGCTGAGCTAGGGGCTTGTCTTCATTCCATCTGCCACTATAAAGAGAAGTCTTTTGTGACACATTTTTAAAGTAATACAAGACATTCTGAGTTGGATGATAACTTGGATGAAGAGGTCAGCATCCGGAAGTCCACCGCCTTTCTGCTCAGTGGGGGACATGGGAGTCTCCTCCCAGTTGCCCTCATGCCTGCTTGCTCCCCAAAATCTGGCTGTTCCAGTCTGGAAGGTCTGTGCTCTGTGGGGAGAAACACCAGCTTCCTGCTCACCTGGAGTCCTCGGTGGTGCAAGTGTCTCACATGCTTGGCTGCTAGTCACAGGTTGGTGGTTTAAGTCTACGCAGAGGCGCCTTGGCAGAAAGGCCTGGCTGGCTTCTTCTGTCAACTGGTCACTGAAACCCCTGTGGAGCACAGTCCTTCCCTGACCCTCATTGCTTTGCCAGGAGTCCGAATGGACCTGACCGCAATGGGTTACTCACTGCTCATTTGTTCTCCTTTTGCCTTTGTGTGATTACTGCCTGCTGAGCACCCTTTCCATTATCCCATTCCATCTTCTTATCTTCCACATCTCCTGACTTTCTGTCAACCTGTCCTCCTCCTCGCACCACCCTGCAGTCATTTTAGTTTCTTTTCCTAAGTCATTTCTCCGGGTTTGGGGAGGGAATCACGCTAAGTGAACGTAGTTGCTAGACTGTTCTCATTGCGTCTGGAAACCTTGTCGTTATTTTTGGTGCATCTTTTTTCATCCCCCGTAACATCCATTCAGTTACCAAATGCTATGAAAGTTCCTTTCAAATCCTATGGTAAACTGCCTCCTGTTTCCGTCCCCTGCCATGTCTTCCCTGCAGCAGCCTCTGTGCTGGTCTAACTTGTTCAAACTCAGCCCTCTAGATTTACAGTATCATCTTCCCTGCAGCCTCCATTCAACTTCTCTGCCATTCTGTGATAAAGAAGGAAATTGTGATTCCCTTTTCTCTAGCACATTGAGTGTAATTCTTATCCTGCTTCCTCAAACCCCAAACTTAAATCTCTCATCCAAGATTTGTCACAGTCTTTGCACTGCGATCAGTTCTCTGTCCTTAATGCTCTAGGAATCCTTCAGAGAAGATGCTGATGCTAGACTAGCTTGGATTTCAGTGCTTTCTCTAACCATCATGGGCAATAAATCTCCTGACTCAATTTCCTTACTCATAAAATTAGGATAATTTATTTCATAGAGTTGGCGAGATTTACATAAAGAATGGTAAACGTTTGGCACACAGTATTAGCTTAACAAAAGCCTCCTTCAGCTTAGGTCCCTGTTGTGCAAACAATAGAACCTGATTTGCATAATTAAAGTAGGGAAGGAATTCATTAAGGCAGGGTAGCTCACAGGAAAGGATGGTGAACCAGACTTAATCTAGAACAGAAACCAGGGTCTAGGTGTCATAAAATTATGAATTGACCAAGATGATGAATCAATGTCAACTTAATTTTCTTTGACTATTATAGATCTTATTGACTTCTAGCCAGAAGTTTGCAAGTCTCATTTCACAATTGTGTCAGATATGTGTGTGTGTGTGTGTGTGTGTGTGTGTGTGTGTTGTTAGTTGCTGTCAAGTTGATTGTGACCCCTGGTGACAACATGAATGCAGAGTAGGACTGCTGGAAAAGATCTTCAGAATGCAACCTTTTGACAGGAGGTTCCCAGTCCTGCCTTTTGAGGTGTCTCTGCGTGGGATTGAACTGCCAACCTTTCTCGTGGTAGTGGAGCACTTAACTGTTTGCAGCAGCCAAGGAGTTACACACACACATTTATATATTTACACGAGAGGACTTCACAACATTCAAAAAAAATTCCATCTTCTTTTAACTCCCTTTTCCCACTTTTGGAAGCCCCATTGTACACATATTCGGATATGTATAGTATAGTGTTTTTCATTTTAATTATGAATGCTAATCTTGAAGCCACAGATCCATTATATATCTGCTGCATATAGATAGTAGCGGTGGATATATAGATAAGAACATAGAAATCGTTGCAGTAACAGGACGTTTGCCTAAAATACCAATAATGATAACCTTTGTCAAGGCTCAAGAAGGAGCATAATACGGGCTGACATTTTTAGCCCAGTGTAAGTCAAGACCCCTTTAGGAGCTCCTTTACTTTAATAAAAGAAGGTGTCATTGACTACTAGTAACATTCTTCACATCATTGATCAATTGGCATTGAGGAACCAGCGTTTTCATTAATTTTCTGGCAGTATAATTAATGCATCATAGCTGAGCTTCTGCGTACAAAGGTTACGTGAGGTCGAGTTCTCTAGACAAGCAGAACCAGTGACCTTTGCATGTATTTGTGTATTGAAAGAGACGTGTGTCCAGAAATGGCTTACACGGTTGTAGAAACAGATAGGTTCAAGTCAGGCAGCTCCTGAGCCATGGAAGCTGACAAACAGAAAGCAGGGTGATGAAGCAGAAGAGGTGGGAGCACAGACCGGTGGATGAAGAGGTAGATGAATCTGAAGTTGGCCGAATGAATCCACCCTCTGTAGTCCACTCTCAGCTCCTGGAACCAGCAGACTACACAACAGTAGATGGAGGAGATTAGATGCAAGATCCAGCTCCAGCGGTAGGCAAAGGGCCAAAAAGGATTCCATTCTGCTCAGTCACTCTCTTACACAAAAGGCCGCACCCCCAAGGAGGTGTCATCAAGCTGTGACCCAGTTGATAGGTTGACTGTATCCCTACAATGGAGTCTCTAGTTAGCATAATCCCTGAACATCACAAGGCAACATCAAAAAATTCATGGAAACAGGGAACTAAAAGATAATGGAGTTTTGCCACAAGCTGTTTGAAGCCCCAAGTCTGTCTATTTATAGACAGACTTTTTGAAGCATCAAGTCTGCCTTTCTCCTCACTGAAATGTTGGGAACCTTGTTTGATGGGTTGGGATATTAATGGCAATAAGCAAGAACAGACTATGCACACCATGTCCACAGGGTGGTTGCAGCTCTGGTGGGAGGCACTGCGGTGATTAAGCGGCTCTCTGTGTTCGTCTTCAACTGCTGTCCAGGCTCGGAGTAAATGGAAGCTGCAGCCCAGCAGGCCTCTCTCACCCTGACACTTCTCATAGTCCTCAAGGTAAAACCACTCCTTACTCGGAAGCCTGACCATGCCGATGTGAAGTTGGTTTCAGCCAGAAGTTGCAATGACCTTCCATAGGCTTTAGAGTAGACCAAGGGAGATACTGATGAAGAAGTTGTTCAGTATGGATTGAGAGTGTTCATTTGAAAAGAGTGTCAAGGAACAGACATGGACTATGGAGAAGGCAAATCACTCGGTGAGTGAATGTTCAGCAACCCACATGTCAAAAGAGCCGGTGGCTGTGAGATGACTTTAATAACAGAAACCTCAGCGCTGTTCCTCCTAGTGTGAGCTCCAGAGTTGCTCACAGAAACTGTGGGCCTACTAAGGCAAGCATGTGCCTGTCACATTCTGAGATAAATCATGTTAAGGTTGACTTGGGAGGAAAACACAAGTAATGATTTGAAAGAAAGAAAGAAAGGACGTCATCAGCAGACCAAAAATGTATAGGAATTGCAGAAAAACAGAAAGCACATGCGGATGGAGAAGCAGAGGAGGAGAAGTCACAGCCAAGGATACAAGGGGGCTAATGTTCTGGCCAGTAGACGTCTCAAAATTAGGTGCAACTGCGAGGGAGTAAATACGTGGAGACAGGAAAGTCAAAGGGCCAGCCACTGGGGCATTCATTAAGGGTAATATTCAGGAAATTTGCCACCATACCCCAGCCATAGCTGGATTTTCCACCTTCAGATCTGTATTAAGTGTCACGGTGTAACAAATTATCCCCAAACACAGTGGCTTCAAATAAGAGTAAGCCTTTTTCATCTCACAGTTTTGGTGGGTCAGGAGTTGAGGAGAAGTTTAGCTGAGGAATTACAGCATGATGGCTCTCATGAAGGTGCAGTCAAGATGTGGGGCAGGGTTGATGACATCCGATGAGTCTGGTGGTTCGGGAAGATTTACTGACTGTTGACCGAGCCTTATGTTCTGAAACAAATGGGTCTTTCCACAGAGCTTGAGGGAATGTCATCCTGAGATGGCACTGTCTCCCCCAAGCCAGTGATCCAAGAGACTAAAAGCAGGAGTCATGGAGCCCTGAAGGTCATACAAGATCCACCATACTCTCTTGGTCACACAAATCAGCGCTTGTTCTCTGAGGGAGGAGGATGCCTACAGGTGTGGATGCCAGGAGACCTGGACCACTGGTGAACTGTTGGACTCACTATCACAAAAGCTAATACCCAAGCTTTCTCAGAAAAAGGAGGGAAATGAGACTGAATGGAGAGGGCTTCTTAGTAAAAGGAGCAGAACAGATCCAGAGTTGACTTCAGACTTCCACCATCAAAAAGAAAAAAGAGGTCTGTCTGGTGGGGAGGAGCACTGATAAGGCCACTCAGTCCAGTGAGCATTCAAGGAGCCCTGATGACACTGTCAGGTTATCGTTGGACTGCTAGCCACGAGATCGACTGTTCAAGCCTGCCAAGTACTCCATGAGAAAACGTTGAGACTCTCTGTATCTTAAAGATCTATAACCACGGAAATCTTTACAGGGTCATTATGTCTGAATGGACGCAATGTCGGTGGGTCTTCATTTGCTTTTTCAATTGTGCCTAGTCCAAGTCTGATTGTTTTCTCTGTGACCACTAACCTATGGGCACTATCTACTAAGAAAGGTCATTCTTCCTTTTGTACCTCTCTCACCTTCAATTTTATATTAGTTAATATTATCTTCAGTTTTCCTGTGTTTTTGTAGTTACATTCTATTCTGAATCTGTATGTAAGTTGTTCATGCTAGTGTAGACATGCATCTCAAGTGCTCTAAGCCAATAAGCAGCATTTCAAAGACAGAGAATATCAAAATGGAATTCTGTTGATCCACAGTGTGACTAGACCACACAGAAGGGAGCAGAATTCCACTTCTCCAGGTCAGAAGCTAATACATTCTCTCCAGGTCCCTTTACTTCGTTCCAAGCGTCCCCATGCCTTGGGCGGCTGCATCTCACATTATTGTCTTGCTTTGTAGAAGTACCTCTCCACAGCTTTTCCCACATTAGTCAATAGTGACTTGGCTGAAATCTTGTATGCTCAAATGTCCTTGTGCCTTCTCTGGTTTTCTCCTCCCCAGCCATCTTTCTCCTTCAAATTTGGCTGGTAATTTGTCCATTTAGAAGACTAATCATAAGTTCAATATCCCTTCCCTTTCAGAACACTGAAGGCATTAATTATTCCATTGTCTGTCACACCTGTGTAAGTAATGAGATATGTGTGTATTGTCACTAAGCTATCATTTTTTTCTTAGAGTTTCTATCTTTCTTTTGAGTTCAGAAATTTCACCGGGCTTTTTGTTTTGTTAAGTCAGGCTATTCAACATTTGATGGGTCCTTTCAATCTGAAGACTTGTGTCTTTCTGCAGCTCAAGAAATAATGATTTTTCTACAATCCCTTTGAATATGTTTGTCTTATTGCTTCTGGACCGATAGGTCGTGGATTTTCAGCAAATACTTTCTATGTCTAGCTAGTCTCTCATAAATCCCATTTTGAACCTTTTGGTCTTAATCATGAGAGATTCATCTGTTTTGCAGTGCAGGTAATCAGCAAGGTCTTTATCCTTGTTCAATTCAGTCTTCCCTTGACCTTTTATTTTGGCTGTTGTATGCAACAATTTTCAGAAATCCTTTTCGTGTTCCCCCTTTGCTTTTTTGCCATAACTGCCTCCTCTTATTTTCAGCCTGCAATATCTTCTCAATCCTTTGAGAATATTGTCAAACTTTAAAATTATAATCTAAAAAATAAATTATAATCTGTCCCTCTATCGTTTATTTTCCCAGATAAGTTGTGTCCGTTTCCGCATATTGGTAATGACTTGCCTTAAATGTCTGGCACACTGTCCTTATCTCTGTATTTTTAAGTAAAAGATCATGGTGATCAATATAGAATGCTGGCCTGGGTTTACTCCGATGATGGTCTCTCTACTTCTGCACTGTTGACTTCTTTAACATAATCTTTCGTTGTGGGGCTTGTCCTGTGTAGCCTCCCACCCACTAGAGGCCAGTAGCACACTTTCTCGATTGTTTCCATCAAACTTCTCTCAAGACCTTGTTAGCTGTTCTTTGGGAGACCACTCTTGCCTGCTTCTTGCCTCCCTCCCGGAGCTGAGACCCACTGTTGTAGGGAAGGTGCATTAGGGTGGCACAAACGGTCAAGCTCTTGCCTACTAAGCAGAGATTGGTGGTTTGACCGCTCTGAGAGCCTTCCGAAAGAAAGGTGATGGTCACGGCTCTGAGGACCCTATCTTTGGAGCCCAGTTCCAAACTGCACCTGGGGTCTCGTGAGTTGAAATGGACTCAAAGGTATGGGTGTTGGTTGGCTGTAGATGATTCCTCCTCACTGTTTAGAAGATTTGAGCACTGATAGTCTATGAACAGTGGAGGACGGTTCAGCATTTTGTGTAGATTTGGTTTCTTTCTTTGCACTTTTGCTTTACCAGCCCTAACACGTGTCATTGAGATTAAGTTCAGTTCAACCAAGACATTTTGAGGGGCGTCTCTGTCATCCACTGTATCAAGCCAATAGATTTGTATCTTATGAATTTTCCTACTCAAGGGAAATGAATGAGGCATGAGTGCCCCTCCCCCAGATCTTCCTCAGCTGGACAAGATTTCCCTCCCTAGCAGAAATCTGCACATGCGACTTGCCTCAGGATAGATCTTACCAGTTGTTAGGATTGGCTCGGAATGTATGTTAAGCATCCTTATATCTATATTTAAAACTGCAGCGATGAGAAAAAAAATGACTTCATGCAGGGCACTAAATAAAACGGAAAATTAGTTGGGTCATAAACTAAATTACGTTTTGCATGCTTGTTATCATTACGATATAGCTGGAATGGAAAAATTGGGGAACAGAAATGGTAATGGTCAAACAGCATCATGAGCAAAAGAAAACTGTGCGCCCGAAGAGTGTTGAAATAGCAAATCTTTTGTTACGTAATATGAATGTACTGATCATAAGAGAAGAGTTGTGTTTTATAATTCAGAGCTTCTCACAAGCTCAGGTTACATTATGAATCTCAAAATTGAAGAGAAACTGTTGACGCAAAACTCAATTCTGGGTTCTCGAGAGTACACAAACAAATAAAAAAATTTAAACCTGTTGAGTTAAATTCTTAGGCACTAACCTTTTCTCTCTTATTGAAGAACTGGGGACTTTATAGTTTACTGAAATGCAAGCTATGCGTTATTCTAGTTTTATAAATAGTTTAAATCACTTTTTGATTCTAAAGTGCATTTTTAATTAAGTTTCTCCTTTAATAAGAATTCTCAGTTAAAAAAAAAAAAAGTGTGTATGAACTTGTTTTATGAGTTGCATCTTATTCCCTAGAGAGGAATGTAATGATCACAAACTAAACAGAGTCCCTGTGGTGTTAACATTTAAAAAATAATGCATTTTCATGAAATCATGTTGTTGTTGGATGCTGTCAAGTCAGTTCAGGAACATAGCAACCCCATGTACAGCAGACCAACATGCAGCCCGATCTCATACGAGCCTCTCAGTAATTGCTCTCTCACGTCCCACTGTTGCAGCCGCTGTGGCAAGGACATGAAACTATGACTCTGCATAAAGAATGACCTGACTTGTTGGTAGAGTCTAAGAACTAAGTCGTCTCTAGTGGGCCATCAGTTCGTTCACTAGTGGCTCTGTGGGGTAAGTGTTGGATGATAACTGCAAGGTTAGAAGTTCAGAACTCACCAGCTACTTCAAGGGAAAGATATGAGGCTAGCTGCTGCTGTAAAGATTCATGTACTTAGAAACCCTCTATAGGGTCATGATGAGTCAGAAGCAACATAATGGCAGTTGGTTGGGTGTCTGTTTATATGGAAACACACACATTTAGAGAGAGGGATTCAGCATCATGAACATAAGGCTTCAGTAGTCTTCAAGGTGAACTGGGCACCGATAGTCCTACTGCTTTCTTAATGCACGCACATGCACACTAACAGGAGTAATACTCTCTTGAACCTTTTCCACTACAAAAAAAAAAGGGGCTGTGTCTTTTCATTGTCAAAAGGAAGTCTTGTCCTCTTAGATTGAAAGTTACAGACCTAAACTATGTGACTTCCTATCTGAACACATGCCTGAACAGGACATCATTTGATCTTGTATCCTTGCTGTTGTTAGTTGCCTTTGTCCCTGTTTCAACTGGTAGTGATCCATGTACAGCAGACTAATCCTTGCCTGTCCTACCATCTGCATAACCATTGCTCCGCTGGAGTTTTTGCTGCTATTGTGCCAGCCCTTCTCACTGAAGGTCTTTCGCTTTTCCTCCATCCTCTCCACCACGTGTGATGCCCTTCTGCACAGCCCGGTCGCTCTGGATAGCGTATCCAAAGTACGTGAGATGAAGTCTTACGATCTGGCCTCTAAGGAACTGTCTGGCTGTCCTGCCTGCAAGACAGATGCGCTCGTTCTTGTGGTAGTCTGTGGGATGTTCCCTATTCCTCACCAGCCTCACAATTTCAAGGCACCAGTTCCTTGGTCTGTTTTATGCACTGCCCAGCTTTCCCAGGTAGGAGGGGTCTTCGCAGGGTTCATGGAAACCTTTCATTATCTTTCACTTCTATTAGTCCGTGAACGTTTTGAAGCCTGTCGGGTATACAGTGTTTGAAGATACCATGCCTTCGATCAGGTCAGGTACAACAGAGCCCTCAAAGCTCCATCGTTGCTTTCTCATATGTTAAGCAGACCTCTTGAAGCAAATTTTTCCACCACAAGGGGTATGTCATTTGATTTCTTAACTCTGCTTCCATTGAGTGTGGATCCAAGTAACAAGAAATCTTTAATAACTTCAGTAATCCATCCTGTGTGTATCATGATGCTGTTTACTGGTTCCATTGTGAGGGTTTGTGTTTTCTCTACGCTGGGTGTAGAACATACTGAACCCCATCAGTCTGTTTTCAAGTCCTCTTCACTTTCAAAAGGCAAGATGGAAACACATGTGCAAATGTGCCGGACACAATGGATGGATTGTGAGAAGCATTGAACGAGCCCCCAATAAAATGATTAAAAAAAGAAACAGCAAGATGGAGTCACCTGGTTGTTAATCAGTCTTCCTTTAATCCTGGTGTTTTATTCCTCTCCATATAGCCAGCTTCTCAGATGATTTGCTCGGCATACATTGACTAAGTATGGTGAAAGGTAAAATCCTGATACATACTTCTCCTTGAGTTTAAACCACCCAAGATCTTTTTGTTCTATTCAAAAACTACCTCTTGGTCTATGGATAGTTTCCACTGGAGCACGAGTCAATGTTCTCTGTTCCCTTTATTTGCAATCTTATTCACTGTCGGTTATGACCCACACAGCTGAATGTCCTTCCATATTCAATAAAACACAAAGAAACATCTTTCTGGTATTCTGTGTTTTCAGCCAAAATCCATCTCATGTCAGCAGTGATAGCTGTCATTCCACGTCCTCTTCAGAATATGACTTGATTTTTGGTGTTTCTTACCAGGCAGGGTATTGCTGCCACCATTTCTGAGTTGTCTTCAGCAAAATCTTACTTTTCCTGTGTTAGAATCAACTCAATGGCAGTGATTTTTTCCGTTTATTGCCACAGATGGGCCATTGCTCCTAGTGTTTCATCAATTTTTGAAACACCTCAATTGGTATTTTGTTAATTCCTCCAAAACAAACAGAAGTCACTGTCATCGAGTCCATGTCAGCTCATTGCAACCCTGTATGACACGGTAGAACGGCCCCTGTGCTATGCCAAAAGTGTAACTCTTTACAGGAGTAGAAAGACCCATTATTTTCCCTCAGAGCCACTGGTGATTTGAACATCCGACCTTGAGTCTCACAGCCCAACTTGTAACCAGCCCACCACCAGGGCTCCTTGTCACTTCCTAGAATCTTATTTTTCTCTGGTGCTTTGAGTGAGTTTTTTGGAGTAATGTTGATAAGGAAACCAAATAGTGTAATGAGTTGTGTGTTGGGCTGCAAACCTCAAGGCCAGCTGTTCAAACTCACCAGAAGCTCTGAGGAAGAAAGATGAAACTTCTTGCTCCCTGTAAATAGTTACAGAATCGGAAAGCCAAAGGAGGAGTTCTTTTATGTCCTGTAGGGTAGCTGTGAGTTGGCGTCAACTTGGCAGCCGTGGGTACGGTGATGTTAATGCTCTCTTGTTCAGTAATAGCAGTATTCTTGTAGAGGACCTCTCTGGATTGGGCACAAACAAGGACCCTCTCCAGTTAGCTGTCCAGGGAGCTGTTTGCCAAATTTATTGGCATAAAGGAGTTGTTGCTTCTGGTGGTGTATCAGTTTTGTTTTGTTTTTTAAACATCTCATAATTCCCAGAGCCTGTTTGTAAGCCAGTGTCTTTAGTGTGTCTTGTGTTCTTCCTGGATCATGTGCTAGCTCATGAAAGGGCTGAATGTTGACAAATTCTTATTGGTACAGTGACTGTGTACCAATTTTTTTTTTCATCTTCTTTTGATGCTTCCTGGGTTCTTTGACTTTTTTTCTCTCTCTCTCTTTTTAAAATTAATTTTATTTATTTTTTAATAATTTGATTAGGGGCTCACACAACTCTTATCACAATCGTGTAAAGCACATTTGTACATTCATTACCCTCATCATTCTCAAAACATTTTCTCTCCATTTAAGCCCCTGGTATTAGGTCCTCATGTTTCCCCTGCCTCCCTGCTCCCTCCTCCCCCAATGAGCCCTTGATAATTTATAAATTGTTATTTTGTCATTTCTTGCCCTGTCCGACGTCTCCTTTCACCCACATTTCGGTTGTCTGTCCCCCAGGGAGGAAGTTATATGTAGATCCTTGTAATCGGTTCCCTCTTTCCTACCCACTCTCCCTCTACCCTCCCAGTATCGCCACTCACACCACTGGTCCTGTAGGGATCATCCGCCCTGGATTCCCTGTGTTTCCAGTTCCTATCTGTACCAGTGTACATCCTCTGGTCTAGCCAGACTTGCAAGGTAGAATTCGTATCATGATAGTGGGAGCGGGGAGGAAACATTTAGGAACTAGAGGAAAGTTGTATTTTTCATCGTTGCTACATCGCACCCTGACTGGCTCGTCTCCTCCCCGAGACCCCTCTGCAAGAGGATCTCCAGTGGCCTACTCATGGGCTTTGGGTCTCCACTTCGCACTCCCCCCATCATTCACTCCTCTGACTTTTTTTCTTTCCCATTCAGAGTTGCCATTTGAGGCTTGACTTTCTTCTTTCGTTTAGCATGAGAAATGGCGAGTCTGCTCTTCCCTTTTGGTTTTCCAGCTCCAGGTCTTTGCACTTCCATTGTAACATTTTACTTGGCCTTTTCAAAAGGCCTCTTGGGACCTTCCGTTCAGTTTGTTAATGACCTTTAACTTTATTTATGGACAATGTATTGATGCCATCCCACAACTCCTTTTGTGTTTGGCCATTAGTGTTCCGTGTGTCAAATCATCTTCAGATGATCTCTACATTTAGGTGGGGTATACATAAGGTCATAATTTGGGCTCTTGTAAACTTGATTTTAGTTTATTTTCAACTTGAAGTTGCTTTTGAGCAATTGAGTGGTTTGTTGCACAATATGCTACTGGCCATGTCCTGAATATTGATACTGAGTTTCGTATTGTTGATTTTGTTCGATATTGATCTGTTGGTCATCTCCCTTCAGAGAGGTAGTCAGTTTGATTCTATTGTGTTCCTGACAAGATCCATGGATAGCGTATCATTACGTTTTTGTTAAAAAGGTGTTTCAGATAAAAAGTCATTGGTCTTGGAACGTTCTATCGTGTAATTCCTGAAATACTTCATATCACCAAGCCTATATTTTCCAAATATTTATCCTTCTTATCTGTCCTTAACTCTTGAATTCTAGTTGCTTGTAAGTATTGATGCATCTTGACTGCATGGTTGATCACTTTCAGATTGCAGAGGTTAGTAGACATCTTGGTTTTTTCCTCTTGGTATAAGTGGTACATGTGTAAATTTGAATGATAGTCATACTCACTGGTCTCCTTTATAGCATACGATATCATTCTAATGCAACAGTATTGTACATCAGGATGGCACTTCAAATGTTCTTGCTGGCAGTGAATGTGATACCAGTCCCCTTCAATTGGTCACTCCCATCATGGTTTTCCAATTTAGAATGGCTCATACCAGACCAATCAGCTCCCATTAATGCCTACGATATCAATCTTTATGTCTTCTATTTGCTATCAAAGATGAATGTAAGAAATAGCCATAGAAAACCATTTAAATTTTTTTAAAGTGATGATTTTATTTAATTCATTAAATAACTTGAATGTTTACTATATTCTTGGCATTATGAAAAAGCAAAATCTAAATCAAACCTTTGTCATCAATTCCGTTTCAGCTCAGGGAAACCCCATGTGTAAGAAAATGGAAGTGCTCTACAAACCCAAACTCACAGCCATCAAGTCCACTGCCGTTCATCAACCCTGTGAGGCAATGTAGAACTGCCCTGTGGGTCTCCAGCACTGTTCATCTTTACAGGAGTAGACGCTTCATCGTTCTCAGGGGAGTGACTAGTGGTTTTGAACTGCTGATCTTTCGATTAGCAGCCCAGTGCTTATGCTCGTGAGCCTAATGCACAGGGTAGAACTGCCCCTGTGGGTTTCTAAAACTTTTACCCTTTGGGGAGTAGAAAGTCTCATCTTTCTTCCTCAGAGTAGCAAGTGATTTCAAACTGCTGACCTTGCAGTTTGCAGCCCAACTCATAACCACTGTATTACCAGGGCTCCTGAAGTTTTGTTAACTGTAATCTTAATGAGAGCAAATCTTCAGCACGTTTTCTGTCACCACTAGGTGGTTTGAACTGCTAAGCTTTCGGTTAAATATCAGGCACAAGCTACAATTCTAGTCCCCTTTGAGACCCTGACACCAAACTCGCTACCTCTGAGTCTGTTCATACACGTAGCAGCCCAATGACGGTGTCTCAACACTGTAAAGCTTTATGCGGCAGATGGCCTTACCGTTCTCCATTAATGCACTGGTGTGTTTGAACTGCTGACATGGCGGTTAGTAGCCCCACACCTAACCCACAGGGTCATCAGGGCTTTTAAAATGACTCAGGAATTGCATTGATTGGGACAAAAACTTTTTTCTTCATAATTAAAGATTAAGAGTTTCAGTGCAATGTTTCCTTTTTTAAATTTCCTTGCCAGGAATCTCAGAGCTAATTTATAGCTCAATTGCAAAAAGTACCTTTAGTGAACCAGATTTTCTAGAGAATTTCTCTGCCATCATATAGTTCTTAACCTTTTATTCTTTCCAAAATGATCCTGTTACATGTGGCTTATATGCTTCAGAAATGTATTTTGAAAGTATTGGGGCTAAAAATTCCTTTGCCAGATGTTCCAAAGTGTTGTCCTGATGTGTCTGTAACACTAATTTGGGGGAGTCACTTCAATTCTGTGGGGATGAATTTCCTCTGAAATTTTCCTTCAAAAAACTGAAGTGGCAGATTGGGTTTTCCCAAAGGCTAGCTCGTGGATCAGTGACAGCAGCCACAGTGAGACTTCATGTTCTGAACCATCAAGCACGTTGCACCAGGGTTTCTGGGCTGGGGCCATGGCACCAGGTGATGCTGGGGACCACCCAGGTTTGAGAACCCCTGGACCAGATGGTCTCTGAGATGTCCATCGGCTGTGCTTTATGCTGCCTTTAGAGTTCCGGGCCCCAGTGAGTGGAATATAATCAGCAGCCAGGGAAGGGCTTGTGGAGAGGCTGATTATATTGAAGCAACACTTCAGGGGTGAGTTTCTCCCCGCAATTGCAGATGTGCACCCAACAGTTGCACTAAGTGCTTCTCTTGGGGCCCCTTTGTACTCTGCACACCACGTTTGTATCATTAATCCCTTGCCCTTGGAGTTGTATGTACACATTTGTATATTCCGCCTAACTCCATGGGGCTCTATGGATGAAGAGACTGCGGAAGCCAATCTTTGTACCAGCAGGGCTCAACACACAGTAAGGTTGCCACTCATGCCCGAATAGATGGATGGAATTGTGGAGTATTGAGAGAAAGCCCACAGAAAGGCTCTGCTAGCCTCTGCATGAGAACCAGTGGAAAGCTACCTATGATTGAAGACATAGGTTATGAGGAGGAGGCTTGGGTCACATAGCTGACCTAAGTCTTGGTCTGCTGGGTTAATGTCACTGACCTTGTTCAAAGTGAGCTTTTAGCTTTTTAGTTTCTTTTCTATTTTTTGAGCTCGGGGAACAGGCCTTTAACTTTCTAAGACAATGATCTTGAAGATCTTTTGGATAAAGACTTCTGCACTTGGGTGAGAGAGAGTACCACACGGAAATAGACTGTTATTTGCCCAGTTTGGTACTGTTAAATGCAAGTCTCTTTGGTTCCACAGAATCAAATAAAAGGAGAATCTCACTAGCCAGAGATCTGGCTGATTCCATTGTTTACACTTTTGGAAGTAAATACAAATTGCCGCAAAGTAATATTTGATGTTCATCCCCCAGCATCTATTCTACAAAGCTTTGTCATCTCCTTGAAGGTGTACTCACTGCCGGCGAGTCAAGGCTGACTGATAGCGACCCCTGTGGGTCCCTAAAACTGAAACTCTTTCCAGAAAGAGTGGGCTTTCTCGTGAAGAGCTGCTCCTGGTTTCGAACTGCAGGCCGTGAGGATGACAGCCTGATTTTTGATTCTGATATTTTCTGGCATTTTGCTGCTTTTCTGTTATAATTTCCTCATTTGACTAATTTTTTATAAAGCCTGGCATTAATTTCCCTATACTTATATACCAAAAACCCTCTCTTAGCATTATCTTTACTTACTATTTCAACTTCTAGTTTACCACGTGTAAGATGGCAGGGAGGCACTTTCTGAGCCCCTGTGACCACACGGAGGAAGGAGAATCAAACTCATCGACTGCAGCCTGATTCCGTAGAGGTGGATATCTATCAGACATGCCTTCACCCTCAGCCTTCTTTACGAATCTAACACCAGCCATCACTCCCAAGGCACGCTGCTTCTCTTGGTTTGATAATATGTTGCAATAACCACATAGAATTCCCAAAAAAGCCTCACAATTTGGGGTGAGCTAGGGAAGTTGTCAGGTTACAATTCAGGGTCAGAAATGCTCAGGACACAGCATTTCTCAGGAGTTCCTTTTCCCACAGGCACACGTTTCTTTGGCTCTCAGCCCCTCAGCCACTGGGCCTGTTGGCCTCGCCTTGCCAGGGCAAGTGTGACAATGCTCCCGTAGTGCTGATGATAAATGCCCAAAGGGCCTGTCATTCCACCTGAAGGGTCAGGCGGAGCCTCTTCTCCAAAGCGCTCAGCTTTCTCAATCCGCTGGGAAGCCCAACCGCTCTCAGCCATGCTTTGGTGCTGTTGCCTCCACTGACAGAGCTTCTCCATCACATCTCTGATACACAGCACTTTTTTTCTCGTGGATTGAGGAGGTTCAGTTTGCCAGGAATCTCAAAGCTTAGAAGCTCATTCCCAGTTCTTTGTCGATGGCCTTGAGATTTCCATTCCTGTGCCTGAGATGGCTCATTTTGAACCCAGCAGGAGGGCAAAACTGAGCAATCCCACTTCATAGCAGTTCATTCACTCTATTTGCATGGCCCTACCAAATACCATATATACTCGAGTATAAGCTGACCCGCATATCAGGCGAGGCACCTAATTTTACCACAAAAACTACATTTAAAATGTGCTGCAAAACTTGGCTTATACACGAATATATACGGTAGTTTGAACCCTGTGGCTAGAAGAGTCATAATCTGTACCATAAATACCATCTGTCAGATTTTTATTGAGGGTCAATTAAGGTGATTCTTTCATGGCTGACACATTTTAAAGTTAAAAAATCAGATGTACTTTAAAATATTCTTATAACAATGAAATATCCTCACACTCCACCACTAGCCACTCAACATATATGTTAAAAAGCAAACAACGACAACAAAAAATAGTTGCCGTTGAGTAGAGTCTAACTCATTGGTGACCATACGTGGGTCAGAATATACCTGCGCTCTGTTCAGTTTTGAGTGACTGAGGAGGCCTGGTGAGGCAGTGGTTGGCCTGAAATCTGCATGGTCGGCAGTTGGAAACCCATGGCAACTCCTTGGGAGAAAGACTGGCCTTTCTACTCCGGTCAGTGGTTACTGTCTCAGACACCCACAGGCGGGTGCTATGAGTCAGCATTGACTCGATGTTTCTGGGCAGTCTTTCCGTTAGTAACTAAGCGCATTAACCATTGACACCACCCAAGGATTCCCCAAGTAGATTTAAGTAAGTATATGTGCAATATAACGTGATGGTGCACATAAGTAGATATAGCCTACCATGGGAAATAAGGCATGGCGATGTAGAGAGTTGTGTCTTCTTTCATTAAACTAGTCCAGAAGGCTTTCATTAATCTTCTTGAAGTCCAAGAACATCCTCTGAAGACAGGTGAAGCAGGACATAGCCTGTAGACCCCAGGAAATAAAAGCATGCTTCGTTTACCGACAGCATCCTAACAGTATAACGCCAAGCGTGATGCTTTTTAACATTTAATTAAATGTATATATTAATATATATATTGATAACTATGAAAGTAAAGAAAACAAAGCTTTTTTCCCCCTGAAATTAAAAATTCAGGTTTTGTAGGGCGAATTCAGACTGTCAGAGAGGAATCTGCATTTTCATCCTGAACAGCTCCTTCTGGGTTCTGAACAAGGAAAATATTAGGGCATAATTATATGTTGTACAACTTTTAAATGAGGAGACTGACACTGACATGGCAGAGGCACATGGCCAGATAACTAAGCATACTTCCATAATATTTGGTTTGAATTTGGATTTATGTTGAGGTGATAAGGCACCAAAGCGCCTATCTCCCAGTTGTTACTGAACATAACACCTGTGGTGGAAGCACAGTATTTTTTATTAGTTTCTGCTGTGGCAAAAGCTGTGATCTTTGAATGTTACTGAGAGATTTGATAGCTTTCATTAAGAATTACAGGATGCTGGAAGCTCCTGGATAATGTATGAATCGTGGCAAGTGACTTGCAAGTGTTGGCATGAAATTTGGTTCCTTTAAATGTAACACCTTTGTGTTAGTCTGGGTAAACTAAAGAAACAAATCCACAGAAACTCATATATGTAGAAGAGAGAGTTTTAGATATAGGGTAAGTGTACATTCAGAAAGCATCCCAACCCAGTCGGTTCCAAGCCCATAAGTCCGACTTAGCCCATATTTCCGACACCTATCTACAAAATCCTCCTCGAACTCACAAAACACATACAATGAAGCCGAATGCAGGAGGATCACAGGCCAGTCGGTAGAAAGTCTTTCAATCCAGTGGCGGTGTAAGCATCTTATTGCTGGCAGGGGTCTCCACGAAGCTTTTCCAGCACCCAGGGCTGCATTGGGGTAAGTCCATGTGGCTTCTCCTCAGGGATGTCTCGCAGGAAGTGAGCCTTGCCAGCGAAGGCAGCCGCACACTGGTCCGACCGTCAGAGAACAAGAGACCCAAGAACCAGGAGGGTGAGGCTCACCAAGCAAGTTATGTCTCTGCCCTTCAATTAATCCCACATGTGTTTATCGGCCAGGTTGGAACAATAAACCTTAACTATCTCAACCTTGTAGGAAACTATGATCTCAAGTTGACACTTATCATCCAATAGAGTGACTCAAGGCTCCCATTTCCAGGTCTATCTGAGGATGTGTTATAAAGGAGGAGCACCTGAGTGGTGCAAATGGCTAGTGTATTGTTAACCAAAAGGTTCCTGGTTCTAGTTCATTCAGGGGCACCTCAAATGACAGGCCTGAAGATCTATGTTTGAAAAATAAAAAGAGCCCTTGAAAACCTTATGAAGCACAGTTCTACTCTGACACATAGGGGGTTTTGTGCGTTAACTTTCACTGCAGAATAACAGGTTTTTATTATAAAATAAGCAAAATTGTTACTGTTGCCCTCCTTTCTGCCCCCTTATCTCCGTACACTTACACTCAGTTCTGCATCTTTGTAATTTGTTTTCAAACAAAATCTCCTGTTAGGTTCTTTCCATGGGAATCCATATTGTTCAGGCTATTTCATTTTTTGTTTTGTTTTTTTAAATCATTTTATTGGGGGCTCATACAACTCTTATCACAATCCATACACACATCAATTGTATAAAGTGCATTTGTACATTCATTGCCCTCATCATTCTCAAAACATTTCCTCTCCACTTAAGCCCCTGGCATTATGTCCTCATTTTTCCCCTGCCTCCCCGCTCCCCCCTCCCTCATGAGCCCTTGATAATTTATAAATTGTTATTTTGTCATATCTTGCCCTGTCTGACGTCTCCCCTCACCCACTTTTCGGTTGTCCATCCCCCAGGGAGGAAGTTATATGTAGATCCTTGTAATCGGTTCCCTCTTTCCTACCCACTCTCCCTCTACCCTCTCAGTATCGCCACTCACACCACTGGTCCTGAAGGGATCATCCACCCTGGATTCCCTCTATTTCCAGTCTCTATCTGTACCAGTGTACATCCTCTGGTCTAGCCAGACTTGCAAGGTAGAATTCGTATCATGATAGTGGGAGCGGGGAGGAAACATTTAGGAACTAGAGGAAAGTTGTATTTCTCATCGTTGTTACATCGCACCCTGACTGGTTCATCTCCTCCCCGAGACCCCTCTGCAAGGGGATCTCCAGTGGCCTACTAATGGGCTTTGGATCTCCACTCCGCACTCCCCCCATCATTCACTATGGTAAGATTTTTTTGTTCTGATGATGCCTTACACATGATCCCTTCGACACCTCAGTGGTTGCATAGGCTGGTGTGCTTCTTCCATGTGGGCTTTGTTGCTTCTGAGTTTGATGGCTGCTTGATTACCTTCAAGCCTTTAAAACCCCAGATGCTATACTTTTTGATAGCCGGGCACCATCAGCTTTCTTCGCCACATTTGCTTATGCACCCATTTGTCTTCAGTGATCAGTTCGACACCTCGTGATCACACAGGCTGATATGTTGTTCCGTGTGGACTTTGTTGCTTCTGAGCTAGATGGCCACTTGTTTACCTTCAAGCTTTTAGTTTTTTACAAAACATAATTATCTTATGCAGCAAAAGAAACCCCCTGGTTTTCACCTGTGCTGGACGCTTGTCCTACTCTGGATTTTAATAAGTCTGATCTTTGTCAGCCTGCATTCTCTGAAATATGACGACAGTTTTGTGTGTTTATCCGCATTGCAGTGGTAGCATCTCTGAACACCTGTCATACTTTAAATGGCTAGCTTTGGATTGGACCCCTGACTTTCCACCTTTTGATCTCAGAGCTTCTAGGTTTCTCTTCAGCCAAATCTTCCACCTTTCTCTTTCATCTTCAGATAACACATTTTCATGTAAAAGATGAAATTTATTATGCTTTACATATGTACTTCAATCATACTCCGTGAATGTTAAATATTCTTACGTCAGCCAGGAACCAGCAAAGCAGTTCCCCAACTATTCTCATGAACTTGCGGTGGGAGAAGAAGGTGCCCTTGGGTAATGAAGCTCCAGCCAGGATCCACTTTCCTCCCAGCTTCAAATGGCACAGGAAACACCCTTCAGATTTCAACATACTCTCTCAGAATAGCACTTGGCTTCCGTGCCACCGAACATGCTTCAGCTTCTTGCTTGAAACCAACAGGAGGCATGGCAGATGTATTAGTAAATCACAGAAATTTCCAAATCATAGAGAAATGGAGCCAAATAACATGGAAAAGCACTGCTGCAGAAATAGGACCGAGAGTGTGCCGTGTTGTTTCCGGATGCCAGGGGCCCGGCCAGGGAACTGGACGTGCAGTGGCTTCATTCCTCGAGCAGCTGACAGCGTGGATGGTGAGTGGGGAGAGTAGAACAGATTAGAGAAAGCCATTGACTTAGAGGTTGGCCACGAAGAACCGAGATGTGCAGGAGGTTGAGTTCATGACAGAGCATTAGTTGAAGTCACTTGGAGCCACGCAACAAGACTTGGAGCAGAATGGAGATGCCCAAATAGAGATCAGGGTAGGGCCTCCTAGAGGCAGACCAGGACCTAGGATGGAAACTCCAGATCTGTATGACTCTCAGTTTCAGGTAGAGCTAGCACAGAAATAATAAATAAATGAAACAAAACAATATGAAGCTGTAATGATATGTGGGCTGTTTTTCAACAAAACTGTTACAATTTTTTTTTAAACACAAACCATCCCAAAGAACCCCCAGATCAGTTACCATCAAGTTGATTCTGTCTCATGGCAGAGTATCAGAGTAGAACTGTGCTCCAGATCTTTCTTCCTAGAAGCCTTCGGGTGGTCTTGAACTTCCAACCTTCCAATTGTAGCCAAGTACCTTAAGTGTTTGTAACACCCAGGAACTCCAGAGCCAGTCCCTTTAACTACCCTTAGATTAGATGTTTACCTGTGTTAGCCTGGGTTGCCTAGAGAAACAAATTCATAGACACTCATATGTATATAAGAAAGAGCTTTATATCAAAGAGAAATTGCATATTAGGAAAACATCCCAGCCCAGTTCAAGTCCATAAGTCCAATATTAGCCCATATGTCCGATACCAGTCTATGAATTCCTCTTCAGACTCATGCCACACTTGCAATGACACCAAATGCAGGAAGGTTGCAGGCCAGTGAGTGGAAAATCTTATGGATCCAGTAACAGTGGAAGCATCTCAGCACTGGCCTGGATCTTCACATGGCTCCTCCAGCTCCAGGGCCGTGGCTCTATCAGTGTGTAGCTCCGTGTGGCTTGTCAATAGCAATGTCTCCCAGGGAGAGTATCGTGTATCTGGCCTCCAGTGAACTATTGATCTCCGTTTGTACCTCCCAAATGAGGTCATCAAGCTGCCACCTGATTGACAGGCTAGACTCCACCCCTCCACAAGGTGACACCAGATTATGTAACTACCACTACCTGGCTGGGCTATTAACCTGTGGCTTGTGGGTGTACAACCTAGGTTTGGGCAGGTGGCTGCTCTTGTCTTGGAAGCTTGTTTGGCACATGGTGCCAGAGCCTGTGTCCTGAGCTTGGTTTCTATGGAGAATTGAAATGACTGTTTACTTACAATTGTCTGGATTCAGAAATAAGCCCACATTTGTGAGTGGGTAACTGGCCCTAAAGTTCCTAAATTTCAATACATATCAGAACGGATCAATCAGGTTTCGATGGCTGGGAACAAAAGGGGTTTTGGGCTCTTGCTTGGGACATAAACACTTTTTAAACATGGAGCTCAGGAATATGATTTCATGCAGCTGTTAGCTGCCACTCACTCAGTTTGGGCACACAGTGAGCCCGTGTACAATAAGGCACTGCCTCCTCATGCTCCGTTTTAAGCACTGTTGGCACCCGTGAGGCCACTGTTGTTGCCACTCTATATTTGGATCACCTTGTGACCTAGAAGGCTCATGTTTCCACACTGTATGAGACATCAATCCTGTTGCCAGATGGTTTCTATTGGCTAATTTTCAGAAGTGGCTAGATATAAACTTAAAGACAAGTCCATTGCCATCGGGTTGATTGAAACTCATAACACCCCTATAGGTCAGAGTAGAGAACTGCCCCATCAAGTTTGCATGGCTGGACCCTTTTATGGAAGTAGACTACCACATCTTTCTCCTGTGGAGGGGCTGCTGGATTCAAACTGCTGGCCTTTCGATTGGCAGCATAGATAACTTGAAAACCACATTGTTAGGTGGAATGAAATCATGCCTTATTGCTATGGACTTACAGTCTTGGAAACCCTTTATAGGATTACTTAGTATGCGTTGAAATTGATTCCTTGGCAGTGGTATTTTCTGTTTGTTTCTTGCTTTAGTTTTTACGTGTTACTATATTTTCATATTTTTATCCTTTTAAGCCTGTGTTTTCGAGTTTAAAGGATCTTTGAGATCAAACTCAAAGTAATCTGGCCATCTCAAATACTCCTGAAGTTCTTTTTCCACAAACAGAATGATGGGATGATTTGTTACTCCTTTAGGATTTAGGATTTCTCAGTGAGTATTAAATTTAGCATTGATGCATCAATTTAAAGTACTCCTTACAGACTTCCAGATAAGAATTGGTACTACATCAGAAAGCAAAATATAGAACAATCAATTTTAATTTTTTAAAACCTTAGAATTGATGGTATAAACAAATTGTTCAGCTATAGGCATTAATACAGTCATTATAATTTGGCTTAAAAGCTAATATTGTTTTATCTGACAGCCAGGAAAAACAAGGAAATATGGTGAAATTATGCATCTCATTTGAGGAGGGAACATACAAATTTCTCAGAGAGGAGAGGCTTTCCTTGGTTTCAGTTTCTGGAAGAACTTGTTATTAGGCTATCTGAAGGATGTAACTAAAAGTATTATTCACAACAACCACATAGTCAATATGGAAATAAGACTGATATAGTTGTCTCACACAACATTTAACAAATCAAAGCCATAATAATAAAAAGTAGTTCAGTGCACATAGTTACTTGAGATGATAATATAAAGTAGTCCATGCATATTCCAGTTTCCTTTGAAGATATATTAGTCAACCAAAGTATATTGATAACTTGTTACTGAAATTATCTTTTATCTTTCTCAACTGAACCTCTGGGAGCAGCTGGGTCTTAGAGAAGGTATATTCTCCAACTTAGTATTCTCTACTGCTTTCTGATTCCTTGCACAAATGCATCTTTCCAAGTACCTTCTGTGTCCAAAGAGTTCCTGGCATGCATGACAGCTGGAGCTCTGCTCTCAGGAAGATATAAAGAGAGAGAGAAAAAATAATAAGTAAATAAATCATCAGGACATCACAGTAAGAGGTGCTGTACAGGGAAAAAGACACTAAAAAGCAAAGAACTGGATAATGAAAAAGAAACAAAGTGGTATGGGCATTGGCAACAGGAAGCAGTCTTAAAGAGGATGGAAATAGAAGTTCTATCTAACATGACATTGAAATGGACCACAGAGAAATGAATAAGCCAGTCATAGAAGCCCTGGGAAATTGCTCTCTGTTCTTGGGCAAAGGAATCCGAAAATAGGAAGAGCACTAAAGTCTGAACAAACTCAGGTTGCCTGTTTATTTCTTAGGATCCCTGGTGGCAGAGTGGTTGCCCGTTGCACTGCTAACTACAAGGTCAGCAGTTCAAAACCATCACAGCTTATTGGGAGAAAGATGAGGTGTTCTACTCCCAAAGAGTTGCCATTTAGGAAACCCACAGCGGCAGCTATACCCTGTTTTATTGGATAGCTAAGAGTTCGCATCAACTCTATGGCAGGGAGTGTGGTTTGTTTCCTGTTCACATAGAGGAAGTGAATAAGTTAAATTGACCACAGCATCAAAACAGTAAGACATACCTTTAAAGAAGGATGCCAAGGATCATCATCCTGGTATTGCACCATTTAACAGCATCCGACCAGCAACAACACGGTTTTTCTCATCTGATGATGGTACCATCATGAATCAGGGAACAGTTCATAACAGAAGACTCCATTCTTGACTGATGGGAATAAATTTGGCATGTCTTTCTTCAAATATCTTCCCGCAAAATAGGAAGGGTTACAGTAGACTCAAACTTGCTTATCCCCCAAAGTATTAAAAGAGACATAAATGTTCAAAGGTTAAAACATCAAAAACAAAATATTCAAAAACTAGGAACAATACTGAAATGAATCTGGAAGGAACCCAGTAAAGGATTGGGTCTTCCGTTGTAGAACAACATGCTGGTTCCATTATCACTTTTATTTGGCCTCAAGGAACCTAGCCTGAACTAATGAGTGAAACGAGGAAGACAATCCAAATGGCCACGGGCAGATTGAGAGACTACGAGAAACAAGTGTTTTCAGGTGGTCTTTTTGTCTTTCTCAAAAGAATCGGACTGCTGGGTTATATAGTAGAAAACTGAAACTAGGGAGTGTTACATCATTCATTACCCTATAGTTATGTCCCAAGCTTGTCAAGGTTTCTATAGCTAAGCCGAGTGACTCCAATGGAGACTGACTTTATACTCTCCTTACAACACAACCTGGGCATTTGCTAGATTTTTAATAATATAAACTCTTGATTTAATTCAGGGCAACCAACTGAATCTTGGGGAGTCTCTTGAATATTTTTCATCAACCCAGAAGTGACTTGCTTTTCAAGCCATTTTTACTGTGTTCAAGGAGCACATTAACCTGGTCACTAATGGCTCTCTCAGCCAGGTTTGCCAGGTCTGCCATCAGAAAGATTGATCTAGACCTCGGGAAAGCAGGAGTCACAGTGGATGACAATAGAACTCTCCGCTGGTGTTCATCCCAAATGGAACCGAACTCACTGCCCTTGAGTCAAGGCTGACTCAGAGCAACCCACAGTGGGGTTCCGAGACTGTAACTTTTGAAAGGAGTACAAAGCTCAGTCTTTCACGAAACCGAGGAGGAGCTTTGGTTTCACGCTTCTGACCAGGCGGATGGCAGCCCTATTCATAACCACTGTGCTGCCAGAGCTCCAAACTTTTATTCACAATTATGTATAGTTCACATGCAGAGTCCGGCACTTCTGTCCCCATGCAGTCTGTGAGATTTGGGGTGTTTGCTATGAAGTTGCTGAGGTTGTGTGTAGCTCTCCTTCGCTTTTCCACTTAATTATTTCCTTTATTCTGTTGCAGTCAATACAGGCTTTACAAAGCATTGGCCATGTCAGCATTCTTTGCAACTGGGTATACAATTCAATGATATCAGTTTGCTAAACATGTGGTTCAACCATCGCTTTCACCCATTTTAACATTTTTCGGTCACCTTTAATAGAAGTTCACTGTTCCTTTAAATTTACCGTAATTATTGAAGTCATGTTATTGACTAGTGGATATGTCATCATCCACTTGTCTGTGAGAACTTCCTAAGAAAGGGCTGTATCTGACTCATCTTTGCACCCCTAGTGCCTAAGCCTCCTTCTTGGCTTTTGGTCTCAGTAAATGCTTACTGAATGAATGAATGGACATATGAAGGAGGCTTCCCTCTCCTGCTACAATCTTTTAGCTGTGTATTTGTGCCTTCTTAGGAATTGTCAACTTACTAAGATAATTTTTTAAAACTTCATGTGCTTTTTTAATTTTAATATCTCCAAATAATGAATTATGCATTCTTAATATGTTTATGCTACAGGGTGCATGTGAGCTGTGTATTAATGTTTATAATTAAATTATTTGCATATATTCCAGAATTTTTTCCCATTCCATAAGAGGTATTAAAAGCATAACACATCACTTTCACATTCAGAAAATGACTCTTTTGAATATAGCAAATGGTGAACCAAAAAAAGAAACACCATTTCCATCTTTCATGGGAAAGCATAAAGCCACAAGAAAGTCTGTGTTTTAGAAGCAATGGAAGATTACATTATTCTTTTTATTCTGTAGGACCCTCACATTACTCGGAATATCATTGTGTGAAGCACTTCTATTTTTTTCCTGTGCAAAATCAAGAGAAAATGGAAATGCTTTCTAATTAATGAAATGCCTACTGTGCTCTTCCACTGCCTTCCCCAGGATCAGAGGTAATGGGCACCTGTGGCCCCAACATACCAACCTCAACCCAAGTGCAAGTGTTACTTAAAAGGCAAAACAAATCAAGCCCTTTATGCAAGCAACACGCATTCTGATGTTGGTTTGATTTAGATAGGAGGCAATGCATGCGCTGCTCTTAAATTAAGTTGGTAGAGGAATGTTGGCTCATTTAAATTCATTGCTTATGAGGAACAAAGCTTAGACTGTGGTGTTTTCCTAAAAGAAATATTTCATGTCAGTGGGATTTATTGCTTTATTCTGGCATTATAAACTCTACTTTTAACTATATATGATTTAAAACTATCCATCTTTTTTGGTCTGTAGTTCAACCAACTGTTATTCAAACCTCGAGTGAGTATGTCTTTTTATTTTTAAATTAAGAATTCTTATCTAACAAGGGGGCCAATGAAAGATAAATTTAGGGAAGATTCTAGTACTTGAGCTTACATTAAATTTTCAGGGTTTTTTTAAATTTCAGAATTTAGTGTTATATATGTTCAAAGTTCATCCTTGTAAAAAAAATTAAACACCTTGATAATCTTGATACTTGATAGAGTAGGAAAGTAGTCTGATAAACATAAAGAAACATATCCAGTGTGTTGTTAGGAATAACTTTATTAATGGAACTTGACATTTAGGATTGGGTAAAATAAATCCTAAGGAATTGAAGTTCCTTGGTAAGAGTAGTGAAGAAGTAGGAATGGAAAACTGCTTTTCTTCGATTCTATCTAATTACATAATCACAAAACAATCTGTAAGCTCACTGATCACAATGAGTAGTTTTCTCTTTAACCAAATACCCCTCTTTGTACTAAATTTCAGTGTTCTCCTTTACATATGGATCCAGCTTATTCCCAAGTTTTTAATAGCATGCCTTCTTTGAGTTCTAAAAGTCCAAGGGGCAATATGTGGAAGGTTCTTTTTCAGCTATTTTGTTAAGCCCCCTTCTTGTTCCCCTTACAAGAAGTACATTTTTCACAGTATATTTGTGTGTGTATACTCTCAGCTGTAACATATTCTATTTCTCATGCATTTTTATCCCTTCCAGTAATAATTAGCCTTTCCAATTGGTACCTTCTTTTTTGCATAATGTTTTCTTGCCTATCCAACAGTGGAGCCTTGAGAGCGAGGTAGTCCCCAGCTAGTTTGAGCAGCAAACAGGTGTCTGATAGTAATACTGACTCTGGAGGGTTTTGATGACGATACTTAAGCATAGAGTGTTCTTGCTCTCACGGTGTTAATTAGAGCTTTACAGCAGTTATTTCAGTTATTCTGAGTTCAGAAGAATCATTTCATCCCCATGTTGCAGATGAGGAGACTGAGGCTAGAGAGGTTAAGCAAATTCTAATTGCACATCATCCTTCTTGCTTACTGAGGCACAGCTTTGTTGTGAGCACTTAGCATGGTGGCTGGGACATAGCACAATCCTGAAAATTTGATGAATGGACCCGAGTGTGACTGGAAAATGACAAGAGTCAATAAAAGCAACTGACTCCAACCTCCTCCAATAACCTTAACCATTCAGGAGGACGATCGCTGCTGTCACCCTGGAGAACCAAATCTGGATCACAGAGGAGAGAAAGTGCAGCAAGATGAAGTGTGGAGGGAGAAGCGAGTGTGAGACTTGGTACATGAAAGCAGTACGTTGAAATTAGAGAACAGAGAGGCATTCAAGGCAAACTCCGAGGGAGAATAGATATGCATAAATGAGTACTGCGAGCGGCGTGTGTAAGTTTTTGTGACTAGGTCGGGTCACCTTCAAGAAAAGAAGGTACACACGTCAACCTCCTCTTCAGACCTGTATCTCAGAAGTGATGGATCCAGGCAGGATTTGGCTGATATCAGATAAAAGGCCCTAAGGGGCACTAGTGTATTAAGGTGAGATTTATGATCACGTTTCTGACCCACACTTTTTCTAGAGCTTGCCAAAATATAGCAGGTCTTCCAGCATCATAAAACTCAAGTTCCTTGCCATTGAATTGACTCCGAACCATAGTGATGCTATAGGGCAAGGTAGAACTGCGCCTGTGGGTTTCCAAGACTGTAACGCTTTACGGAGACAGAAAGACTCATCTTTCTTTCTAGGAACCCCTGGTAGTCTCGAACTGCTGACATGGTTAGCAGCCCAACAAGTGACCCACTACACCACCAGGGCTCCCCAGTCCGTCATCTCAGTGGATGATCTCATAGCTGTAGGAGGGGATAGGTCATAATTATGGTCACAGTGTACCACCTGGATCCTTGAAATACCTTTGAGGTCACAGTAAGTGTTTCACCTGGGTCTTCAGTGGCTTTCCACACTCCATTAGATGATGTCAAACCAGAGTCCCCGCAATGGAATATGTCCTTCTGGCTGTTTATTGTTTATTCGTTTTTGTTTTTTTAAATAATCATAAAGCAAGTCTTAGTCAACTCTGTGCCCAACAGAAGAACACCTCAAAACACACACACTACATTTCAAGAAGTATCATTGAACAAAGACACCGATTTTCCTCTCCCTGCCAGACCTCCAGAAAGGCTTCATAAAAGCTGAAAGATCAAGACCTTGAAATCTAGTTTTATGCTAGTTTTTTTCCTAGTGTCATACCAGTATGTATAACAGTACAGCCATACACACATCCATTGAAAGAAGCATGCTGAAAAATTTATATTTACCTCCCTAATCGAGTCTGAACCCTAGGTGGAGGAAGATACAGTAGATTTGAGAAATGCCTGAGTGGGTCTACATCGATATATTTAAGGAGACATTTGTTGCATGGCTTAGAACAAAACACCTACTTGTCAAGAATTGGGACCAGGCATCATATCTGTCTTCACCATTATTTCCATGGTGCAGAACATGATACGAACAATCTCCAGCTCTGAAAACACCTTCCTTTGTTGAGACTGTATTGCAGGCGTGGAGGAGGAATGGCTACTGTTGGGTGAAGAAAATGTTAACAGCAGAATTCTAATGTGAAATTGTCAGAAAAAAATTTTAAACCATCATGGGGTTATGGAACTTAATCAAGAGGGGCCATGTCTGAGCAGGGGGTTAGCAACAGAAAGCAATCATCTATTATCTTCCCACAGGTTCAGATTAATAATTCTGTTCTCAAAGAATTTAGTTTCCTGAGAATTAGTAATACCCTCATCCCCAGAGGAAGTCTTGGTCAGGAGGGCAGTGGGCATAGTGGACAGAGGTTGGCCATCTAAGATTTGTATTACCCCCAACGCTTTCAAGCAATTTACCCGAGGACACAGGGCTGCTGGCATGGCTAAGAAGAGACAATGCTATGGACAAAGGCATGCCCTTGATGTTTTTTCTGATCCTGACATATGATGACCTGTTAACATCCCTAATAATCACCTATAATTGTCTGTGAGCTCTATGTGGCTACTGCACCTAATGGATAGAACCTAGCAGAGAAGTGGGGTGCCATGGAGGACCTGTTAGTGTCAAAATGAAATCAAGAAGAATGGAGGACAGAGGCATGTCTGACTTCTGCTTTACCTACCATTACAACCACGAATGCTATCACCAGAATGCCCCAATCTGTAGATGCCCATTTTGGCCACCACTTGGTTGACTAGACCACCAGCCATGTTGTTCCGTATGACTGGACTTCCTGTAGATTGTTTTACTCCTTGGATAAATTTTTAATTATGAAGCATATCAAATGTTAAAAAAAGCATTATAAATAAAATTAAAGTTTTTGCCTGCTGCCCTCCCTCTCCCCTCTAAGCACTTCAATCCCTGCTCTCCCACCCCCAGAGGTAGTGGTTGTCCTGAAATTATGGAATAGCCTTGCCTGGCATTTTTCATATTTTAATACATATTAATGAAATCTTCATATTTTGGATTATTATTTGTGTTTTTAATATTTTATACATCACACTATGAATATCTGTTTGATATTTTTTGCTTAACCCAAATTATGCTTCCAAGATTTTTCCATTTAAAATTTTTTTGACATTAATAAAATATGTTATACCCTATGAATGTACCATATTTTATATATTAATTCTCTTCTTGATGTACGTTTAGTTTTGTCTAATTTTTTTTTAGAAAATATGTTACTAGGAGTACCTTTGTATATGACTTCAGATCCATAAAGAAAAGAAGCAAATGACGAATTCTCCCAACCACGCTAAGATGATGTAAATAGGAAACATACTAAAGAAGAAACTTGAACAGCCAACCCATTTGGAATCACATCCCACCTTACTGATCTGTTGCATATTTACCTTGTGTTAGGAGGAATTGATATTAAGTGAACATTCAGACACATAGCTGTATTTCGGTATGTATTTCTAGAACCACAAAGAGCTCTTTCCTGTGTACGGTGGAAGAAACCAAACAAGAATTGTGGGCAAAAGGGAGTGGCTGAGCGGTGAGTTCAAACAGGTCTTTAAGGCAAGGATAGGTCAATTAGAGGAAGGAGGTCTGTCTGGGGCACTTGAAGGAGAAAAACCAAGGGAAGATGATGGCAAGGAGTAGCAGATTCTGCACTGGTGTCTGTAGAGCGACTAGGATCACATGGACATTTTGTTGTGTTGTTGCTGTTATTGGGTGCTCATGAGTTGGTTCTGACTCATAATGCCCACCCCACCTCACCCCTATACAACAGAATGAAACACATACCTCACCTGCGTCAGCCTCAACATCATTGCTTTGTCAGTCCGTTTAATTTGGGTCTCCCTCTTTTTCTCTGACCCTCTACTTTATGAAGCAAACTGGCTTTCTCCAAGAACGAATCCTTCCGGATAAGATGCCAAAAGACTGTGAGACCAAGCCACGCTCTCTTTGCTTCTAAGGAGCATTGTGGGCTGTACTTCATCCCAGAGAGATGTGTTCGTTCTTTTGGCGGTCAATGGTATATGCAATTTTCTTTGCCAACCCTATCATTGCAAATGCATCAATTCTTCTGTTTTTTCTTATTCATTAAAAAATACATGGAGAGAGCAGGATACCATTATGATTTTAGTCTTCAAAACAGTTTTGTTGATATGTAAATGTGCAGCTTTCACATACGCATTAAGCAATTGAAAATATCATGACATAGGTTAGGTACACCTTAGTCCTCAACGGACAAATACGCTAAAGAAAACTTTAAAGAGATCTTTTGCAGCACATTTGCCCAATGCAAGATATTTTATTTCTTGGCTGCAGCATCTATGGACATTTATTATGATCCAAGGAAAATGAAAATGTTAACAACTCCATTTTTTCTCTGTTTAGCTTCATATTATTTATTGGTCCAGTTGAGTGCGTTTCTGTTTTCTTTTTGCTGAGCGGTAGACCTACTGCATACTCTGATCTTCATCAGTAGTGCAGGGTTGTCTTAACTACATACAGGGCTGTTAATAAGTCTTCCTCTAATCCTGCTGTCACATTCTTCTTCCGTTAGCCAGTTTCTGGGCTAATTTACTCAGCATACAGATTAAGTAAGTATAGTGAAAGAATACAACCCAAATCACCACTCTGCTTATTTAAAATCATGCAGTATTTGTAGAGGTTTCAGATGAGCACCCATTAACCCCATACCCATTCCTTGCCGTGTCATCCATAGCAGGTTATGGATGGACACGCACACGGTGCCAGGATGGGAAGCTAGCCAGAGACAAGATAAGCTGAAGAGGTACTTGATAGCTGTTGGGACATCCCACTGAACAGTTTTATTGAGATAATTCATATACCATGAAGCATCCTTTTAAAATGTAAATATCAGTATGTTTTAACATATTCACAAAGTTGTGTAACCGTAATCACTATCTAATTTTAGAACATTTTCATCACCATCTTGATAGCTGTCACTCTCCATCACTCTCCAACTGTAAGTAACTGCTCATCTTTCTGTCCTTATAGATTTGCTTGTTATGGGGCATTTCAAATAAATTGAATCACAGAGCATGTGACCTGTTGTGATTGACTTTTCTCATGCCACAGTGTTATCAAAGGTCCTCCATGTTATAACATATATCAAATCTCCATTCCTTTTTTTTATTATTGTATTTTGGGTGAAAGTTTACAGCAAGTTAGTTTTCCATTCAATAATTTAGACAAATACTTTCATGACAATTGCAATCAATCCTTCATTCTTTTACATGATTGGATAATACTCCATTTTAGAGATATTCTGCATTTTATCTATTTGAATGTTGATGGGCATTATTTTAAGCCATTAAATGCTAGAATTAGATTGAAATATTCTGCTACATCCTACCCATATCACTGTGATGTCAACAAAACACCTTATGACATATGTAAATCTGACTTATTAATCAATGTAGATTAACTTTCCTGGTCACAGCAAGCAAAAGACCTACTTTGGACACTCTTGTCATTGTTTTGAAATACAGTTATGATTTCCTCGCATCCAGGCTTTATGAAATATGACTGTCAAGTATTTATCAGGGGAAAGACCCTGCAAACAAATGATTTAATTAAATCATACTAGTATACTGGATTTAGACCTAAAAATGCACAGTGACAAATCATGTTGTCAGGTGGATTTGTCATATCTAAGGCCAATTAATGTTGTTTGATGTTTTAAATCACTACTATATAATAAGGGACCCTGATGACACAGTGGGTTACATGTTGGGACACTAACTGAAAGCCCAGCAGTTCGAATCCATTGGTCACTCCTTGGGAGAAAGATGAGACTTTCTACTTCTGTAAAGATTTACAGGGACAGTTCTACTCTGTCCATGGGGTCGCTGTGCGTCAGAGTTAACTCAGTGGCATTGAAATACCCCCTTTGCAATGCAGTCTTCAGTCGGGGGTGGGGGTTGTTTTCAAAGGTCTATCTATAGGCTTTGTATACATCTTTGAATCTGAACTTTAAAATTATATTGTTGACCTTACAAAACTTGAGTCATGATTGAATTAAGTCAGCATTTCTTTTTATTTAACTTGCTCTGAAGCCAACAACAGGGATAGATGCAGCCTTGTGAGTACAGTGTCAGCCCAGCAGACTTGGGTTGCTCATCCGTTTGTCCTGCTGGTATCATGCACATGCTTCTGTCGAATTCATGTATTGGGGGCTCAGTGTTCTCACTCGATCCTCATAGTGTTCTGGGAATCCTTGGGAAGAAACTCATCTGACCGCACAATCATATCAGAGGTTTTGACATGAATATTTGGTTAAAAAGTAAAAATTAGTGAAAAAAAATACTGTCACCCATACATTTTGATACTTTTCCATAAGACCCAAATTTATTTTTTCATCATTCATTTCCCCCAGTACACTCTGTTAAAAACCCACCCACTTCATCCCAGAATACTTCAATAGAGTTCATATAATTCCTGGAGAAAAAAAATCCACACCTCCTACAAGACCTCAGACCCCCCCCCCAAAAAAAAAAAAGACTTCAGACCCTCATCAAAGAGAAGTACCTGGGAGAGGGTGTCAACTGTTAGCCCAAGGGCACGTCACATCTGTGAGGCTGTAAGACTCCAGCTCTGATGTAATTGAGGATAAATAAAACAATCTGGATTCTGAGCCCCAGACTCATTATTCCAGACTTTAATATCTTGGTAATTGAACTCATTCAATTCGAGCCAAATTTTGTGTTGATCTCTTTCATTTGGAATGCTGACAGTTGGCTACAGTGATGAGCTAATGAGGGCATGGGGTTGACTGCACAAGCCCATTAAATAGAGGGCAATATGTTCGATTTCGTGAAACGGGAACTGTATTAGCCACAGTGCATTTTACCACACTAACATTCTCCCTGTCTGTGCCAAATGTAACCCTGTACACACCTGAGGGTCCTTCACTTTTGTCGATTCTCCATCTCATTCATTACGTGGGGTTAGGTTGGACGAAAATAGGCACACATATAAGCGATGTTCCATTTTTTTCTAGACTAGGATTCCATGTGATGACTACAAAACTTGTGTAACAAAAGTTATGTAACACTATATGCTTTACCTTTACCTTATTTCAGGTCAAAGTTTGTCCCCCTCTTTTTTTTTTTTTTTTGGTGGTGTTTTTTTTGTTTTGATTTTTGGTGGTTTAAGCATTTTTTTCCCCCCTTTAGTGCATTTAGGACATTTGTCTATAGTTGGTTTTAACTAGGGTTCTAAGTAGTTTAGGAATGGTACTGATGTCTGTCAGGAGAAATTTGTTAAGTGACAGGAGGGGCCATTCTCAATTAAGCAATTGGGGCTGTCCACAGCTCTGCCAGTACCATCCTGGCTGGACACGGCCCCTGCATTTGAATATCATGCACCTGTGGGCTAATCCCACCTATATACTTTACTCTTTCCACAACAAAGCTACTGAAAAAGATAAAAGTGTTCTTAGACAATCAGTTCCAGTTGTCCAAAAAAGGTGTTTCTTTCCCTTTTTCAAACGACCCGCTAAGTTTCGTTTTTGTTGTATTTTGGAATGTGTTTAGAATGAGTCAGCCACCTAGAGGCTGATACCGTTCTCGCTAGTTGCCATGGCGTCTACTATCATCAGCTCCTAGCAACCCCAAGCCCACTGAAGAGCCTGCTGCCTGCCCCTGCACAGTCCCCTGGATTAGTTGCCAATCAGAACTCTGTGATCCATAGGGTTTTCATTAGCTGATTTTGGGAAGTGAATCACCAGATCTTTCTTTCTGGCCCCTGTTGGAGGCCTCCTTCCATTGAAACTTGTTGAGCCACACAGGAATATACAAGTCTTTACTGATGAGCACGAGATGATGCATTGCCTGGACATCAAACCAGGGCCTTCTGAGAAAGAGGTAAGAAGCAACAAGCTCTGCACTTGAAGAAGTCTATGTTGAGAGGAATTTTCTCCCTCCAGACCCCATATCTATTCATACAGGAGGTTTGAGTGGGGAAACAGATCCAGTAAGAGAGAGCTTATATCAAGAAGTCATTATATTTCAAGAAAACATTCCCGCCCCATCCAACTCAAGTCCATGAGACCATAACCGTCTCTAAGTCCCTCTTCAGATTCCCACAGTCACATACAGCGACGCAGCATGCAGGAATACCCCAGGTGCAAAGTTGTGTGGCTCCAAAGTCCATGGAACATGGTTAGGGCTCTGGCAGCTCCCAGGGTCCTCCAGCAGGAAGGTGAAGGCAGAGAGACGGGGAGGCTCCTTGGGCCCTTCTCCTGAGAAGGACCCTCCCACAAGGAGGCACCATCAGGCTGTGACCTGATTGACAGGTTGAATACTACCTCTACACTCTTATAAATCTTGAAGTTGACATGCAACTATGTAATGACTACATACAGGTTGCTCAAAAATCCAGAGAGGCCTGGAGGAAATGTGTCCAGCAGAGTGTTTGCAGCATTTGCAACATGGCTTCGAGCGTATGTAATACACTCCTTCCCCTTCTGCTCAGGTGCCACTGCATCCTAATCTAACTGTGATCCGTAAAGAAAGCAAGAGACTTTGAACTTTGTAAAGCAATTAGAATTAAAATTTTGGATGATAAAACGTATCACACATGAGTGAGCTTGCCTCTCCAAATCAATGAAATAAATTAGGTTCCCTGCCTTGTGGCATATGGTATTCTGAGAATGGCCTTCGTATAATTATAACTCTATTTATTAAAAAGAATTATGTAACAATATGGCTGATTTATTCTGACGTGATGGGCTCGGTGACTTAATTGGACTAAGCAATGTACCTAAGACTAAATTAATTTAATTAGCTAATTCACTTCAGGATGACTAGAAGCCCTTATCACATTCTGGTAGTCTTCTGACAAAGTGTGCAAGCAAACAGGCAAAGTTCAAACACACTTGACCCCGTGTGGTCTCTTCAATGAGAAAACAAAAATGCAGAACAGCGTTCCAGAGAGTCTCCAGCCCGACTGAATTTTACTTTCCATGCATTTAACTCTTCCATCAAAGGACAGACCTCTTCGAAGTCTTAACACAGTTCGAGATTCCTTTTCCTACGTTAGCTATGAACTATCTACTAATGCCTGGTTTAACTTCCAGTCTGCATCACCATTTTTTACTCCACTGTTGCTGTCATGATTCCCAGCTGGTCAGATCACCGGTGATACCCTGGGCCTAACTGATGACCTGGCCATAAGCATGAGCTGTGTAAGCCAATGTCTTGCTTATCTGGAGCCGCTATAATAGAAATACCACAAGTAGCTGGCTGTAACACATAGAAGTGCACTTTCCCACAATTTAGGAGGAACAAAGCCCAATGGAAAGGACCAGTTCTAGGTGAAGGCCTGCTTGCTTTCTCTGCCTGTAGACTGGATGAGGTAGTTAGTTTATTGTGTCAATCTGGCTGATAAACTCATGTGGGGTTAATTGAAAGGTGGAGGGATAAATGGCTCAGTGAACCTCGCCTTTCTAGTTCTTGAGTCTTTTGCTTTGTGATGGTCAGACCAGGGTGCAGCTGCCTTAGCCAGTTCCCT